>NW_027181815.1:8230656-8830656 GCF_029961685.1 Aristolochia californica
AAATCCACTCTCTCCTACTAACTCCTTGTGCACAAGGCCACAAGATTCCTCAAAGTTTCAGATAACCATGCCAAGATCATCTGACGAATTGAAATCCTTATACTATACTTTCCAAAGAAACAATATGCTTACTGAAATAAATAGCCAGATTCGAATAAGGAATACCAGAGACAAGAGTATGGTGGAAGCATTTCCGGCTTTTGCAAAGGGACTGGCAAGCACTGTTTTGCGCTCGTCCTTGAAGTGTTTCAACTTTTTTGTGAATGCACATTTGCTCCCGAGAACCTAATACAACCATCTTAGGCCTGCAAGTTAGCATAAAAATGGGACAGTCAAGAACTCTGAAACCTTAGAAAGTTCTTTACCAGTAAATAACAGACTCAACTTCAACAACCACTGAAGCATGAAGAGCACTGAACAATTTTATGCAAATCTGAAGCAGCAAATAATGTCCAAGTTTTACATTTATCCTAGAAGCAATTCAGATCCCACCGTAACGAGTACTAGCTGTGAAATGTCATAAGCCACAGAATCAACATGTTCAGTTGTTCATTTCTTAAATCCAATCAATTTGTCTGAATAGGAGTAACTCAAACAGAGACATGGAGTGTTTAGAACCAATATCATGACTTCATATCAAATTGATTTCCACTAAAAAAAAGCAAAGGCCAATAAATAACAACAGTAGATTTAAGGAAACTTGCCTTTAAACAGCATGCCATATAGCAGGAATGCACCTCAATATATAAAAATCTACATTGTCATGCTTTATAGTAGTAACAGCAGAAAATAAACAATATAGTGTGGCTCTCCATATTCAGTGAGCTCAAACTGATTTTTTATGTTTTTTTGAAGTAGCCAGTCTGAAGTTATTTAATGATAGTGCTGCATAATGAATTACAAAATTACATTATTAAATGGGTGCACAGAAAATAAAGATAGAGATTAGAATCCATCATGAGTAAAATACATTGGCCAACTCTGCAATATGAAGTGATATTAAGAAATTCAAGAAAGGCAACCCAAAATCCGTAACTCAAAATTCATCTCAGCAGGATGAATTTCGTAGTTGGAACTATAGAAAAATAACGTTTGATCTCCTAAATAATAGAAACTTCAATATGCCTGCAGTAAAGACTATAAAATGACTTCAGCTATAAACACTTATTTCAAAAAAAAAAAAAAAAACAACTTCTTAAGGGAACACGTATATTCAAAAGAAGAATATTATACTAGTAGGAAATGGAGCCATGTTGCAGAGAAAACCTACTGCCCTGAGGCTTACATCTCAGTGAAAAAAAAATACAGTGAAGACGCCTGTAATGTTTACCAGTTCCAAGGACTAAAAAGCCAAACAAAGTCATGCCTGACTAGAGATATTGAAAAGACACGGTAATGGGTACACTTATCTGGTGTTTAATGCCTGACCTGTAAGTGCTTCTTTTTAGTTCTCTAATTACTTGTTGCAGTTGGCCGTGTGTGCGTGAAGAATATATGATAGTAGGGAGATTCTTCTTGTCTTCTTGGCTCGAGGAGATATTTGCAGTCATTCCGACGGACTTGCGCCTCTTTCCAGTTGAAAATCCACCCAAGCTCTTTCTCCACGCTAATGTAGCACAAAGCAAACACAGGGTCTTTCCCGTCCCAGTAGGACTTTCCAGTAACGCGTTTGATTTCTAGCACAACCATACCATAACTTAGATCATTGATGGTATCAACAAAAACCAAATGCAAATCTAGGAAACATAACAATATAACAATATCATAGAAACCGCAAGTCAAACCTTGTTATATATGCGGAGTAAAGTTTAAAATATAAAAAGCAATAAAATGCAATTTTCAATTTGAAGTCTATCAGGAGTTGGGCAACTGAATTCGGACCAAAAAAAGGAACTGACAGAAGATCATGAAATTACAAGAGAAGAGATGGAGCTAAATGAAGAGCTTTTCCACGGTAACAAATTGGTATAGACGAAAAAACATATGCGCTCACCTCCTGTAATGATTGGATGACCTTCTCCATATAAACAATCTGACAGTCATAGGCTTCGAACGGGAAATCCACATTAATTCCTCTGATTTTATAACTCGGCATAATCTCACGGGATACAAAAAGCAAGACTATCCCGATTCCAGAAGTTCCTCGTAGTCGCGAATGGAGGAAAATAGATTTAGAGAAGCCCTATGAGAAGGAGACTCATGAAGCCAGACTTCTGCTGCGTTCCCGCCAAGCAGCTTTTATACAGTTAACCCAAGTTCGCGCGGGCTTCATTAATCAGTAGTCACTAGTACATGGTCAAAGCCCAACGTAATTTTGGAACATCAGAGACATATAAAAGTAACATAGAATTAATAAGCAAAGCACTCAAGGAACTTCCAATTTATGCAAATTATACAAGGACTGGCCCGATATAAATATATCAACACTCTCCCACACGGGGAAACTCGTGAAAATTCGGGGCCCATAGAAAGCGCACGAGAACAACCGTGGAAACGCGATGGGAACGTGATTCAAACTCAGGACCAACCTGCTCTGATACCATGTTGAAACTAGTGCGCTAAAAGGTTCGAACCTTTTAGGAAAGCAACCGCATGAATATTATACAAGGACTGGTCCGATATAAATATCTCAACAATTACTTTGCTACGGAAGTAAAGTGACCGCAATATCTTCTTGCAAACCTTACCCTCTTGTAGTCTGACTACTGTGAGCATTTACATCTTCCAAATAAGAGTAGCAACAAATGTAGAAGAAAGGTGATAACAAGAAGTTTAGGAACAAATGAGGAGGGCAAATAGCATAATTCTGGTAGGAACAAGAAGATAAAAAACAAGAGTTTTGCTTAACGACTGATGACAGTGGCAAGCAATTTCGATTGACACCCAACAAGGACAATCAGTGGCGAGCAACGGTGATAGGGGCAAAAATTGTCATTCTTACAACAACGAGGTAAAAAAACATGGTAAAGGAACTACACATTGCTGAGTAAGAAAAGCTATAAATAACAAAACCTTCAAAAACAATGGGTTTAGCCCTTTTGAGTGACAGGAGAAGAAGGTGAGAAAGAAATGGGGACTTGAGAATGGATAAATTTGATGGGTTCGGCACAGAAAGCTCTTCCAGCACGTGGAGGATCCCGATGAGTGATGATCTAGGTCGATTTTTTTTTCTTTCCATTCTCTTCTAATATGTTTGTTGATAAGAGGAACTAGTCAGAGTCCTGTATATAGAATATAGGAATGTAAAATAATATTGTTATGATTATCATTAATCAGGTGTATACTATTTATAGAATTTACAAGAGATATTGTAGATAATTACAACTCTTCAGAGTTTAAGTTTGAGTATATTTGGTAGTTGTATTTTGATCCTTATCCTTATATCTATCAACAATATGATGGAATTCTAAGACGAGAATCTAATCTTGATCTTAAAAAAGAAGAAGTATATTCTCAAAAGTGGTTTGGTGAGAGTAACAGTTGGGGTGAATAGAATTACATCGTCCGATGGAAGTTCAACTACACCTGTAGCAGCTGGGGCGGGGTGGATGGAATTGCATCGTCTGGTGAAGAGAGGTGGAAGAGCAACAGCACTGATGGCAACTGGGGTAGACGGAATGCATCACCCGGTGGAAGAACAGCGGCACTGGTAGCGGCTAAGACGGACGGAATTGCATCATTAGGTGAAGAGATGAGGAAGAGCAACAACACTAGAAGAGGGTGGAGTAGATTGAATTGTATCCGAGGAAGATTAACGGCAAGGAATCACATCGTCCGGATGGGAAGAAAAGATTATGTAGTGAGGATTTTTTTTCAAAAAAAAATAAAAAAAATTTGTCGTGTGTGTGAATTATGCGTGCAAAACTCGGATGTGTGAAGGACACTCGTGAGTTCGCACGCTGAGCCGGACGAGGCATTGAGGGGGAAAAAATAATTTCCCCCCTCAACTTAGGTATCCCGTGTTGTTCTGCTCCAGGGAGACGCGGGGGGCGGGGGGGGGGGGGGGGGGGGGGGGGAGGGGGGGGTGTTCTTTGCGGCACCGACGAGGGTGGTTGCCGGTAGAGCGAACGGTGGCAGCGGGGCGACGGCAATGAGGACATCGGGCGATAAAATCGAGAGATATGAGCATTTTTGTTGTGCTGGATTCGGTTGGCGATGGGCGGCGGCAGGGTGGAGGGAGAGGTGCTACGGAGGTCGGGCCCGAGGTTCGGCTTTGGCAATTTTCAGCGACACAGAGAAACGCGGGGGAGATATGCGCAGAAGGGGCGCATGGTATTCCCCAGTGACAGGGAGTGGCGACAACGAGCTAGTTCTAATTAATCGATCGAACCTTTAATACCGTATTGAATTTAAGAACGTAGAATAATATTGCTGTAATTATCATTAATAATATATACTATTTATAAAATTACAATAAAATTACACTAAATTACAAAAGAGATTGTAAACGCTGACTTCGGTATTTATATTTTGATCCTTTATCTCTATCATTCTGAGCAATCTCATGGAGTACGGAAAGAGGGAGTATGTCAAAAGAAGGAGTTCAGAAGCTAGAGACTGATAAGGCTTTTTGGTGGACGGGTTGAACTGAAACGAGGAATGACTTGACGAAGAAGAAGAAGCAGAAGCAGAGAAGTAAGAGGAAAAAAGAAGTGGCCCACACCCAGCGACACCAATAATCACAGCTCCTCACGGCGTCAACCGGAACGGCTCTCCGTTCATCTGTAAACTGCCCACGAGCTCTTGAGCGACTGACAATGTCGAGGCTCTCGTTCTTTACAGTTGGACGATCCCGAAATCTGTCGGTGATGTACGGAAGGGATCCGAGTTGCTTGGGGTTGGGTGCCTCTGTAAATCCGCTTCAGCCGGTTCGTTCGGATACGTAGGCAAGAGGTTTCATCGATGGAGTTGTTGGCAAGAGGAATCTATGGTTTCTCATCCTCACAGAAAGCATCGCCATATGGAGCTGTAATTTTCATAAATTCTCTTAAAACCACCCAGTTGTTGATAAATTCACTTGAACAAAGTTCTTACCACGCATAGTAGCATTAGTATATCGTGTTGATTAAAAAATATTCACCAAAAAGGGGCACAAAATCTTATAATTCACCTGAGTGATCTCAAAAAGATGTCTCTCCAGCAAACAAAAATCCGAGATTAGATAATCACACAAGTATATTTTCTCCTAAACCCTCTCAAAACCGGATTTATAGAGAACTCTCCCATCAATGGGGACGACAACCTACATCCCGCCCATGGAGACTTCTCCCCACCGATCTTTACTTGTACTCTAGACGTCGAGGAGGCTGGAAATAGAATGAAATTACAGGTGTTAATCCACCTCCCAAATAAATTCAAGAAAACAAACCCCCCACATGACAACTTAATTATGCCTGCTCTGGTACGTTTCCAGGTTTCTCAGTGTCCATTGGCTCAGAAGCACCAGCTGGAGCGGCCTCGCCCTCTGCTGTTGCAGTTTCGGCACTTCCCTTTGGTTGTGACTCAGAAGACTCTGCAGATGGCGTTGCAGCTGCTGGTGGCGTCTGCGGTTTTGCTGGGGCAGGCCTTGGTTTCGTCATTATAGGCCTGCAAAACCTGCCCAAACAACGTACAAACACTTTTAGCTAACTAAGAAGTCATTATATAATACTCAACTACCGTCCACACTCGAACGGAGAAAATCACACACCTATTTTACCAACCGGAGCAACGGGAAAACATATCAGTTTATGTACCTGTCAAGGGTCTCTGCTTTCTTTCTTATATCAGCAGAGAAGAGCACTGGAGTAGCATGCTTGGGCAGTGAATCCTGTTGCTGCTTTTTATCAGTAAGCCAAGCTTCTGCATCACCAGACTCCTTTATGACCTGTCCACACAAATGGAAACCATCACGCAAAACCACCTAGCCAATATGACTTACCTAGAAAGGCCATACCAAGAACGAGAAAACTCTTAAGCCTCAGAAAATGCAATGGTTATTCATACCTTCTGCTTATCTGCTATGTCTATATGATCAAATTTGGGATCTTTTGAGAGAGCTGCTTCCCTGTAGCTACTGATGCAATAAACAAGCTGTTCAACCGCAGGTCCTCTCTCCACACTTTCCTTGAAACGCTCTTCAATGGGATCACCTTGCTGCAGAAAACCAGACCATCAGAGATTCTGCTGCATAAAGTAAATTATTAGCAAATTGAAAAACAACACTCACCTTTTTCAACTCCTCAAGCTTCGCAACATACACACCCTTGGTCTCATCTTCACCTTCTTCATACAGCCAGTCTTCCACTTGCTGGAGTTTTGCAGAAAATTCTTCCTTATCCGACGCAGTTACAAAGTCATGATACTTGTCATGGAGCTGGACAAAGACAAGTTGTGAATTCCAATTCAACAAAAGCTTTTATTCTTTTTTGAATACTATTTGTTAAACACACAAAAACAAAAGGTCGCATGTACGCCCATGGAAACTGAACCTAATAACTTTAAACATTGAACCCAAGCCCCTATACACTACTCACCTTGTTTCTCATGTCATAAACATAAGCTTCAACAGCATTCTTCTTTTCTTTGGTTTCTTCCATCACTCTGTCTTGCAAAGCCATCTCAAATTCCTTTTCTACAGCCTTCTGAACATCTCCTGGCTGCATTGCACCATACACCAACTCTGCAACAGGTATTGTTGTTTTCTTCACCTTCTTTTTTGGGGCTTCCACCTGCAAAGAGTAACCACGAAATCAATCAGAAAAACGAAATATTAGCTCTCATTACTAACTAGAAATGAAAGATACAAATAATATGACACTTATAAAGTAATTTATGAAAAGTCTAAGAAGCAAACAAATTCAGATAGCAAAAACAGATGGATACATGGATAGATGCATCTATAGATAAATAGAGAGAGAGAGAGAGAGAGAGAGTATAACTGCAACAAGCTGCTAGAGATAAATACATTTCATGAAATAAATGACCCACAAAAACTGCAATCAGGATCTCTGAGAATCACCTTATCATGGCACTGTTCGCATCAACACATATTGCACCAATAAAATGTCACTATATCCATTACCTTGGTGTGTGAAAGTTAAAAAGTTTATGTTTCTTTTCCTTCTTAAAATAGCATCAAACTAGGGCATATAACAAGGAGCAATAACAAGCTAGGAGGAAAGGGTTATAGCTGCGGCCAAGATCTATTGCTGTTAACCTCAGGGAAGTAACTGCTAAGAGTACTCCCAAACCAAATGCTTGCATCATTCCCTTTTTACCATTCCTATAGTCCTATCTATTGACAGATTTTTTAAATTCAACACCAAAACCTCACCAGAGCTTCATTCACCAATAGGAAAGCTTTCCACCACAGTCTAAGTAAACACACACTCTTAGTCATCATCGTCACACAAATTCTTATTCATCACTACACAGCTTACACCGACTTCTCCCACCATCGTCTCCACCAATCATACTCATATTTTCACTCTATCCAGCAATCATACTCATATTTTCACTCTATCCAGCTTATATAAGTAAACTCGGCAAACAAAATATGCAAGCTATAGAGAAACACCATTTTTTTGGGGGGAAAAGTTATAACAGTTCCAGAAAGTTGAAGACCAACAAAAAAAAAAAAAAAAATCAACAAAACACTACCCAGCAACAACTACCAGAGGTGGCTTAAAGAACATACAGTGTAAACAGAACATGAAACTCTCATGCTTGTTGTACACTTCACAAGACATCGCTTATATTAAGGAAACCTATAGAACAAGACTAGTGTGCCACAACATCTGCCTGTTATATACAGACCAGTTAAAACATAAAAGAAAATTCCAATAAACTGATAGTTTTATTGTTTCAAATTGCTTTCTATTCTAGTTAGCACAAATTCAACAGATTAACATTCAAGATATCTTGATAATCAACCTACAAATAGTCTAGAGCAGGGGTTAGCTGATTCTCTTGCTAAAGAGGAGTTACCCTTTGATCTCTCGTTGTAAGGCCTCCTCTTTGAGTTTGTTAAAAAATAAATGATTTTTTATAACAAAACGTACTTTTCAAAAAAATATGATCTTTGAAACCTGTATACGCTTCAGGAGCTAGTGGTTGAAAAATTGAGAATAAGGGTATCAAATCACCAGGATAATGCTCCCAGAATTCCCGAGACCAGAATAAGTAAGCCCTAAACCTGTTTATAAACTCAAATCCTCTCTAGACAGAATAATTGTCACAGAGAAATTAATGGAAAACGAGCAAATATAGATATAAAAATTATAAAGAATTTACATAACCTCAATAAACATAATAGTTCGCTTGAACATCAAAGGTGATTTTAACGGCACCACAGGTACATTATCTGCTACATTCTAGAAATCGAAAGGTTTCAAGCCATTAAAATGAAGTACAACATACATCAGCACCCAAAATAAATTAGAGGTGGGCAATGGAAACCGAGGAAGCAGCCTCAAGCACATATACAAATATATATATATAAAAAAAACAGAGTGAAAGTGGGGCAAATTAAAATGGAAGAAAGAAGATAATAACCCAGATAAATTACATGGAGCTACAAGAGCAAACAAACTCCCGAGCTAGCAAAGTAAAAACATTAACAGTGGAACATTCACATAGCAATTTCACTCAGCCATTCGAATTTTGTACAGGTAATGAGGCCCTAATCAAAATAAATTGACAGAAAAGTACAAATGTTTCTATTCACATAAGCCTATACAAATTAAGAAAGATGCTAAACTTGGAGATTCCCCAGATGGAATCAGATTGCATCAAAACTAAAGGATTTCCAGTCTAACAACTTGAATAAAACAAAACTAAAAACACATTGAGTAAGCATGAATCAATCAGGGATGATCCTATTATAACATGAAACATGTAAAATCGCAAGCAGTGGTTTCTTTGGTTTTCAAAAACCTAGTTCATGAACCATCAGCATGCTTACTTCAAAAACAGAAAGGCAAACTGTAAACAGCTAACATGCAGATAAACCCAGAAGAATATACCTTAGTATCAGTTTCCATCTGAACAGGCTTGTCTCCAGAGTCGGGAACACCATTTTCCGCTCCACCAGTGGCAGCATCTCTAGCATCATGCATATTTACATCATTTTCATTTTCACCTGTGGCTGGAATATCAGTCGTGGCATGATCAGTATCCATTTTTGTAGGTTCTTTCGGTGGCTCCTTTGTTACTGGTACTTCAACTTCTTCTTCTTCTAAGAGCTGTAGTGCACAACAAATGAAGTGTCAACAAAACTACATAAAAAGCACTTCTAAAATCTTAGTAAAAAATAAATAAATCATATGGCACATCTAAAACAAGAAAACCTGCAATTACACATGACTTACAGTTGCTGACTCGATGGAAACAATACCGTGCAGATTCAAACGAACTTTGACTTTCAGTTTCACCCGCTCACCATTGGCAGATTGGAATGGACCAATCTGTCAAGAAACATTCATTACATTATATGCACTGACACAGTATGTAGCAAAGCCTCAAAGAAAAGTTTTCACTCTACAAAGTTTTATCAAGTGAACAGAGAAATGTGAATAGAATGAGCATGACAATGACATTAGTCATATACCGTATATGTGCTAATCTTAGCTGATCCTGGAAATTCGCTTGCATCTGCATAGCCAACGTCAATTGTAAATGTGCCAGTACGATAGAATGTCAATGCTTTGACACTTGGAATCGGATTGCCTTTTGGAAATACAACAGTGCTCTGCACATTGTCTCCAGTGCCATTTTGTGAATCAGGGCCAGAACCTTTCCAGGACAGAGCAATTGAATACGGGAAACTCTCATTGACCTTCAAATAAATACACAAGACATATGTTTATTGTAAGTAAATATTACTGCCATAGCTTCAGAGTTTACCTTCTGAGCATGTACAAAACAAATCAAGAAAACACAAATTTTCACATAGTCAAAGTCCCTTAGACAGCACAAAGTAGATATATGCTAACAGAAGCTAAATAAAATTCACTTAAACAATACGAAATTTAATCAAAGAAAGTAAATAACAACATTGTTTACCTGAAATTCTCTGACTTTAAAAGTTGGACTAAGCATAGCACATTGAAGTGCACACCCTCGGGCAACACACTCACTAGCATTCATAGTACGCCTTGGCTCCTTTGCAAAAAACTCGGTTATTATCCTAATAATCGCTGGAATACGAGATCCTGATCCTACTACTTCAACAGAATTAATGTTTTCAGCAGTAAGTCCAGCTTCCAACAAGGCCTTTTCAAGTGGGCCCTTAACCCTCTCAAAAATAGGAACACTAATTTGCTCAAATTCATCCCTTTCGATGAATCCCTTTACATCCTTCTCATCCATCAAACATTCAATATTAAGTGGTGCCTTCGGGTTTGCACTCAAAACCTTCTTCAGCTTCTCACATGCAGCCCGAAGTCTAGTGCAAGCCCGAGCATTCTGATAAATATCCATCTTATACTCCTCCTTAAATTTTGCAGCAAAGTGTCGGAACAGAACTTCATCAAAGTCTCTTCCTCCAAGAGAACGATCAAATGCATGTGCTAAGATCTTGAGCTGACCTTTCTTGAATCCGACAATGCATACTTGCATGCTGGCATGACCAACATCCACAAAAGCAACATTTAACTGATCATTTTCAGGTAGGTCCGTCTTATAGATTCCATACGCCAAAGCTGTTGCAGTGGTTTCATGCATTAACCTCAAAGGATGAAGGCCGGCAATAGAAGCTGCATCCAAAACAGCTCTCCTTTGAAGGTCAGTGAAATAGACTGGAATTCCGATACAACAATCTACAACTGCGGCATTCAGATTCTTCTCTGCTATACTTTTAAGATTTGAAAGAACCATTCCTAAAACTTGTGTTGGGGTAAAAGTCCTCATTTCCCCCAGATATCTGGCATGAATAAGAGGAAACCCATCGGGGCCTTCAGTTATTGAGAAAGGCAAGGAATGAAGATCAGACTGGACCTCAGGATCAGAGAACTTTCTGCCAATAAGGCGTTTGATTTGAGAAATAGAGTTCTTCGGATTCATGATAGAAGAGGCAGCTCCAGCCGTGCCCACAAAACGCTGTTTCTCTCCAAAACAAACCACAGCAGGGGTTTCACGCTTAGATTCATCATTGAGAACCACATCTATACCCCTTTGTCTCGCAACAGCTACAATGCAGCTTTCATTACCAAAGTCGAAACCAACCACGCTCATCTTCTTAGCTAAAATAAAACTATCGACAAGAGAAACCTTAATTAGTACCCGTCGAGAAAATTAGAAAGTGAACGTCCACGAAGACAAAACATGTCAGCATAACATACAAGGTAAGACTTCACCGCAGTGAAGGATGAAGGATTTGGCAAACAAAACCCATTTTTTTACAAGCTAAGGCCCGAACCAAAAAGTACGAGAACAAAGTGCAGGCCAGGATCAGAAAACCTCAGCAAAGCCACTTCAGAGAACAAAAATTGCCAGCACAATGTGGCAAACAGAAGTCATTTTTTCTCCATTTTTCTTCTTCAAAAAAAAAAAAAAAAACTTACCAAATATAAACGAAAACCACTACATCGTTAAGAAAAAAAGGGTCTACAATTTGGGGCAATCAAGATTCATGCATAAAATAAAAATTCAGATAAGAAACCTAGAACACAAAGACTACAATTTACAAACGAGAAAACAAACAAACAAAGAAATCACCGGGCAACGAAAATGCGTTAACAACAGATTAGAGTTTTAGCATCAAAGCAATTAGATCTGAAAGATTCAGGACAACGCAAGGACATATAAAAGCTAGGGTTTTCCGGAACATTACCTGAAGAGATGCAAGCGTTGATGTTTTTCTTTTGCAGTGTCGTGTGCTTTCTTTCGATCGAATGTTCGGTGGGAAGCCACAGGAGGACAATAAATTGTCGAGGACGGGCTTTTTCTAGAACCGTCGATTAGCAGACTTTCAGTCAAATTTAGGATGTTCAGGGACTTTGAAATAATAAATTGATTAAATTTAAATCAAATTATTAATGCTTACTATTTAATAAAACGTTTATTATTAAGACGTCGAGAAATGCCGGGAAAGTCGAGAAGTCCAGCAACGTGGAGGGTGTTCCAGAAACATCCACGCTTGTGCCGGTGATTGTGGGATCTTTAGGGGTATAAGAGTAAAAATTGAAATCTTTTGATGGACGGAAGATAGGAGGCTTTTGATAAACAAAACGGAATAAAATTTTTGAATGTGACATATTAATCATCTTTGACCAATATCAATTACCCCAACCTTTACTTTTGGTCCTTGGGCATTCTAACTCCAACTGGCCTCTTTCCTTTCTCTTCATTCATTAGTTGATTTCTCTTGTAAAGGAGGAGGGTTGTGCGTCTAGTTGGAGAGATGCTTGGGGGGGGGGGAGGTTTGGCTTTCTAGAGGTAAACACAAGGAAAATGTCATTTTAATTTAGGGTTCTCCAATGAAGATAAAGGCTTTCAACTTATATAGCTAGTCGATGAAGACTAGTGAAAACATATGGCTTAGGCTTGGGCTCTTGTTTGCCTTTGGGTTGAAGGATATAGTTGTCAAATCGACACGAGGGTTCATCAGAGTTGCCTAACTTATGGGTCTCCAACTTAATATTAGTTTTAGATGATTTAGTTGAGAGACTTGCTTTTGTCTTTTTTCCTCATGTTTTATTTGAGTCGGACCTTGGATATATACATGGACATTGAGTGTGGTGAGGTATGTATTTGTGAGAGACATACGAAAGTTTATAAGCAATGTCATGAATATTGCTTCCACATTCAACAATGTATGTGTAGATGGTACCCATGCATGCATGTTGGTACTCATTGAATTTGTAGTCAAAGAGTGTCATGGAAAGTTAGGACTACCTTGATAGCTCCAAAGTGGAGGAGAGTGTAGCCTTGATTGTATGGATGATTAAGCAGAGTTACTGAGATCTCCAAGGTGACAATGTTTTTTTTAATCATTCATCAAAAATCAAACCAAGAGGCTTGGACAAACTCTACTACAAGGGGTTTACTACTATTGGAGAACATGTTGTGGATGCTACTAGAAAGTCTTTGGTATATGACATATGGGAATGGGAAAGTTAGTTACTGGGATTTTACTATTAGGTCTAATAGTTACTTCCTATAAGTAGTCTTGTTTGGAGTACTTAACACGCATTAAACCAATTGAAGAAGAAGATGAGGAGGAAAATGGCTCTCCATTTAGGGTAGGTGTTTCCCCTTTCTCTACTAGCTATCTCCTTACCCACACTTCTTGTTATTAGATATATTTGGAATAATTTAATTTACTTTCATTTTAGGAAAGTAATTTCCACTAGAAAAACAATTATATAGGGTTTAAGTGGTTGAAAGGACATCAATATAGTTTTGATAATTGTTTACATTATAGATAGGAAAGAAGGGTCAAAATACCCTAATCTCTCCCATATATTTTCTCTTGCAAATTCAAAATTGATTTTAGAGTGGGTGTGTCTACAGTTTATGAGTTGACCTAGTCAACTAGCAGAGCCAAGTCAGATTTTTGTTGTCTATTATGAGTTTTAAATTTTGATGTTTACTCCTTTTATTCGATTTCGTCTATTATATTGTTTACGACAAAGTGTTTAGAGCAAGTCCCTTGTTTTCTACACCAAAAATTGTTTGTAGTTTCATCTCCCCTTAGCAATAGAGTTATAAGGAAAAAAAATCTTTCATTGCCAATATAGTCCTAAGATGTTCTTATCGACCAAAACCCTTGGTTTACCCAATTGTTTACCATAATGCCAATTGCAGACTATAAAAAATCCGATGCGAATACATTGGTTCCTATTATTAAGAAATAACACAAGCCATTTGTCTTTGTCATCTAATCACCATCCCTCACCCACTCTTCTACTTCAACATATAACTCCACATTAGATTCTTGATTTTTCATGTTGTTGTTACCATAGCCTAGAACATGCCAATACATTTTCCTCGTGTCTTCGATCTTTCATCAATTAGCAATGTCTAGTCTTAGTATTTGTTGTCGGTTGTCAAACTATTGTCCCAAAAAATTATACGATTTAAATGTTTGAAAATACTTTATGATGCTTCTCATATACAAATCCATGCTCGTGAGGTTTTTTAAAATTCCCAACTATGGAACTCTACTTTCATAACTATTGTATCATCGTCTACATCAACTACTTTTTTCTCTTATGGTTATCTGCATTAAGGAAAATGTTAATTTCAAGAAAATTCACTCATTGATATCACTCAATTTATGTGTACCTACTTGGTAAGGCATTTAATGAGGTTCTTTCAATTTTTTTGAAGATGTGTCACTTCATCCAATGCCCTGATGTTATCAATAATTTGTTATGTGCGAGTTCAATGGATAAAATTGTTAATCTGTACCATTATGGTTAATTATTTGGCCCTATAATTTTTAATTTGACTTTATTTCCTTTGTTATTAGTTTTGTTTATAAGTGGTTTTGATAAACCTTCGAAGGGCAATGAAATAACTACTTTTCAAATTGCATAACCTACAAAATTTCACTTTTTTTTTTGTTTTCTATTTTAGATGAAGTTGGAAAAGTTATGTTCCATAATAAACTTTCTCGATATGTTTTTTGGATAGCAAAGGAGTTCAAATTTGGTTGATTCCATGTCATATTAGTTTTTGCTTGTTTTAAGGAAGTTGTTGCCTTTTTATCAAAACCACCAACAAACTATGTCAAAGTTCTAACCACAAAGTTGTTGATTAGTTTTTCTAATTCAAGTTGTTGTTGATATTTAGGATGTCGATAGGCACGACAAGATCATGGCACCGTAGAGGCATTGTTTTCATAATAAAATATAACGTTTTATTTTAGTTGTTGGTAGCAATGATAGAGATCTCGTAGTTCAAAGATGATAAGTGGAATTCAATCCTATGTTTGATCCTTTCCTTGAAGCTTTGAGAATTATTGCATCAAACGAGATTAATAAAAATAGAAAAGATTCCTACTCAATTTGTCACCCTTTAGGAAACACATCTTCCACTCTCACAACAAGTTTATCAAATCGCAAAGGGCAACACCATACCAATGGACTATCTCAAATAAATAATTGAAAATGTTATTCAATTTTAACTAGCATTTTAGGCTTATGTCAAGCCTTATAGCTAAATAATTCAAATGTTGCTCAAATACAAACAACAAAAATTATCAACAATTTGATTGAAATGGCAATTCAAAATAGCATATTGCCCTTTTCATTGAAACTCGCACCAACATCGGAACAAATGATAGCTTAATGGTGTCAAATTTTAGTCATTCACTAAAGAGAAACTCCTCTGATTGGTCTGTTAAACTGTCTCCGAAATCAATTGAAAGTTGGAAATAACTCGAAAATAAGAAACTAAGTTGGTTTTACGACACCCACCATAGTGTCACTTTAGTGGAACTCACTTACACTAAGCAACAAAAAGATGAAAAATAATTGATTACAATTATTGGGAGGAACATGAGCTTAATCTACAATGATAGCACGAGTCTGTCAACTGTGAAGGAAATACAAACATGCACACAAAGAATGAAGTGGGATGTGATCCACTTTCTTTAAAGTAAGTAGTCAAAATACTTTCAAGAGCTAATCACAAGTCCAAAATTTGAAGAAGTTGATTGTTTATAAAGGAAACATCAACACACTAATTTCTAAGCCCAAAAGCAAGAAAATAGTCAAAATCGGTTAATTGAAAATAATCAAAATAGTCCATCATTCCATTTGAGGTGATGTTAAGAGAAAAATATTATTGCTCATAAATCGTTTAATAAATTTGCAAAGTTAATGACAAATCAATTAATAGTTTGATTGTCTTAATTTGCAAAAATCGTGAGAAGAATTTTTTATTACCTTGAATATGTAAAGAAGAAAATCAGTTATATACATCAAGTAATTCAAATCATTGATGAAGAATTTGAATTATCCCTTTTTAGTCTACAAGTGGATTTATAATTAATTTGAAAAATCACTATGATTCAATGAATTGTTTCCCTCTCTCTTTCTATCCATGTATTAGGCATCCAGGGCTAAACAATGTAAAGTGTTTTATTCCTTTTACTTTTTATGCATCTAATTTCATTTTTGCATAGCTTTTACAGATTCAATCTACTTTATCACTTTCTTTATCATGATACCCTTTTTCAAAAAAGGCCACAAATGGTATAGTTTAAGGTCAAGGAAAACTTATGTGTTTGCATATGTCACTTTCTTTGAGAATGTTCTATATTTGTCAAAGTCTAATGTGTCTTGTGTTATTTTATCCATCGACATGGATGTTGTGGTCCCTATTACATGAGAGGATGTCCCTAGCCCCACATCCACTATTGTCAAGCCGAACCATTGCAAGTTTATCAACACAAAAAACCTCCCAAGACATCTTCAAAAGGGCCCTTTGGTTTGTCTTTGCCAATTTCCACTTCATTTGTAGTTCATAAGGTATGTGATTTGCCAACTATCCTCCTATGTTAATTCTTATCCAGTGAAAGATGTTTTACCCTTTTTGGAAGTAGGGCATATATGCCTTACTTGATAGGGGTACTTGGATGTTGTGTGATTTGCCTTTAAATGCAATCATTGTAAGATGTTGATAGGTCTACAATTTGAAGTACAAGCTGGATGAGTCTATATAGAGGTATAAATCCAAACTCGTGGCTAATTGATACACTCAAGACCTATGATGTGTATGTGTATGTGTTTGAGACATTTTCTCTTATAACGAGGTTAATCTCTGTTAGGATCTTCATTTTTTCGTCAATGACTATGGGATGATTCTTATTTCAATGAGATATAAAAAATGTCTTTTGTATGGGGACTTGGAGAGAAAAGTGTATTTAGAGCAACTTCCTTGTATGTTGCTTAGCGAGAGACCAAGAACATGTGTAAATTGATTAAGGTCATTTATGGCATGTAGCAAAGCAAGGGGACCTAGTTTGGTAAGTTCGGCAAAGTAATCATATCATTCGGTTTACTGTGATCGCTTATTGTTTGTTATGAAGAGGTCGTCTAGAATATTGTTGTTGATAGTATGTAAATGACATTGAGTTGTCAAAAAGTTATGTAAAGGGTACGAAGAGATAAATGAACACCTTATCAGACATTTAAAAAAAAAAAGAACTTGGGGATTGTTTAAGTACTTTTTAAGTATTGTAGTGACATTAAATATGGTAGAAATCGTATCAATAGAGAAAGTTTGCTAGAGACATGTCGTGATAGTATGGTTTATTGTAAGCAAAACTTATCGGGACACCTATTGAAATGAGTCATAATCTTAGCGAAGAGAACAATCCACTTAAGGGCAAGACCATGTTATGCTTTGTGGCATGGTTAGCCAATTCATCGAAATCTTAGGAAGATTCATTTGGAGGTTGAATAAAAAATAGTGAGGTATCCAAAGAGAACATTGGAAAAAAAAAACAAAAACTTACTACAAGGGTCTGTTGATAATTTATAGTTACAAGATATTCTATTATTGATTATATAGGGTCTAAGTCGGGTTGGAAATCAACTATTGGATATTGTGTATTTGTCAGAGGAAACTTAATCAATTAAAAAATAAGAAATAAAATGTGGTGGCTCATTCTTGTGCAAAGAAAAAAATATCAAAGAATGGTTAATACTGTTAGTGATTTCTATGGATGAGATTAATTTTAACAAAATTATGATTCAGTCAAAGGATCTATAATTTTGTATAATAACAACCAAGTTTTCCATCTCCATTGCTAGTAAATTATTGTTTCCCTTGTGATGCTGTTATGAATGGTGCAGCGGTCACTCTATACGTTACTCAACTGATCAAATTGGTGATGTGTTATGCTTTGAAAACACTAGTTTGGGTTTCTATAAAAAAACTGAGATTTCTTCATATATATGCTCCTAGTCGAGGGTAAATTTTTTTTACCCACCTAAAGAGAAGTTGTTTTTTCCTTGTAAAATAATTGATGTTTATAAGATATATATATTTCTCAACCGCCTATTAAACCAGGAGAGGTTGGATGGGCCGAGATCCGGCCCATTTTTTCCTTTCGTCCATGCACTGGCAGCAGGTGCCTGAAAAACTAAAATCTAAATGGCGCGAAAACTTCAACTTCTGTGAACATTTGTCACCGTCTCACTCGCTCCAGAAGACACTCCCGCCCGTCCCTCTGCTTCTTCACTTCGTCTCTCTCAGCTTCTCTTCGACTGATTCTTTCTTCCGTTTCGCAAAATGCAACGCCAGAAATCCATACTTTCCTTTTTTAAGAAACCATCTCAAGACGGCCAAAACGGCGGAGCGGATTCTTACTCTCAGATGCTCCACAACCGGCGTCCACCGTCGTTTCCAGTTAATCAACAGAAGCACGGTGAGGAATCCGTCGATCCACGGGCGGAAAACCTCTTGCCAGAACTTATGGGCACAGATACGCCGCCGGCTAAGCCGCAACGACAGGTCTTACTGCTTAGTTCCCCGGTCGACAATGACGCTGGAGCTCGTCCTTTCTCCAATATAATGGAAAAATTCAGGAGGAAAGACGAACAGGGACGATTTCTCGAAAGGTAGGGTTTAAGTTTTCATCTGTAAGGTTTAGTTTTGATCTTCTTGCATGAGTTTTGTGTATGTTCAACTTTCATATTCCTGAGCTTTGTTGAACTAATACCACAGAGGGCGAAAACACCGAGGTTAGATAATTCCACCTAGCAAACTGTTGCTGCAGCAGTTCGCTCCTTGATAACTTTAGATTCATCTAACATTTTTTGTGCGGATCAGGCAGTAGACTTAAAAAGGTATCTATGTAAAGTTACTCTTTGCACTCATGACTACCGGCACCTTCAAAAGTCATAGGAATGTATGTTGAAGAGAATATCGATGAGAAGTAGTATCAACAGTTGCCGTCTCGCTGAGCTTAATTGGAGCGCACATGTGGGCAGGCAACACAAGTAACTGAAATAACACTCCAGCTACAGCCTGCAGAATTTATTAAAAACCCTATTAAATTCAGATAAACAATTCTTGAAGTGTCAAATATGATGGTTTTATCAAAGAGAGCCCAGAAGTAAGGACAACCAAGTTATGAAAAGGATCCCCCACAACAAGATGTTGGTGGGCGGCTTCATATTTTGGCGCAGCAATCTGCCCAGGAGATAACAGGTTTTGGAGAGTATCTCCAGCAAGCGGGAGAAAAAGGAACTGTTACAGCAAATTAAAGTCTAAAGAGGACAAGCAACAGTTAAGTCACTTAAATACTAGTTCCAAATTAAGTATCTGATGGTACTTAATGGTTATCAAAGAACTCAAGCAACCTCAATGACATTGAATCTGTTTCACTTTTTGTGTGTCCTTGGAATTTGCCGTTCAGTAGTCCTGGTAGGGTTTTCTTGTCTTTTGTATTTGTTTTCAATAAGATTTTTGAGCTTTTTTATTCTTTTGCCCCATGTTAATTTTACATCTTTTTAGTTATACTTTTGTTACTTGCATCCGCTCCCCTTCGAGCCTCTATTTGACCTTTTGCCTTAACAATATGTTTATCTAATGGTATCAAAAGAAAGAAAAAGTACGAGTTTTTGACACAACCTCTTTGACATTTCGATACTGGAACTAAATTGTTCATCTTTGCTTGCATAGTTTTGTGTCCGAGTTAATGTATTAGTTATTGAGAAAGGAAATTGCATATTTGTATAAACATTTGCATTTTGTTGTTGTGTGTGGTTGCTGCCAGGTTACTTATTTTGACTTTTATATAGTAATTTTCTGTGAAATTCCATTATTTGACAATATATTCTTGTTTCATGCTCTTATTTTTTCAGGAATCAAGATAAAAGCAGTTCATTCATTTGTTCCAGTGACAATGAACTTGATGGAGCACAAGGAGTATTAGCACAAGGCAACTCCTTGAGTCAAACACTCACTGCTGATGGCCTCAAATTTGATCTCAGCTTTGAATTAGGGGCTTCTTTGGATTTTGTGAACATCACTGATGACATTCTGGGGCCAGATACTCCAGCTATGAAGCCTCTTGTGCCTCGTCTGAAGCGGGTTCAAGAGGACAGTTGCAAATATGGTGAAAAAGTTTACTGTCCTTTACCTGATTCTAATAAGAGAATGAAGTCATTCCACAATCCAGGGACAGAGAAAAAGAATGACGTAAAGTTATCTGAAAATATGAGCAGTAAGTTTGAATGGCTTAGCCCTTCTCTCATAAAAGATGCAAATGGAAGAAGGCCTGGTGATACACTTTATGACAAAAAGACTCTGTACATACCACCTGATGCTTTGAAGAAAATGTCGGCATCTCAAAAACAGTACTGGAGCACTAAATGTCAGTATATGGATTTGGTGCTCTTCTTTAAAGTGGTAAGCTTCATAGAGCAATCTTTAAGGATTTTTGTAGTCCTGTTTTCTTTTTCTATTCATGTACATTACCAAAAGAATCAAAGAAGAGTAAAAAGAAACTAAGGCATGCGGTGCATCTCTTGCTCCTTTTTTTTGCTCTTGTTCTTTTGTGAAAAAATGAATCTCTTCAATCAACAAGTTTGGTTTTAGATGAATAAGTTAATGATTTTTTTTTTTTTTTTGATAAAGATGTAATTCATTAAAAAGGTGAAAAATTACAAAAAGATAGGGAGCAAATCCCTAACAACAAGATGTTGAAGAGATGCTCCTTGTTTGGCAAGCACATCTGTTACCGAATTTGCAGATCTCAGAATGTGAGACCAAATACAAGAAAATAATGTGGTAATCTCTAAAATCTCCTGGAAAATTTCCCAATGCCTCCATGGCGGAAAGGAAGTGCCTTTCAATGTGAATTGGGCCATTGCATTTATCTTTGAAAATTCGGAGCCCATTGAGAAGACCATGTAGCTCTGCAGACGTTGAGTCGGAGATGCCTAATGGACCCACATAAGAAATACACTGATTGCCAAATGAGTCCGAAATCACACCTCTGAAACCTGCGATCCCCGGATTGCTGAGAGAAGAACCATCAAAATTCAATTTTAAGTATCCAACCTCTGGGGGCGCCCACTCTTTCATAATTTGAATCTTGGTCCCCAAATGCATCCTTGCTAGGTTGCTCCAGTTTTCACGAATGGAAGTGTCCTTAAAAGAGCAGAAAGGTTTTTTCGTCAGGAGCTAGGTGGATATTTGGCCCGTCACTTTTTCCGCTACACTTTTCTCAGATTCAAATTTAGCCTCGAACCGCCTCCTATTCCGTTCATTCCAAAGCCCACATGGCACAAAACTGGCACATGCTGATAGCATCATTTTACCGAGTCCAGGAAGGGGATAGCCATAGATTGACTTGCTAAAACAGAACAAATCTGCAGAGATACATATTTGCAAACCCAATTTGCAAAATATAGAGGTCCAAACCTTCCAAGAATACTAGCATAATAGCAGGGTATGGCTAGCGGATTCTGCTTCAATATTACAAAAAGGACATAGTAGGTCTATAGAGGGGTGACCCCTTCTTCGAAGCACATCCGCTGTAAGGATCTTATTTTGGTAAGCACTCCACATGAAGAATTTTACCTTCGGAGGGGCACAAAGACGCCACACAAAGTATATATCATGCTCGCTCTGCGTTGAGTCCCAACCATTAATGTGTCTGTATGCAGATGCAACTGAGAATTTGCCGCTTTTGTCAGGCCACCATATTAGCTTGTCTGCATTAGAAGGCCTCATCCTGACATGATTCAAAGAATCCAGTAAACGACTTGCTTCCATTGCCTCCGTATCAGAAAGACCCCTTCAGGGGTGGAGACTCAAACCAACCCCCTCGAAAGCATCTGCCACTGTTATCTCCCTTTGAGTGGAGATAAGAAAGAGACTGCTAAAAGAGTTTCTCAACGTTTCCTGTCCTGTCCACCAATCGTCCCAAAATTTAAGAGACTTGCCACTTCCCACAAAGAATCTACAAGTTGAGGAGAAATCCGGAAGAAGTAAATAAAGAGATCTCCAAATTGAGGATAGCCCTCTTCGATTTCCCCGGACATCCACCATAAAGAATTCCAGCCCAACTTGGTACGAACATATCCCTCCAAAGGTTTAATGAATTTGTGTTGAACTTCCATATCCACTTAAGAAGCAAGGCTTTGTTCATTTCTTTTGATTTTCGAATCCCTAGTCCACCTAATTTCTTAGGCAAACGTACTTCATCCCATCTAACCAGGTGATATTTAAAGGAGGCACGCGAACCTCTCCAAAGGAATCTTCTTTTCAATTTATCCATGGTTTTGCATACCAAAGATGGGCAAGGCATAAAGGACAACGCATAGTTTGGGATGCCAGCAATACATGACTTGAGGAGTATTAGTCTACCTGCTTTGCTGAGGAGCCGCCCCTTCCAAGTTGCTAACCGAGCTTCAATTTTTTCCACCACCGGGTTCCATAAGTTCTAAGAAATACGCCCATGAAAGAGATGAATTTGCCACTAAGGAAGTTGGTTCTCGACTTGGGAAAGTACCTTGCACATCCTTTTCCCCTTGTCTCTAAGCAATTGTTGAAACACATTTATACAACTTATGCAAATTCCTCTATATGAATAGTGTTTCCTCGGGATCCCAAACTTCATTGGTTGTTTTCAAACACATCAGAAGGAATATGTACATGTTTTTATATTATTTATCATCCGTTGATGATTTGGGCACCATCCTTTATGCCGTCATACTTGTTACCATTCTCTTTCTTTTTAGCCTCTAGTGGGTCTTTCTTAACGAGAAACTGCTTGATATAGTTTGAACGAGGCAGATGAATCTAATGGCCGGTCATTATTTTGTTTGATTCTAGATAAAGTGATTTTAGACATTTCTAAAGATGAAATAATACGATAAGAAAAATTACTGAAAGGGAGGAATTGGGCTTAGAGATTAGAGCTCCGACCTTCCTTTATTTGCGAGCTCATATAGATCATACATCTTTGTGAGAGAGACATATGTTATACAGTGAAATAAGGTGCTTGAGTTCTTTTTTTATTTTTTATGAAAAGGTGAATTTAAACAAAGAATGAGACGAAAGGTACAACCTAAAAGGAGGGGGGGGGGGGGCTCCCAACGCGTAAAGGGATTGGAGGGATGTGCCCTGTCTAGCTTGAGAATCAACAAGGTGGTTGGCTGATTTGGGCACATGTGCCCATGTACAATTGAGGGTGGAGGTAATGGTACATATCCAAGTAGACATCCCAATGTCTTCACGGTGGAGTTTTGGAATTCACGCACCAATTAATAATCATTTTGGAGTCACTCTCAATGATAAGGGGACCCCAGAACTGGTCTCAGAAGATGGTAAGGTCGTGATAGAGGCCAACAAGCTCAGCCGAGGTAGAATCTGAGATGCCAAGGGGGCTGATGAACGAAAGGAGGAGGCTGCCATTGCCTGAGTGGATGACACCACCGAAGCCCGTAGGGCTCATGCAGCCAAGGACACTGTCGTCAAAATTCAACTTGAAGTACCTAGGAGGAGGGGGACTCTGGACTTCCATAATGGGAGGGCGGGTGAGGCAAGGGATGACAGCAACAAGGTGCTAGTTTCCACGAAGATGAGAGTTGTGTAAGTGGAGGAATTCCTTCTTTAAAAGAAGTTAAGAAGAGACCTGGCCAGCAATTGATTCAGCAAGCGCAGAAGCACTTGAAGCCTTTTGTTTTTCTCCTTCCAGAGGGCCCAGGGGATGTGACCCTCGTAGTTGAAGATAAGCATTTTGCCTACCATTTGGAAGCCGAAAGCCAATGAGAGAGCGAATTATAGATGGGAGATCACATGTGACACAATATTGGATGCCAATCCGATTAAGAAGATTGGCCCAAATTTCTTGGGCAAAATGGCAGTGGAGCACATGATTGACTGATTCCAGAGAGGTGCTGCATAAGGGGCATGAGGGGTCTGTAATGAAGCTCTATGCCTAAGTAAATTGTCAGATGTGAGGATTTTTTTTTGGCAGGCACACTAGACGAAGAAATTAGCGCAAGGCGCATAGAGGGACCAAACCAAAGCTACTGGGTGGCTAGAGCGAGGACTAGTGCCGCCATGAAGAGTATTGTATGCTGAAGCGACCGAGAAGGAGCCCTTCAGGCAGGGGTGCTGATTCGGAATAGTGGCTCTGATTTTCACGCTCGCAAGTGCAGAGAGAAGATTTGAAACTTCCATTGCTTGAACTTCCGTGAACCCCCTCCAGAATCATAAATTCCAATGTTTGGACTGCTGGCAAACATCAGCAACAAAGGCGGTGGGGCAGTTAGACAGACCAGAGAGGGTGCTAAAGGAGACCATCAACTTATCTCCCTTGGTTACTTCTCTCTTCTCTCCCAAGAGCTAAAGTTCCTCTCTTGAGATCTCTCTTACAACTAGAAAGTAAGAAAATAGGGCAACCAGGAGCCTTTTTGTGATTCTGACTTTCAGTAAAAAGAATCAAATGACTTACATCGAAGGATGAGTTTGCTCTTAACTAATAAAAAGAATGAATGTGCAATCAATTTACAATTAATCAAAATTAAGTCCCCAGCCCTAGGTAAATTACTGAAAGTACAACTTGAAACTTCACACCAATTTTGTAGATTTCAGTTGCAGGAGTGAGACAGATGCTGCTAATAAAGATAATCTATGGATCAATAAAAAAGGAAAAATAGCAACTCTAAGGTGGCTGAAGTGAGAGCTTTAGTGCAGTGGTTAGGAATTTACATGACAATTTTTTTGGCCTTCTTTTTGTGGGGGGTCTTCCATAATTGTCATTGGTTGGACCACAGGGAGGAAATTGCCTTTGGGATTTTCTACAGATTTTTGATGTGATTGAGGACATCTATAGCACTCTTGATATTACTTGATCTCGTACTCCTAGCTGTGGCAATGATCTTTGTGATTCATTGGCTAGAAGTGGTGGATCCCAATAAAATCTTATTGTGGGAGACACAATTTGAATCGATTAGTGTTTGTACTCTTTAGTTGCCTTATATTGCTATTTGCTTTATATCTTATGTAATCTCTTTTACTTTTTACCCTTAGAAGACCCTTCTTAATAAAATATCTCTACTCGCTGTCATTAAGAAAGAAAAAGGATAAGATCTTAGATAACTTCTTTCTACTCTCACTCCTCTTGGTGTTTCTTGATGAAATATCTTTCTCATTAGACATCTATGGATACATAACCTCGTGTCCATGATATTATGAGAACTCATTATAAGAGATACTTGTGTCCAGTTTGACAACACAGACAACATTATGCTAAGTTAATAAAAAAAACATAATGCTAATTAATTGTATCTCTCATTTTATTCTTTGTAAGTTAATTTTTTCTAGACTAGGGTTAATTTTACTTTTGAAGATGATGATAGTCTGACTATGTTATGGGGAAGAAAAAAATTACGGAGTCCAAGGACCTGGAGAAAACTAGAATGTTTTAATGGTAGGTGTGTGTGGATTTGACTTTCGGAATCATATTGATAGTTCTTGTGTTTTATATATGCTACTCATCGTGTCTCCAACATGTGGCTTGGTTCTATTTGATATTTACATATTTGTGAATACTTTTAGTTCATTTTTAGAGTTTTTCCACTTGTATAAATTTTCATTGTTATACAATGTCTGCTTCTGAGTATGTGTAGTAATTCATGGACCAATAATTTCTAGTGATGAATTTAGTTACTAAGAACTTTAATTTTATGAAAACCAGGGAAAGTTTTATGAGCTGTATGAAGTGGATGCAGAAATTGGCCAAAAGGAACTTGATTGGAGAATGACATACAGTGGTGTTGGTAAATGTAGACAGGCAAGTTGATATTGTTTGACGGGATTAATTTACGTATACGAATATTTGAAATGGATGGATGAATTTGTTTTGTAACATATGCTTGCAATCTTGCGATATGTTACTATTGTTTTTCTATCCTCTTTTGATTTCATTTCTCATATAATATTTAAATGGTTGACCTTGTTGTGCTGCATTATTGACTGGTTTGTTTGCATTAGTTTTGTCAATTATTGAAGGAAAGAGAGTTGAGAGAGAGAAGAGGTAAAGAGAAGAAGAAAGGGGCATTTTTGGAGAAGTGCAGGATGGGGCAAAAAATCGAGCCCTATCTCCCTTTTATTAAAAGTGAGTAGAGGGCGACTCGAAAGTGGTGATTGGCTATTGTTCCTTTGTTGGTGAACCTCCTTGGCGTCATTGGGATGTCTTTTATGAGATTTCTGATATTGCTTCTGTAATTTTATGTTTTTTGTCTCATGTACCTAGGTCAGCAAATTCCTTTGTTGATAAATTGCTAAATAAGGAGCTTCCCTCCAATTTGTTGTTTTAAGGGAGGGCGCCTTTGAATTCTTTCCTTTTTCGCTGAAATAAGGACCCATCCTTTAAAAAAAAAAAACTAGAGTAGACAGAAAAAGACCTATCTATCCCTCATACAAGAACTCCTTATATCTCCATAGTTACGCATCCAAATGCTATGAAAATTGGACCATAGATAGATATAAACTTGTTGAAATTACTGGTACTCTCCTTGACATATAACTATGAAATGACCTAACCACCCTTTATAGTATATTTAACACTCCACCTCAAGCTGCAACATATATATGTAGTAGTCCTAGCTTGTTATAAAATATCCAAGACATGCCAAGTTGATTACATGATTGAACATAGGAAGTAGCAACTTCCTTTTTCTCATTGCATCTCGAACAAAGTGGCTGACTACTTCAATGTGTTTGGTCCTGTCATAAAATATTGGGTTTTAGCAATAAAAATGGCAGCCATATTATCACAATTCATTGTCATAAGTGCATCAATCTGCTCACTCAATTCTTGAAGAACCGGCTTCACCCACTTCAACTCACTGTTTGTTTGAGTCATAGTACTATACTTAGCTTCAGCACTAGACCTGGCCTCTACATTCTGTTTCTTGCTTTTCTAGCTCACAAGGTTTTCCCCCACAAAGACACAATACCCAATAGTAGACTTCCTGTCAAACTTAAACCAACATAGTTAGCATATGAGAAAACTTCTATTTTCAGATGATTGTGAGGTTTAAAAAAAAATCCCTTTCCAAATGACCCCTTTAAATATCTCAGTATTCTTTGAGTAACCTTTAAATGAACTTTATATGAGTGTTCCATGAACTTGCTAACCACACTAATGGAGAATGATATATCTAGTCTTACGAGAGTGGCATACATCAGTTTTCCAACTAACCTACAAAATATAGTTTTATCCTTGAGTTCGTCACTACTCTCATCATGAAGGTCATTTTCAACTTCCATGGGTGTCTCTATGGGCTTTGCACCTAATAAACCATACTCCTGTAGCATGCCTGTAATATACTTCCTCTATGTTAACATAATGCCAAATTTACTTCTAGCAATTTCAATCCCAAGGAAGTAGTTTAGTGAGCCAAAGTATTTAGTCTGGAACTGTTTAGCTAGTTGCTGCTTTACCTCTTCAATACCTTGCACATCACCACCTAACTAAACAATATCATCAACATATACAAGGACTACAATCATAGATGACCTTTTCATGATAAATAAAGAAGGATCATAATGTCTCCCCGAGAATCTAAGGACATCACTACTTGGCTGAATTTCTTAAACCATGCCTAAAATTCTGTATAAACCCATAAATTTGCTTCTTTAGCTTATGTATCTTTTTCATCTCGTCTTGAGCAACATACCTAAGAGTTTGCTCCATATAAACTTCTTTTCCTAAATCAACACACAAGAAGGCATTTTTTATGTCGAGTTGGAAGAATGGCCAAATCTAGGTAATAGCAATGAACACAAGGATAGGAACAGATGTCAACCATGCAACTGGCGAGAATGTCTCAAAAACATCAGTGCCATACGTCTGAGTATTCCCTTTAGCAGCCATTTGAGTTTTATATCGCTCAATGAATCCATATGCTTTGTATTTAATTGTGTATACTCAATGACAACCCGCAATTTTTTGCATCTGCTCATCAATTCTGCGCACCTCTATCAGTCAACGACTCCATCTCAACATTTACAACATGCTTCTATTGAGGAGACAAGAGAGTATCCTGCATAGAAGAAGGAATAGTACAAGAAGATTGACAAAGCAAACTGCTTATATCTTGTAGATAAGGAGTTGAATGAGACTAATGAGACAAGCGTAGATAAACAAACTCCTTACGAAGAGCAATGGGAAGATGTAAATTAGTTACCTTAAGATCTAAAACCGAAGAAGATACTAGAACTTGCAAGAGAGGGAACAGTGGCTCGTTGTTGACCATGTTGCCTTCGTTGATACACTTTTAAGGGTTTTTCTGTGGTAACAAACTGTGATGGACGAGGAATATCTTCCACAAGTGCTGGAGCAACAAAAACTAGAACTATGACTGATGAAGGACACATTGCACCAGAAGTAGAGAAGAAAGACACATCCTTAAAGAATGTTACATCAATAAACACAAATGTTTTCCTAAGAGAAGGGCAAAAACATTTGTATCCCTTTTGTGTCTGAGAATACCCAAGAAAAACACATTTGACCGCACTCGGAGATGGTTTATCTATAGAGATACTAAAAGCATGGGCAAAACAGACACATCCAAAAATATGAGGGGACAATGAAAATAATGTAGCAAATTGATTCAATTGTTGAAGAGGAATTTGACCCCTAAGTACAGACGAGGGAATCCTGTTAATAAAAAAACATGTGGTAAACACACATCTCCCCAATAGGACTTAGGTATATTACATATGAATAAGCATTGGCCAAGCTAATTCTAACAAATGCTGATTCTTACATTTTACTACTCCATTTGGTTGTGGAGTAAAAACACAAGATGATTGATGAAGTATACCATGATGCTGACAAAATGTAGTAAACTTATGATTCATGAATTCTAACCCATTGTTTGTCGTAGAGTCTAGAGAGATCACCAAATTGGGTCTTAATTTCATTATACAAGGTTTGAAATACATCAAATAGTACAAACTTCTCTTGTAGGAGATACACCCAACTAGTGCGCACTAAAGTCATCAATAAGGGAAGCAAAATCTTTGTAGCCAAAAGTACTAGGAACTGGACACGGTCCCATACATAAGAATGAACAATTTTAAATAATTTTCTACTCTTCGCCTGACTCAATAGAAAAATGTTCTGATGATGCTTGTCTAGTTTACATGACTCACATTGAAAAGATAAACTTGTAGAAAATGTGCGAAATAATTAGACCAAAATTGCTGGAGAAGGATGACCAAGTCGTGGATGCCACTAGAAGGGTGAAATTGTAGCTTGGAGAGTAGGTGAAGATATCTGTGGTGAGCCTTCCAAGTGGTATAGGCCTTCTCTTTCAAGTGTGAAACCAATCATCTTCCTTGTTGTGAGATCTTGAAACACACAGTGAGAAGGACAAAAAGTTATAGAACAATTCAAAGATTTTGTAAGTTAACTAACAGACAACAAATTATGTTGAAATTTTGGGATGAATAACACAAATATAAGAGACACGAATGGAGTAGGTGTAATATTACCCACTTCCCGAATAGGAGACACCGACCCATTAGCAAGTGTAACATGCTTAATTAGTGAGGATTTTCTTGGATCAGTTAATAAAGAAGACATACTCTGACATATGAGTAGAGACTCCGGATTTAATTAACCAAGAAGGTATAGGATGCACATGTAGAGCTAACATACCTGAACTGACAAGCGTAGGTGTAGGAAGTTGAGGCTGTGCAAATAAAAGCTAAAGAGGAAGGAGCTGTAGTAGAGGTAAGCTAAGCCATGTGTAGAGCAAGTTGTTGCAACTCATCTAGTGCTCCCGGGTAAAATACCAACCATGTCTAGTCAAGGGCTCAATGTTATCATGAGTCAATGAGTTTACCCAAGTGGGCTTACCAAACTTAACCCAACACTTCTTAGAGATATGATTAGTGCGTGCAAATGACCACACTTTCTATCTCCTCTTCCATCATTATGGCCTTATCCTCTATTGGAACCATCTTTGCCTCTACCTCGAACACTCCCACCATAGCCTTGAGCGGACTCTGATTGACCAAAGGAATTAAATGCAGATGCATTAATACTTTTACTATCCTTGTTTCCTTTGGACATATGCAGTATTTGTCCGCATCTCTGTTAAAGGTTGTGGAGAGTGATGGAACATCATTTGAGGCTAGCAACCAAGTCATCTGTTTAGCAACCAAGTCATTACTTGACTATTCTCTGCCTCCCAATCATCTATAAGTGGTATTGGAGGATCATCTTTGATAAACTTTGATTTTCTTTTGGCCTTAAGATAAATTCGAACAAATTTGGGCTAACTCAGATAAATGTGTCTGTTCAATCTTTCTATAGTAACTAAGATAGATTCTTTCCTTTCTAATCCCCCAAATTCTCTTGAGGGAATAATAATCTCACCAAAATCAGCCATAGATACAAGTAATACTCAATTTTTTTTTGAAGTTATTAAGACAAAAGCTCAAAAGAGCAAATTACAAATGAGGGAAGCCTTCCCAAACAATTAATATCCCAATTTCACACTAAGTAGGCCCCACTAAGCAAAATTAGGGTTTTGTCAAAAAGTCACAAGAACACCCAATAATATGTATAAAACCTGAATTCTAGGAACTTAACCAACAAGTACCAGAAGTCAGAAAATCCAGGCTGATGTCAGCCTTCCAGAGGATGATGCAGGCACCAGATACAGTATTGGAGTCTCCGTAACCGGAGAATGGGAAAATCCCAAGTAAAGAACCTGCTTGGGGCACTAATAGGACATAGGACTGTTCAATTAGCAGTAGAGACCATCAACCGTAGGGTCATGGCAGAGAAAGAGAACTAAGAATTCAAAATTTTGACACCAATCAAAACTAAACCTTGAAATTCTCTTTTCTAAGATGGTGCTGTACTCAATTGAAGGAGAGAGGATGCTTCATTGGCTTGAAATCAGGACTGGATGCTTTGATACCATGTCAATTATTGAAGGAAAGTGAGTTGAGAGAGAAGGGTTAGAGAGAAGAAGAAAGGTCTATTTTTGGAGAAAAACGTGCTGCTCTAGATGGGGCAAGAAATCGGAGTCCCATCTCCCCTTTATTAACTTAGTAGAGAGAAAAAGACTTCTCTACCCCTCATATAAGAACTCCTTATATCTCCATATTTACGCATCCAAGTGCTATGCGAATTGGACTACAGACAAATACATGCTTGTTGAAACTATTGGTACTCTCCTTGGCATATGCAGACTCTATGAATGACCAAACTACCCTTTTCATTATATTTTACAAGTTTATTTTTTTCTATTTTGCTTGTTCCTGATATAGTTGTTGTACATTATTTATGTTATAAACATTTGCATTACTTTATTGTTATACATTTTTCACTTCTTTCTCAGTTTTCTCTCTCTTTTAGGTGAGATGCCATAAATAGAGAGATGTGGAAATGGGGGAGAGATAACGGGGGAACTGTCTTTTACTTTTTAAATTTGGTTTTTACGATATGTTGGTATTTATTATTTGTTTTGCTACATCAGATTTAGTTAAATAATTTTTTTCTGATGTATAAGAAGAAGCTGAAGTACCCATTGGGGAGTAATGTACTAGTAATTTTTTTGTTTTTTGAAAGAATGGTATGTGCTGCAAAATTTTGCATATTGGGTTATTGTATTCAATCACCTCGTTACAAAAGAGTGACTTTAGGAGTTGCACTTGTTGTAAGAAGTTGAGAAGATATTATCTTATCATCACCTCTGATGTGATGAACATAGAGTGGCATTAATGTCATTACATAAACTACCATTTCAATCATTGATATAAAAACTGTGCTGAAGCAATGTATAACACTGTTTATTGTTTGAGCAGGTTGGTATTTCTGAAAGTGGCATTGATGATGCTGTTCAAAAGTTACTAGCTCGTGGGTAAGGGCTCACCTAGTCTATTGGAGCAATCTTACCTTTTAAAAACTAAAAGAATTATTTCGAAAGTACAATTTTTTTGTTCAGTGAAGACTTTACTATTTGACCTAATAGATTGATCTGTTATGGCCATTTCAAGTGTTTTGAGACATTTAGTATATAATGAGGGGAACTGAACTTGTGTTGAATTTCAAGAAAAAGGAAATTTGCCAGTTACTTATATTGGGCTCCCACTTTTTGACTCTCGGCCTTTGGCGTCGCTTTGGTCCCCCCTTATTAAGAAATTTGAGAAAAGGCTAGCTACTTGGAAGGGTAAACTTCTATCTACAGTAGGGCGTCTCACTCTCCTCAAGTCTTGTTTGGCAGGGCTGCCAAACTATCTGCTATCATTCATGCACTGTCTGGCCTCTGTTTGCTCCAAGATTGATGCCATCCGTCGGCGCTTTCTCTGGAGAGGATCAGAATGTGTTTAAAAAATGGGTACAATTGGAAGGAGAAGTCTAAATCAATTACTTGTTTTCGAAATCAATAAAAGTTTTTTCCATCACTACTTCAGCAATGTTATTTTAACTTGTCAAAATCAATCTAAAAGCTTTATGGTATCCTTTGATTACCATAGAAGTATAAGAAAGTGTCTCTATGGTAGGAGCCAGTGGATTGCATTGGCTCATGAGCTATTGAGCCAAGCTAAGTCAGACACGTTAAGGAGAACAAGCTCGGTTGGGGGCTCATGCTCGATCCCAATGTGGGTGAATCTAAGCCGAGCCAACACCAAATTGAGCTTGAGTTGCTCACGAGCCAACTTGGCTCAAGGCTGCTCCTAGTTTATAGTATTGAGTAGTACGTTTTCTAAGTGGCTGGTCATTTTGGGATGATAACAGACTTAAACTTACTAGAGTTCATGAGATACACCTGAGTTTGTCTAGTAGAGTTTGCTTCTTCTCTTTTTTGTGCTGTTGATGAACATTTTCAGACAAACAGATTGTGAGGCAGTTACCGCACAAAGTTGTTTTAAGAAATGAATATTTTTTCTTCAAATATCAGTTTATCTCTAATTACTCTTCCTTTATATTGTAAAGCTTTTGAAATTGGTTAGTCTACCATAATGGTTCACTCTTTTGATATTTTGTGATGGTACAAAGTTGGACGAATAGAACAGGTTGAAACATCAGGTCAAGCGAAAGCCAGAGGTGCTGCGTCAGTAAGTATAACATAGTTGCTGGTGCTTGCTCCAGTTTCTCTATGCTCTTTTATCAAAATGCTAACTTTAATTTAAGAATGGTACGTTACTGTTATTGGTGATGGAAAACTACATACTGAACTTTTACATCTGTTAAAATAGCAGAAACATGAAGAAGAAGACGCAAAACTGTAAGAAGAAATAATAGTACTAATAAGAGAATAATAAAAATTAGGCTCATGTACTTAGATCAGCCAATTCGGCTGCTGATTTGTGTGCTAAGCTTGCCCCCCTCCCTTCGATCTTTGAAATAAAATTATCATTATTTAAAAAAAAGAGAATAATAAAAATTAGATGGGAGAAGCAAGAGAACTTGCAGTGGAAAAGTGATGCTCGGGTATGAGAGAGTTAGAGCTCGTCCCTCCCTTGGATCCCATTAAGATTTGGTGAATAAAGAAGAGTGCAACATTGTCCTTCAGCGTATACCTGTAAGTAATCTGACCAAAGTGCCCCTGAATAACACTAATTTATGTCCACAAAAAAACATTGTTATTTAATTTAATTTGCGCCATAACTGCTTGAAATGGTATTCTGAACTCAACAAATCCATTTTAGTAAGGGTTGCTCATGACATAGGACTTCTGTATTAGTTCCTAACATGCACTTTATCCTTGATCAATGAATGTGAACAAAGTTTTATTTCAGCTGACATTAACAATGTCAGAAAGTTATTGGCAAGTGTATGCTTAACTTCTGTGCCTGATTATGATTCTGCTTAGAACTAAATTTTTATTTGCATGCCATTGTGTTTTCTCCTCTAAAGGCTCCAGTTGAATCTTTTAAGCTGAAATATTAAATTTTTCTTTGTGTCAAAAGTCGAAATTGCACTACAAGAATGCATGCAGTGCAATAAGCTGGATTATTATCTGCATTTAAGTGGTTGGTAACGTCATTTTTTTTGGTAGGTGATTCAAAGAAAACTTGTTCATGTTTATACCCCTTCAACTGCAGTTAATGGAACTATGGGGCCTGATGCTGTTCACCTTCTTGCTTTGAAAGAGGTTTGCAGTTTTTGTTTTGGAATCCATTTGTGATTTGCCCACAAACCTAAGGAAATTTAACTATTTCAAATAATAATGATAATTTTGGGTGACCAAAGAGGACTTATTATGTAATTTTTTTTTGAGAATAATGAGAATTGTGTTGAATTTATGGAAAATATAAAAACTTCATTGACTTATTATAATCAGAGTACATGAACCTCTATTTATAATAGAGGAAGGTAGTAGAGTCCAATTACAATAAAACTACCATTGTCCCAATTACACCCAAACTCTAACACTTAAAGATAAGTCCTAACATAATTAAATAACTCAATATAGATAAAAGACAAACATAACTCAAACTAAAACTTTTCTTGGACGTGACCATGAGATAAAGATGCTTTTGTGAGTCTTTCTTGATCTTCCAACTTATGTGATAAGGATGCCAGCTCGTGGTATTCATGGTGGGTCTTACTTCTTATGGGCTTGGGCCCATCTTGTGGGCCTTCTTTGGTCATGTGGCCCATCTTATAATACTCTTAGATATGTGGGCCTTCCTTGGTTGTGTGGGCTTGGGCCCTATCTTCCAACACTCCCCCTCAAGCTGGGGGTGAGAGAACATCAAGAACTCCCTGCTTGCTGCAAATGATGTATAAAATTTTTTTGTATAAAATGGCAGTCCTCCAATCTTCCAACCCCCCTACTCTAGTGCTCTCTTCCTTGAGACCCAACTGGCCAATTCAGGGTATAACATAGATGTAATAATAAGTTCCTCCATCATGGTGTCCCAACCGTTGGCATTGGATATTTTTTACGGGGTATTAAGGTCCTCCGTCATGGAATCCCAACCATTGACACTTGATATTTTTGATGGGGACTAATAAATAATGGTATGAGGCCACCTCTTCTTCAATAATAATGTCCCCAAAGAGACATAATAGCCGCAACTGAATATAACACGACCATCTTCCAACACCTATAACACAAACCAAATAATAAATTTTGTAAAAGAACCCATGAAATAATCTGATATAAAAATTTCCTATTAGATGCACAAGCTTCATTTGTGCTCCCCCCCTCTTGAATATTTTGGTCACATAAACTTTATCCACAACATTTGGAATAAAATACCTCTTTCTTGTACTTCTTGTACTTCTCCCCCTCAAGCTGGGAGGTAATGACAGTGATCCTAGCTTGAACCAAACATCATAGATGCAACAATAAGCCAAAATAACAGAGCTGTAGTAATAAGCCCTCAAACAAGGGAAAAGTGAGATATTTTCTTGATATAACAACTCAAAAAGTGACACAAAACAATCGTCTTAAATTCGGATTTTTCAATGTAACAGGATACCAGCATGACCTTTGATTCTTCCAGTGCGAATATATCTTTAAATATAGATCAAATTGAAATGAAATTTTCTCATTCTGAAAGTAAACTTAAATTACTTTCACCCAAGTATAACTTCTCTTCATAAAATATAATTATCAGAAGATAAATAATCTGATAGATTTCGGTCTCTGTCATCTGGCCGAACTAAGTATTGTTTTTCCTTTTTTTCCAGCATGACCATTGACTCTTCCAAGATCAATATCTCCTTATAAAAAAATCATACCAAGAATTGGTTGAATAGGTAAGAAATTAGTCTTACAGATCTTTCTTTTGATATATATTCTCCATATAAAGTCTTTTTCTTGATAGTATAAAATACCTCGGAAGTTGAAGCTTTCTGCTGCCGCTCGGACCTCTTTTTCAATCTTACCTTTGCTGCTTAAAATATCGATTTCTCTTTGTAGATAACTCAGATAAAAAATTGGTTGAATAGGTAAAATAATAGATTTATAGATCTTTCTTTTGATATATATTTCTCCATATAAAGTCTAGTTCTTGATAGCAAAAAATACCTTAGAATCTAAAGTTTTTTGCTGTTGCTTGAACCTTTTTGCAATCTGATCTTCTCTCATTCAAATATCGATATCTCTCTGTAGATAACTCCAATTGGAAAAAAATCATTTTTCCTTGAAAAGTAGACTCAAAAATCATTCCGTCAATATATAATTTGTAATTTGAAAAACTCTATATAGAGGTAAAGAATGCAAAACAAACTACTGGTGTAGGGATTGAAAAAATAACTACGAACCTAGACTTAGGATTTAGGGTTTAGAGAAACGAATCTCATTATCTCTGTGGGTTGACCAAGTCAACTCATAGAACTTGCTCTGATACAATGTTGAATTTATGGAAAAGATAAAAAACTTCATTGACTTATTATAACCGGAGTACATAAACTTCTATTTATAATAGAGGAAGGTAGTATCTCTTATCAACAGCGGGGCATTTCACTCTCCTCAAGTCTTGTCTGGCGGGGCTGCCAAATTATCTGTTATCATTCATGCATTGTTTGGCCTCCGTTTGCTCAAAAATTGATGCCATCCTTCGACGATTTCTGTGGAGGGGTTTAAAAGATACCTTCAGATACCATCTGGTCAGTTGGAAGGATATTTGCATGCCTCATAATAGGGGAGGATTGGGTATCCGGCCTACAAGAGTAATGAACAAAGTTCTTATGCTCAAATGGATTTGGAATTTCAATAACAAGCATAACAGTTTATGGAAGAATATGGTGAAATTCTACCTTCAGTTTTCGGGTGCATGGTCTAGAGTGGGTGGCGCTGCTTGCCTCCTATCCCTGATATGGAAATCAGTTTTCAAGCTCCTTCCAGTATTCAGAGATGCTACTGCGTTTCACACGGGCAATGGAAGGACCCTTCACTTCTGGTCAGACGAATGGTGTGGCCCCCAATCTTTCTCAGAGGACTTCCTGGGGCTGCATAGGGTGGCAAGCGACTTCCCTTGCTCTGTGGCTGATTCATGAAGTGATCACTCGTGGAGTCTTCCGTTTCGTCGGGAAATAATTGATGAGGAATCGTTGGCTTTTTGCTCTCTCCTAAACTCTGCAGTACTATTATTCGGGAGCACTCAGTTGATAAGCTGATTTGGAAGCCCAATAATAATGGCCGATTAACTGTCACATCGGCTTACTCATATTAGAAAGCAAGACTACAGTCCTCAATGAGCACAAGGCAAATCTGGCTTGGAAACTCTTAGTGCCAAACAAAATCAAATTCTTCGTGTGGTCAGCCATCAGAGAACAAATTCTTACTTCAGACAACCTTCGTAGAAGAGGCTTCACTGCCCTTGATCTTTCTTGTCCCCTTTGCGGTGAGTGTGAAGAGACAGTCCAACATGTCCTCTTACACTGTGGATTTTCGTGGCAAGTTTGGATGAAAATCTTTCAGAAAATCGGGCTCCAATTGGCGCTACATCAGGACCTCTTTGGCACCTTTGAGATGGTTCGAGGGATTCTCCTTCCTCGGTTGGGCAAGTTAATTCTTTTGGCCTGTCTTGCGCATGTTCCATGGTGCATTTGGCTCGAGCGGAACAATCGGAGATTCAACTCCAAAGCTAGCACCCCAGACAACACGACTTTTCATGCTGTCGGCCTCATCTCAAGTTGGTTTCATACAAAGAAGGATTTTGCCACTCTATCGGGGGTTTCCCTTTTGGAAAATTGGAATTTGATCGCTCACATGTCTGGCCCTAGCAGAGCTCCTAGAATGGCTATCTGGGATCCTCCCCATTGCGACTGCATAAAACTGAATTTTGATGGTAGTGCTATTGGATGTCCTAATCAGCAGAAGCAGAAGGTATATTCAGAGGTCACAATGGAGATCCTATTCTTTTTTATGCTGGTCCAGTGGGCATTGCCGAATCTAATACTGCTGAAGTTAGTGCTCTGTTGTTCGGCCTCCAAATCTTCAGGGATTGTCTCTATGGCAAGTTAATAATTGAAGGCGACTCGAAGACGGTTATTAGTTGGTGTTCCAAAGACAACCTCCCCCCTTCGCGCCACTGGCCCATCACTGATAGTATTGTTGACATTCTAATTGGAATCTCATTCCTAGATCAGCCAACTCTTTGGTTGATAAATTGGCAAAATTCAAAACTTCCCAGCAATCTCTCATTGTATGGGAAGGATTCCCTCCTTTGTAATATGCTTTTTTGAGCTTTTGTCTTAATAAAAATCAGCATCATTTTAAAATAAAATAAAATAATAGAGGAAGGTAGTAGAGTCCAATTACATTAAAACTACCATTGTCCCAATTACACCCAAACTCTAACACTTAAAGATAAGTCCTAGCATAATTAAATAACTCAATATAGATAAAAGACAAACATAACTCAAACTAAAACTCTTCTTGGATGTGACCATAAGATAAAAATGTTTTTTTGAGTCTTTCTTGATCTTCCAACTTATGTGATAAGGATGCCAGCTCGTGGTATTCATGATGGGTCTTACTTCTTATGGGCTTGGGCCCATCTTGTGGGCCTTCCTTGGCATTGTGACCCATCTTATAATATTCTTAGATTTGTGGACCTTCCTTGGTCGTGTGGGCTTGGGCCCTATCTTCCAACAAATTGAATCTTTAAAAAAATATGGTTCAGAAGTAGTTTTGTCTTTTATTATTTATATAAACGTCCCTATAAGGGTTAGAAATTGAGAAGAGAGAGAGAGAGAGAACTCACTGGGAGTCTGAAATCAACATCTCTTGTATTGAATATCATTTAAGTGTAAAATAAGGTACATGGATAGATCAGCCAATGGCCTATCATTGATTGTATTGCTGACATTTTGTCCACAATTCATTGTACTTGGAATCACATTCCTAGATCAGCCAATTCCTTGGCTGATAAATTGGCCAAATTCGGAACCTCCCAGCAATCTCTCATTGTTTGGGAAGGCTTCCCCCCTGTAATCTTGCTCTTCCGAGTTTTTGATTTAATAAAATTTAGCATCATTTCAGACAAAATAATTTCTCAGTTCCTTTTGTAAAATTCCCCATTACAACCATTTGAACCTGGAACTCTATGATCATTGTGATTGATATTACCACCATCATCATTATCTTCAATCTGATTTGTTTTTGCAAAATTAGGCACCATTACTGCATTTTGATTCAGTAGAATTTGAACATAGTGGAATTATATTCCTAGATCCGCAAATCACTTGGCGGATAGTCAGGCTAAAACAAGTGTTTTTCTCCAACAACTTGTTGTGGAGGAAGGTCCTGTTTAGTACGGTTTGTATTATTCTCTCTCAGTAATATATTCACACCTTTTGCAAAAATAAAAAAAGAATTTGAACATAGTTGCCTTAATAATGGGTTTGATTAGTTGGTTATGGTAAGAATTGTCCTCTCTTTCATCGGTGAGGCTGGAAATTGGTGACTAGCAGAATTTTTTTTTTGAATGATATTTATCTGCATATTTTTGTCCATCACAGAGTAAGGTAACATAGTGCTCTTTTAGGTCAAATATTCGGGTTTTGAAGCCGCACTTGTGGCTCATTCAAATGGCAACCCGAGAGTTTCTCCCACCATTTCTATTACATCACTCGCCACTTCAGAAAGATGAGTAATCACTTCTGAACTTCATAACTCGAAGGGGATCCCATAGATATCAATCAATGATTGCTTATGCTGATCCAATGGTTTGTGCCATTGGCTCAATTTTTTTTTTTTTTTTTTTGAAATGATGCTGAATTTTATTAAGACAAAAGTTCAAACGAGTAGATTACAAAGAGGGGAAGCCTTTGGCCATTGTCTCAAATTGCTAAAAGCATTATCTCTGAACTGGTCTTTATGTCCCAAATTTGTTCGCCAGCTTCCAGAACTAGCATAGACATTAGCCTTTTTTTTTTTTGAAAATGACAATGTTTTTTTAGAAAGGAGAATGGCAAAGATTTCAATTAAGAAAAATAAGGAAGCAGATTACAACACTAAACAAGCGAGTGGAAAGCCCTCAATGTTTTGTTACCTCAGAAAAAAAACTAAAACCATTTCACAAGTTCTAGTCAACATTAAGCCAGACATGTAACTGTTCATACTCCCAATCAATCGATGACTACCCCATGATGAACTTCTTCAAAACATTTCACGCTCTGCAGGAATTGCATCATGTTAGCAGACACCAAGGACTGAGGGGGTCATTTCCTGGAAAAAAAGCCAGGTCACTTATTATAAGGCTATGCATCTCTGTATAGCATTGGTGATTTAGAGTGCATATATATCGTTCAGCAGTTGAGGCGAAGACTGGCAGAGATTCGTGATGTAGCAGAATTGTTAGAAATTGTTGTTTTGAGTAAATTAGGTTTTCCTTATTTTCAGGAACGTTTTTCTTGTAGAAAGTAGATTATTAGAGTTTATGGATTGCATTTTTCACATGTTATTTAAGTTATAAATTGGGGAGAGGGGTTTCTAAACCCTAATTTCTTCAACACTTCTTCCCCTGAAAATTTCCACAAGATCCAAAGGAGCTGCTGGCCTTGGTGAGAGAACATGTGAGGACTTACTATATAATATTCTTTTTAGAGAAAAGCTTGACTTGATGAGGTAAAGAATAAAGTTAAATCTTTTAAGATTCTTCATGAGAAGAACTGCAGTGAGTGGACTTCTGCCAACAAAACGAGTTTCTCTTGGAGGGGCTTATGAATATGATTAATTTCACTGAAGAAGAGCTTTAATGTTTAATATGTTTAATGTTTCTCTTGAGGGTTAATCTTTTTATTTTTTTATTTTTTATGTTGATTATGCATCCCATATTATAGCCCTTTTCCCTAGTGAGACTTAATCCCAAGACCTCACACTAGAAACTCCACCCCTGCATCTAGCTATTGGACCAAAGGCACAAGCCTTTATATTGGAGCTGAATTGAACTCTGCATCATTGTGATGCTCATATCGATTGGTAAAGATTAAATACATTCTATACACAAATCTATATGGCTTAATAATGACAACTAAATAATGGAGCTAGCAAATGATAGCGCAAAATGGAAGGGGATCCATTTTTTTCATGATGAAGGACAGTGATATACAGTTGTCTAAATTCACCTATAGCAGCATAAATGTAATTGCTAGGATGTTTATCATTATGAATACACTATTATGACACTGAATTCTATGTTTAGGGAAATGGATTGGAGACTGGTTCAACTATATATGGATTTGCTTTTTTAGATTATGCTTCCTCAAAATTCTGGGTTGGTTCTATCTGTGATGATGCTTCCTGTGTGGGTTTGGGAGCACTGCTGTTGCAAGTAAGTAGTATTGTTTCATTCAGCTGTCTTCAAGTCATTTGTTGTACCAGTTGTTTAATTTATTTCTGTTTTATAGGTCTCGCCGAAAGAAGTTATCTTTGAAGGCAGAGGTGAACATTTTTTAGTTTTAATTAGGGAGCTATGCAATCACTTGAGAGTTCATGATTCAATTTTTCACTTTCTGTCATAGGGCTCTCAGCTGAATCTCAAAAGGCCCTAAGGAAATATGCTTTGGCAGGTGCATTCGCAATAACCTTCTTTTCATGTAGCATTTAAATTTAATGATTAATGATCTCATACTGTGTTTTTTCTTTCATCCCTTGATCACATCTGAATGGAACCTACTCACAAAATTTTGCTTATGTTTCAGGCTCCATTGGTGTGCAGTTAACTCCTGTGATTCCAGGAACAGATTTCATGGACCATATCAGTGTTAGAGAACTGATACAAACTAAAGGATACTTTCGTGGTTCTTCTGATTCTTGGGCTTCCGTTTGTGGTGATGTTGATCACAATGATCTTACACTATCTGCTCTTGGTGCGCTTCTTGCTCACTTGACTAGGTTGATGGTAGGTCAGACCTTTTATAGATATCTGGATGTGTGTGGGTGTGTGTGGGCTTGTGTGCATATTTGATCCATTCCTATTTAATCCATGTTGCTGTATGTCTCTATCTCCTGCTTTCCTTTTAAATGCAGCTAGATGATGTTATTTGCAATGGGGACATTTCACCTTATCAAGTATATGAAAATTGCTTATGCATGGATGGTCAGACCCTCATGAATCTTGAGATTTTCAGCAATAATGCTGATGGAGGTTCATCAGGCAAGTCCATGACTCACCTTTTGGTGCTGCATGATTTTTCCATTGTATCATTCTGTTTTCTTTCGTTCTAATTTGCTTTCTGTTTTCTTTCGTTCTAATTTGCTTTATCTGGTGTCTCCTTATGATAGCTTTCTCTTTGTCATTCTTTATAAAAAAAAGATAGCTTTCTCTTTGTCATTGTTTGTCCTTCCTTGAGGAAATTTTCTCTTTTTTTTTTTTTTTTTTTAAATGACTCATTGGCACATAATCCTTCCAATTTTGGGTTGTTGGTGGGTAAAAAGTCCAGCTATCTATAATTGTATCCATGCTCCATGTCTCATGCTAGATCCATGAGACTGAGAGTTGTATATGTAGGAGAATAATGCTACACTAGTTTGGGTTTAAAAAAAACCCTATGGTTGTTAGTTGGAAGAGACTTACTTAACTTTGACTAATTATTTTTGACTAGTTATTTAGGAATAGACTTAGGTCCAACTTTTTTAAACAAAGTTTTGACATGGACATAGATCCTACTTTTTTTTTTTTAAATTTTGGGCTAGATTCGACAAGTAATCCATCCTTTTTCCTTCGTTATTTTTCTCATGTTTTAAGTGTTAAGATGCCAAATTGATCATTTTTGTAAACTTGCACGTGATTGTTTACCACTCTTGACATGGCTTGTGCTACTTCCTTATCAGGCACCCTCTATAATTATCTTGACAACTGCATAACTTCATCTGGTAAACGACTTTTGAGAAATTGGATCTGCCACCCACTGAAAGATATTGGACAAATCAATCACAGGCTTAATGTTGTTGAGGGATTCATGAAACATTCAGATGTATTTCTCTTCATGGCACAGTATTTGAGGAGGCTCCCTGATCTTGAAAGACTATTAGGACAGGTCAAGGCTAGTGTGGGGTCGTCAGCTATACTGTTACTACCCCTAGTTGGTGAAAGAATATTGAAACAACGAGTAAGTGTTGTGTGCATTTAGTGAGCCTCTGTATTTATATTAAGTATCCTTTTGTTAAGAGGCGTTACTTTTTTTTCATTCAGTGGGTAAACTATTACAGCATGGATGGTAGATGCTGTAAGGTATTTGTGGTGTTAATTATTTCATCTTTTGTTTGATAATACTGCAAGGGTATGACTTTATAAAAGTAAAAAAAGCATACAAGATGACTTCTTTGTAAGGTATTCACTGGGTATGACTTCTTTTGTAAGGTATTCACCGGATATGACTTCTTTTGTAAGGTATTCACCGGGTATGACTTCTTTTGTAAGGTATTCACTGGGTATGACTTTAAGTAAAAAAAAAAAAAATTATCAAATACCTTACAGCATAAAAGATGACTTGTAAAATATGACCTTAAATGTTTTAAGATGCTCTTGTAATGACACTCTTTAATGAAATCTCTCATTTTATTTAAAAAAAAATTGTTGAATGATGTAACTTTTGTGGGTATTTTAGTCATTGTGGTTATGGGTAAATGAGTAATTTAACTACACTGACTTAGGAGGAAGTTATAAGGGATGGTATTCTTGTGGGAGGGGTATTAATGTCTTTTTTTCATTCTAACTTAAGTGAGGCAACAAAAGTGAATTAGGGGTTGACTTCTGCCCTTAATCAAGTCTGGTTTATCACTAGAGAGTCAGAACTTTAATGCACTCTTTTTTTTTGAAATGATGCTGATTTTTAATAAGACAAAAGCTCAAAAGAACATATTACAAAGGAGGGAATCCTTCCCATACAATGAGAGATTGTTGGGAAGTTCCGAATTTAGCCAATTTATCAGCCAAAGAGTTGGCTGATCTAAGAATGAGATTCCAATTACAATGCAAAGAAGATACAATGTCAGCAATACTACCAGTGATGGGCCAGTGGTGCTAAGGGGGAAGGCTGTCTTTGGAACACCAATTAATAACCGTCTTCGAGTCGCCTTCAATGATTAACTTGCCATGGAGACGATCTCTGAAGATTTGGAGGCCGAACAGCAAAGCGCTAACTTCAACAGTATTAGAATCGACAATGCCCACTGAACCCGCATATGAAAGAATAGGGTCTCCATTGTGACCTCTGAATATACCACCTGCTTCTGCTGGACCAGGATATCCAAAAGCACTACCATCAAAATTCAGCTTTATGCAGTCACTTGGGGGAGGATCCCAGATAACCATTCTAGGAGCTTTGCTAGGGCCAGACATGTGAGTGATCGAATTCCAATTTTCCCGAAGGGAAACCCCTGAAAGAGTGGCAAAATCCTTCTTTGTATGAAGCCAGCTCGAGATGAGGCCGACGGCATGAGAAGCCGTGTTATCTGGGGTACTAGCTTTGGAGTTGAATCTTCGGTTGTTCCGCTCGAGCCAAATGCAATAAGGAACATGCACAAGACAGACTAAAAGAATTAACTTGCCCAGCTGAGGAAGGAGAATCCCTCGAACCATCTCAAAGGTGCCAAAGAGGTCCTGATGTAGCCCCAGTTGGAGTTCGATTTTCTGAAATATCTTTATCCAAACTTGCCACGAAAATCCATAGTGTAAGAGGACATGTTGGACTGTCTCTTCACACTCACCGCATAGGGGACAAGAAAGATCGGGGGCAGTGAAACTTCTTTTGTGAAGGTTGTCGGAAGTAAGAATCTGTTTTAATGCTCTCTTATTGTTACTCTCTTTCTTTCAGTTTTCTTATTTTCTCTCTATATCTACAATTCCTACAAACATAGATGTAGAGAAACATGGAAACAATGAATGTGGGAAGCTCTGTGGTCCTTCAAGAACCTCTGTTCCACAATTTATAGATGGTTTATAAGCCAGCCTTATTTTTTATATTGCTGACAAATTCATTGATGAAAAAAGATTACACAAAGAGATAGTTGGATGATGTATCTTTCCTTTCTTTGAAATAAAATTATCATCATTTCAAAAAAACAAAGAGATAGTTGGAAAACATACAATCACAAAAATTTCTAGAAATCCAATATGATTAATGAACATCAAAAGAAAAAGTATTAGATGGAATAAGTTTAGGAAGATCAGCTCCTTGTCTTAGTAATGAATCAACTATTGAATTTTCACTACCTCATATGTGAACCTATTCGAGTCTTGAAATGTCAACAACAACCCGCAATATATGATGAGAAATCTCCATGGAGGAGACTCCCTAGAGTGATTAGGGAACTTCCCTCATCTCCTTTTCAAACTAGAAACTTACCTTATCTAAATAGAAAGTTGAAAAAGTAGAAAGTAACTCTGTTAAATCTCTTCCTCCTAATAAGAAAGAGCGACCACTTGTTTGTTGAGTAGGAAAATGTCCTACATTGAGCAATGGGAAGAAAAGTTAATTGGTTGTAAGGTTGGGCAATAGGCCTCCTGTGGCTAGTCATTTTGGGAAAAAAATCGACAGTGGTATTAGAGTAGGATGTGGGCATGGGCCAAGGCCCTCATGGATCCTACTCTCTTTTTTCATTTTCCTATTTATTGATGATAAAATAATTCTCCACAACCTTATTTATTATAAAAAGTGTATACCCTCTCTTTATCTAAAACATCCCACATGTCCTAGGTACATCAATACGACCCCATCACCCCAAGTGTCTAAAAGTCCACCCCTTCTATGATGAACCTTGTTCTCGTGGCATGGCTATGACTAGTGCTACTTGTGTCATCTTTTATCTAAAGTCTTGTACTTTTGTAGATGTTTGCACCCAATTGTGGAATGAATGACTCAGTCGCCCTAGACCATCATTAGCCGCTGGCCTTTTTGGTGTGTTAGGACAAAGGTAATGCTTCCTTTTCCTGGTGAAAAGAGGTCCACAACATTTTTTTAATGTTGTCGGGTTCATGGAACTTTGCATTCAACCTGATTACAAAACATTCCACTTACACCTTGTGGTCAACTAGAGTTTGGTGGGACTAGAAAATTAGTTGATTTCATAGGCTGAATCATTGGGGTCTCTTTTATTCTTGAAATTTGGGGGAACAAGCCTTGCTAGCATAGGCTGTTCTTTGCTGTAGGCTTTGGGCCTTGGTTGTGCAGAGCAGTTACTCTTGAGTCCCTTTGTTGTTTGATTCTTCCTTATCTAGTTGAAATTTGACTTCAAAAAACTCGAACTTTTCTGCTCCATCATGGGTTGTCTTCCCCATAACTTTTCATGTTTAGCCTCCTTTGGGGGTTGCCTCCTAAAAGTAGTAGAATTTGGGCAAGTGATTGATGAAGTTGGTTTTCTCATTCTTTGATTCTCTTGAAGCTTTGCAAAAGTGACAATTTGGGTGCCATTGAAGGATTGAATCATCTTGTTCGTTAGACAAGTTGCCTCAAATATATAAAAAAAAAGTCATCCTTGAATGGCAAAAATTGTTTTTGGACTGCTGAAGTCACCTTGGGTAAGGGTGGGCATGGGTTGGGTTAAATGGGGAACCCAACCTGATTTGACTTGACCCGCCCCAATTGTTCAGGGGGTGGGGTTTCTCTCTCTTCTTGCAGTCAAGGATGGGGTGAGGGATAAGCCCTAATGCCTATATGGGGAGGGGACAAGTTCTACTATACTCGCCCCAAACTTGCCTCGTAGGGTCTACTAACATGGTATCTTTTAAAAAGCATATATGAGTTTAATAAGGCAAAAGACAAGTTTTTATTGTTTTGTTGTTAAAAGCATGGTTTTTTGACACAACGGGTGTTCAAAAGATAGCTCCCTTCCTTGGCGCCATAGGCCAATCACTGATTGTATTGCTGACATTGTGTCATCCATTCATTGTAATTGGAACCTCGTTCCTAGATCAGCCGATTCTTTGGCTGATAAATTGGCAAAAATTAGAACCTCCTAGCTATCTCTCATTGTTTGGGAAGGCTCCCCCTCTTGTAATCTGCTCGTTTGAGCTTTGATAATAAAATTCAGCTTCATTTCAAAAAAAAAAAAAAAAGCATGGTTTTCTGACTCAACGGGTTGATCCAGATTTTCATCCTGTCATGATCAGACTTGGCCCTTCTATTTTTTGAGTCACCTTCAACCCGCCCTAAGTCTGGCCTTGAACTCAGGTTGAGCCGACCCAACTCAATTGACCCAACCTGGGTTTTGATGAACCAGGGTTGGGTCCTAATCCTAGGTCCAAAACCTCGCTTAAAAGGGGAAGGTCTAAGGAAACTGAATTTATTGGTGTGGTAGATCTTTAGCTTGAGGGGGAGAAAAATAATAAGTACATAAGAAGGAGGTGTTTGAGGAGCCTACAAGGAAGAGTTCGACAAGTGATGGTGAAGTTTTGGTCAGAGTTGGTGACCAGAGTCAAGTTTTTTAAGACATCCAAGTAAGAAGGACATTGGAAGATGAAGAATTTGCTGTTGAAAGATTTTGCAGCCCAAAGTGTTGAAGAAGGAAGATCGAAGATTGAAGGCCGAAAAAATTTTCTTTAGAAATTTTTTCTTACGTGTTGAAGTTAAAACTTCTAGTTTGAGGGGGAGTGTTAAAGATGTAAATATGAAAACTGATAGAAAATACATCTATGGGTATTTTGGTCATTTTACCACTTTAGTGGTTAATTTTCTTTATGTAATCTTGTTTTGCATGTTAAATTATATCAGTGGTTAAATTTTCATGTACATAGGATGTGTAGTTAGGGAGATATAAGGAGATTAAAGTGTATAGGAGCATTATTGTAATTTTAACTCAAAAACCTATTTAAGAAGTTTGGGAATTCGTGCACAATTCCCAACGAAGCCTTTTAGGCTCTTCAGAAATTTCTTCTTCTCCTTTCTCCTTTTCTCTCAATTTTCTCCACTTCCTTCACCCAAATCTTGATTTTTACATGGTGTCTGAGTAGTAGATCTTTGCTAGGAGCATTCTACTACAGATTCTTGCCATATTTGAAGAAAATCTACACGTTTTTTATGTTGGTTCATCAAAGTTAAGTTTTTTTTTTTCTCTACCGTAACCTTAAGGTTACTGGTCTTTATGAATCATTGAAGGATTCTCTATACTTTGATTGCCCTAAATGGATTTTTTGAGATCTGCTTCACCCAACCCAGTGTTGGATGCCTGCATCATCACACAATTGATGATGTCAGCCCTAATTGCTTCCATTTTTGCACGATATTGGTTGAAATAATTGTGAATTGCTGGTTATTAGATTGTTGCAGTGCGCCTATCCTGTTTCTGTGCCCTAACCCTAATTCTGTGAGTGGGGCCCACCTTGGTGATAAATTTAGAAATACATTGGAAGCTTCAATTGGTTATTTTGTGATCAAATATCAGTATTATGGCTGAGACAAGAGAAGTTTATACCCCGGTTAGAGTAAATCCTGGGTCTAATAGAAAGGATACTATCGTGATTACTTCGGAAAATATCATCATAATTGGGCTAAGTCTGTCAAAATGTATCTTAAGGGTAGAAAAAATTTGAAGTTACTTGAGATGATCCTCCAATGCCTCCAGATGATGATTGGGAGGCAGAGAACAGTCAGGTTATGACCTGGATTGTCAATAGTATTGATTCTACTCTTAGAAATCAGGTGATGAACTGTGTAGCGGTTTCTAGAATCTTTTTATGCACAAGAGAGTAATCTTTCTCGAGTTTATGAGGTGTATACAAATTTTTTTGGGTTGAAAAGAGGAAATCGAACTGTTTTTTTTGAAACAGTGATGATTTTATTTCAAAGCAAAGCAAGAGAATAAATCAAGTGAGACCTCCCCTAACAACAAGAGATTGAAAGGAAGGACCCAATTTAGCACACAAATCAGCAGCCGAATTGGCTAATCTAAGTACATGAGATCAAGTAAAGTAATAGTGGAAACAATATCCATAATATCAAGGAAAAGCTGCCGGTGATGCCACGGGGGGAAGGAGGCAGTGAAGCACCATTTGATGACGACTTTGAAGTTTCCTTCCACAGTAAGTGAACCTCTAAAGTGATCCTGAATTATATGAAGGCTGTGGAGGAGCCAAAAGAGCTCAACAATAGTCAAGTCTGCAATGCGGAGAGGGCCAGAGTAAGAAATAATAGTTGAGCCTCCGGGGTCAAAAATACCCCACCAAAGCCAGCTAAACCCAGGTTCCCAAAGGCGTTGCCATCATAGTTAAACTTATAATAACCGGTGGGAGGAGGTGCCCAAACAACAACCCTGGGGTGCAGAAGGAACGGACATCTGAGAAATAATCTTCTAGTTGGTGCGGGTAGGGGCACAAGAGAGGCAAGTGAATTCTTTTCGAGTGTGGATCCAGGTAGAGTTGAGGTCCTTAGCAATGCAAATCACCTCAGCGGCAAAGCGATAAGAATAGTCAAACTGTCTGGAGTTTCTCTACTTCTAGCGGCACCAAGGGAAGTAAGCAATGCATGCAACTAACATGAGTTTGCTGAGGCTAGGGAGGCAAACCCCTGAGGATTAGCGACACATTGTGCTTAGGTCGGGGTGATGCAGAAATTAAGGCCCATGTTGTCAATCATAGAATTCCAGATCTGCCATGCGAAAGCACAATGAAGGAGAAGGTGGCTAATAGTCTCGACTTCTATCCCACAGAAGGGGCAGAGAAGATCAGGTGCAGTGTTGCCACGCTTAATAAGGTTGTTACCAGTGAGGATCCTATTGTGACAGGCACTCCAGAGGAAAAATTCACCTTGGGAGGAGCCAAGAAGCGCCAAGCTATGGTGGCCGAGTGAGGGACAGGAGGTTGGGTCCAACCCATAAGATGGTGGTAGGCCGAGGAGACCGAGAAACGCCTGTTGTTGACAGGAAGCCAGATCAACTGGTTAGCTGTTTGGGGATGGACCATAACACTACCAAGACCATCAATCAGGCCACAAACAGATATAACCTCCTCATTAGTAAGGCTGCGTCTCAGACAAAGATCGTAAGAGCCATTTCCCCAAGCATTAGAGACAGATTGGTCATGACAAGTGGTGAGCTGGAGAAGTGGTGGGTAGGATGAGGTAAGAGGGCTGTCGCCTGACCACCAATCTGTCCAAAAACGTAGGCTGGAGCCATCTCCAAACAAAAAACCGAATAGCAGTGCGGAATGTGGAAAGCAGATGGAACATGGCCTTCCAAATAAGGGAGAGGTGACGACTGTTGACATTAGTAATCCATCTATCTCCAAGACGCCGTAGCTTGAAGGCTACCATTGGTTTCCAAAATGCCCCCAAGGGAGAGTTGAGTTTCTAGAACCACTCGAGTAACAAAGCATGAACCATCTCCTTGCTGCGTCTGATCCCAAGACCGCCCAAAGACTTCGGCATACAAACATCATCCCAACTGACTAGATGATAACGGAACTCATTTCCAGTAGTAGCTTGGAGGAAATCGGACTATTATAAAATATTATAGTGCATTCCTTGGTATATGGCTGGGGATCAATGTATATCATCCATTTACTATGGATGATAATGAGTTGAGAAACATCGAAATCAACTGCTTGTTGCAAAATTTTTGGATGGTTTAGGCGCTGAATTTGATGTTATTAAAGCCTAGGTGTTAGCTTTAGATGAAATCCCTACTCTCTCTATGACTTTTAATCGAATTATGAGGGTTGAGAAGAATATTGTACCTGGAATAGTAAAGGAGGTAAGATAATGGAAGCCACTATTCTTAATACTTCCAACACTGCATCAGCTCCAACAGATTCCTCTATAGGTAGAGGTAGAGGCTGAAGTAGAGAAGGCCCAGGCAGAGGTAGAGGATGTAGTGATGGTAAGTTAGAAAGGAAGTTTGTTCATTGTCGTAGAAATAATCATTATTCTGACAAAAATGCTATATATACTTAAAATCACTTAAATCCTAATATCTCCCAATATACATACTCAAATTACATGAAAATAAGTTTAGGGATATATCTAAACATGCAGAACAAGGCAATGTAGCTCTAGAAACAACAATTGATATAAAAAGACAAAACTACCCTTCATCAGATTTTTTAACAGTATCAATGATGGCAAACTTTGATCTTGTAGTCCATTTGGTCTTATAATGTTAAGTTTTGTTTTTTTGTTTTTGTTTTGAGAAATAAGATTTTGATACTTTTCAAGAGTGTATTGCAAAATTCTTCAATCCTTCATAAATAAGTTTTGGTTATTCATCTGCTTTCACTGTAGCTTTTATGAAGCTGTGCGTAAATTGACCTGATATATAAATCCAAACTGGCATTATTGCAAGTGGTGTCTCAAAACCTAACATAGTGCATGAGCAATTTGGAATGGTTCTTTTTTCATAATATCTCTGATTGACAGAGTGAAACTTCATGTTCTAGTTCCATATCTCAAAGTATGTGAAGTGTGGATGGAAGAGATAAATTACCCAGCAAAGACACATGATAAGGTTTCTCAGTTCAATTTTTCCTGAAAAAAAATGCTATTTTTTTTTTTGCTTTTACAGGTCAAAGCATTTGTCTCTCTTGTTAAAGGACTACGGATTGGTATGGACTTGTTAAACATTATGCAAAAAGAAGCCCTTCAGATTTCATCATTGTCTGAAGTACTAAACCTTCCTTTGCTGACTGGTAGCAATGGGCTCGATGAAGTTCTTACTCAACTGGAAGTAGCAGTGGATAGTGACTTTGCCCCACACAAGGTTTGCTACTAATGTAATGTATGTTTAGATAACAACTGCATAATCACTTGGTGTTTGTCTAAATTGCTTATTGGTAATTCTGTCTTTGTTTAACTATTTTTTCTTTCATTGACTTTTGATTGCTGAGTGCACCAAGTTTGTGGTGTATAAGGTGACTTTAAATCCTATACCCTCCAAAAAGGGTGTAGAGATCTATGACCTGTAATGATTTTGTTTTTTATTTTGGGGCAAGGTGTAGATTTTTCTATTTTATTTTGGAAATTATGAGGTGTTTATTAATGATAGCAAAGTATACAAGGAAGCAGAGGAAATGCCATCAAGCCTCATAGTTGCACTGTTTTTTAACAATAATATCTCCAAGCCGCTAGAAGTATCATTTTAGGAGAATTTGGGTTTTTTATGTATTTGTGGGATGTATAGACCTGTAACTGGACTCATCAATGAAGCCTTCTTTAGACATTAAAGATGTTTTATATTTTTCTTTCTCCTTTTTTAAACCTAGAAACTAGAGTTTATCATGGGTTAGGTAATTGAAGGATAATATTATAAGCTTTGATATTATTGCAAGAGACTGTACTATCCAGATTGCTGAATTTGGAGTTGAATCTCTGATTATTTCTCTCAAGCTAGAGACACTAGGGGATGTGAGCAAGGCAGGCAGAGAGCAGAATCTTGCCAATTTTAGGGAGGCGAGTCCCAAGTAAAAACATCATACATATTATGCTACAAAAAATCAATTTCTCCTAACGAAAAAATACTGCCAACAAGTTGTTGTTGAAAGTTTCATCACAGAATTAGAAAAAATTGAAGGGGAAAGAAGCATTAGATAAGCTGAAAATACAATAGTCTGCTTGAACAATATCAATCTTTGATATTTCATTGTGTGCTTAAACTTTGGTGTCTTCTCCCTAAGAGAAGGAACATGTTCTCTTAACTTGTTTTTTCTTTCTTTAGTTTTTCATTCAAGTTCAATTGCCAAATACCATGTTAGATGTAGAGTACTGATCTTTTCCGTTCTAATAGGACTATGTTGTGAAAGAATCAGATGCTGTGACATTAGCCATTCTTGTTGAGTTGTTTGCTGGAAAAGTTCCTCAATGGTCTAAAATCATCTATGCGATTAGCCGTATTGATGTGCTACGGTCATTTGCTGTTACTGCAAATTCTTCAGTGGGGTCAATGTGTAGACCTGTTATTTTGTCACATGATTCAAATTCTGAAGTTTCTTGCCATGAGCATGGAGGATCTTTCCTTAAAACCAAAGGGCTTTGGCACCCATATGCTGTTGCTGATAGTGGGGGTGGACTTGTTCCAAATGATCTGTATCTTGGTGAAAATGCAAATGGGCACAGCCCTCGTGCTTTATTGTTGACAGGTCCAAATATGGGTGGGAAGTCAACACTTTTGCGTGCTTCATGCTTGGCTGTTATACTATCTCAGGTTAGTATTAGAAGTTTGATGTTCCTTAAAATTGTCTATGGATGAGAACTGCTCTGGGGATGCTGGTGGGATTACTTAACTTTTGTTACATCGTGTGGTGTTTATTTTTCATTGTTTTTTGTAACTATTGCAGTTGGGATGCTATGTACCTTCAGAAATGTGTATTTTGACACCTGTGGATACTGTTTTCACTCGTATTGGTGCAACTGACAAAATCATGACTGGAGAGAGTGAGTGCTGCACTCCTGATTAACAGTTACCTTAATCTTGTGGGCTTTGCACAACTAGTTCAGTGATTTTATTCTCGTTGATTTCATGCCATCTGGACATTTCATCTTACTTACATTTATAAAAAAATCACGTGCATAAAACTCAAGGTCTGCTAGTGAATGGCGCCAAAGCTGAGTGAAACAACAGTCAGTATATCATGGATCGGACGGTGACATCTGGACATTTCATCTTACTTACATTTATAAAAAAATCACGTGCATAAAACTCAAGGTCTGCTAATGAATGGCGCCAAAGCTGAGTGAAACAACAGTCAGTATATCATGGATCGGACAGGGGCTTTTCTAGCAACCTTTTCTAAAGCTGACAACACATTGGCTTACCAGTTACTCTAGCAAATGACCATAGGTGATGGGACTTGTGTAGGGTGTTAGAACCCTACCGACAATGACAATGGCAATGATGTACCAATAAGATGGAAAAGCAAAGGCAAGAAGAAGCCGTTGAATGACCTTCAAAAGGAAAGGGATGAAAGTAGAGATCTTGAGGTTAGCTTCCTAGGAGAACCATTAGGTAAGTTTGGTTACTATGTTCGATACCATAGATTCAAACTTGACAGTCCCTCAAAAAGCTAGGAAAATCTTGTGATAGGGATGACCTGCAAATCAAATGCAAGAAAAAGAGTTGTTTGTGTGAAGGAAAGCCCGGGAAGAAAAAATCTCACAAGAAGTATGAGAAAATTTCAAAGAAAAGATTCAGAAAAAAAGAAGTGAAATTTCTCAAGAAAAAATCTAGGAAAGGTAAGACTACCAACAAGTGATCTGCAACAAATAAAGGGAATTTTCCTAAGGAGTATTGAAAAAAAAAGGAAAAGCTCCTACACCGGATCTTTGCTTACATGGAACCTGATGATGATGTGGAGTCCCTTTTCTCTTGCTTATAAAGGTCGGAACACCTTGTTTATGATCGGGTATTCCAACTCAAGGAAGATTCAAGTGAATCGTCATAAGAAATCTTCATTGCACACTGATGGGATAACTCTTTCCCCTCCCTCCCATAAAGATATACCCCAAAACCCCCTCGACATTGATTACTGTAGTTGCCCTATTAGAAACTAGAGTAGTTGCCACTATCATCTAGCCAAGTCTTCTAGGTGATTGCATGTGGAACCATAGGGTCTCCAAAGTTGTTGGAGAAGATAAGCTCATGATCAAACTAATTAGCAAATCAATCACAATTGAGCTATTCCCAACATACTCTATCACCTGCCAAATTTATGGGTCTGACCATATTGGTAATGATGCTCTCATTGGTTTTGGTTTTGATATCCTCCAGGTTATGACAGATCTCAAATGGACAAGCCATGGACTTATGCATCACAATTATCTTCCTAGATGGTAAACATCACTGGTGACCTTTGAGTCTGCAGAAGCACCTTCCAGGTCACAAAACCCCCCAAAAAAGACATGAGCCAAGATGAGGAGCTGATATTGCGAACAAATGCATGTGACTAAGGCTGAAGATTCTGGAACAGATTGAAAATATGGACACCAAGAAATCAAAAGGTAAAGAAACATCTACCACTCTCTAAACCTTTACAAATAGACTCCACACAAAACCAATATCTTTGCCTCTCCACAAACTGGAAACCTGCCTCCTGTAGTCAAAACTATCATTCTGACTTATCTCCTTGAACAACGACCCCCAAGTAATATTTGGAAGTTCTTGGAGATTGCCCTTAACTATAGCAAAGCCATAGGCTTCTGAAATCCACTCCTATATTATCGCTTAGCTTTTGTTAGCTTTTTTCTCCAGTATTCCTAAGGATGTACTTTGCCATCTATGGTACCTTTTTGAGAGATACACAATTGCCTTCATATTCCATACCTGTGACTGTTATTGGTACCTGCACAAATGGATCTGTCGTTCACATGGCATGACCGAATTGATAGATCACAACCTAGCTAAAATATTGAAATATTTCTGCTCCCTTGAAAAATGGAACGAGTTGATTAGGAAAATGATTGAGAACTATGTCCTCATCAATTTCCATCGACCTGCATGTGTATCTAAAGATGGAAACATGGTCCTCCACTTACCAGAACCAACGGTTCAAACTCCCTTGTATGACAAGTAGGTGTCCAAAAATCTACAAGGATTTTCTTAGCTTCATGTGCTAATTGAACCAGGTTGACCTCAATTCCATCTTAGACAAGATTAAAAAACGGTATTCTATTAAAAAAAAATGAATAGAGGAAGCAATTTGGAGATTTAGCTGACTTATCATAGTAGAGAGGTCATAATCTATACATGATGATGAAACTTGGCAAATTTAGAGAAGAAATAGAAAAAAAAGATTAGCTGGATATTGAAGAATTACTACAGACATTTGCGGAACTTGAATCTGATTATTTCTCCAGACCCAAGAAAGAGTATGATACAAATTGAAGATCCAACACTATTGAAGTACTATTTTTTTTTTTTTTTGAAATGATGCTGAATTTTATTAAGAGAGCTCAAACGAGCAGATTACAAGAGGGGAAGCCTTCCCAAACAATGAGAGATTGCTTGGAGGTTCCGAATTTTGCCAATTTATCAGCCAAAGAATTGGCTGATATAGGAACAAGGTTCCAATTACAATGAATGGATGACACAATATCAGCAATACAATCAATGATTGGCCAGTGGCGCCAGGGGGGGGGGAGCTATCTTTTGAACACCAGCTGATGACAGTCTTTGAGTCTCCTTCGATAAACTGCTTGCCATGAAGCTGTTCTTTAAAGATTTGGAGGCTGAATAGAAGAACACTCACTTTAGTAGTATTTGAATCAGCAATACCCACCGGCCCAACATAGGATAGAATAGGGTCTCCACTGTTGTCTCTGAAAACACCACCAGCTCTAGCCGGCCCAGGACAACCTAAAGCATTGCCATCAAAATTGAGTTTGATGTAGTCGTAAGGGGGAGGACTATTAAAGCACCATTGCTGTCTCTGAAAACATCACCAGCTCCAGCCGGCACTATTGAAGTACTATTGAAGCTCAGGGTCTGGCACTATTCCATCCCAGAGTCTATTACTATTCAAGCTCAAGGTTTGATACTATCCAACTCTAGAGTCTAATATTCAGCCCATGGCCTAGTACTGTTCGTGCTGAAGGCCCAGATCATAAAGTACTATTCCTGGAGAACTATTCAATCCCGACCCCATCATTATTGGCTCAAGTTAAAAATATATCCAATAATTCACAACATGTGGTTGCCTTTTGCTTTGGAGATAGTTTTTATTTTGTGGTTCTCTTATATCTAGTTAGGTGTAAACATAATACTTGATTTGAGATTTATAGTTTTTCTAATGCGAAGTAGTGGGAATATTCTTTTGTCATATGCTGGACCGATTGGAATATCAAATTCAACCAGTGCTGAGTTACATGGGCTGTATGTTGGGTTAAAACTCTTCAAGCAAAAGATGGAGGGCCTTCTCTACGTTGAAGGCGATTCAAATGTTGTTATCAATTGGTGTACGAAGCCTTCAAAACCTCCTTGGCGACATTGGGAGTTATATGAGGATATATGTACTTTAATTTCCCAAATGCATTGTAAGTGGAATTATATTCTTAGATCTGTTAATCATTTAGTAGATAAACAAGCTAAACAGGGCGTTTCCCTCCAATAGCTTGTTGTGGAGGAAGGCCACCTTAGCTAGGTAATGTATTTTCTTCTTTTTGCAATATATATTCACACCCTTCTTTCAAAAAAACGTAGTCGGAGTTTAATTACTGTAAATAGGGTCTCACTATATATATATGTACAGAAATAGTAATTTCTTCCAAAGATGATATCCTAAATGCTTGGAAGCCTGACTTTTTATTTTTATTTTTTTTGTGGCTCAGTGAACAGAAGTGTTTGATTGCATTTCTTGATGTCTGTTAGTCCTGTTGATGAATTAGACTAATAATTGATCTGTAGGTACATTTTTTATAGAGTGCATGGAGACTGCATCGATTCTTCAGAGAGCTACGAAGAATTCTCTGGTAGTGCTTGATGAACTTGGTCGAGGAACAAGCACATTTGATGGATATGCCATTGCTTATGCCGTGAGTGTGTTTGTGAACTTCTTTTTATCATGATAGTATTTTTTTGGAAAACAGTGAGAAATTCATCAAAGAGAGAAAAGAATATACTAGAGAAGCTAGCAAAGCTAGCTACAAAAAAGAAAAAGAAATAGCCAAATGAAATACATCACATGACATCGTAGGAAGCTGATCTCCTACAACCTTACCCAATAGAGATACCATGGCCTGACCTAACTGATCTGCTATATATTGACTATGCAGCGATGAAATCTGAAAACGATTAATAGAGTTATGTAAGATAGAAAAATAGAAGAGAAATTGAAGAGAAAAGAGAAGAAAAGAGGAAGGATAGGACTCGTTCAGCCTGCTGAATGGGGAAAAGTCAACCCCCCATCAGGTTTTATTTCGCATTTAAGTTTTTTTACAAAAAAGCTAAAAACCCCCTAACTTAATTACACACATGAGTATGCAAAACACCCTTCTAAAGCCACAAAACTTACACAATAACCACACCTCTAGATACTTTAATCTAGACCCTTTTGTCTAACAAATTACAGATCTACCCACATGATTAAAATACCCCTGACTTTTAACGCTCCTTCAAGCTGGAGCACGTATATTCAGTAATCCCAGCTTGGTACAAAATTTATTAAAAATCTTGCTTTCCAAGTGGTTTTGTAAATACATCACCAATCTGCTCAGTAGTCCTGATATATGAGGTAATTGCCTTACCATTTATTGCATCTCTTAAAAAATGTAGGTCAAGTTCAATATGTTTGATTCTCTCGTGGAAGACTGGGTTGCTTGTAATAAAGATGGTTGCTTGATTATCCACTTAAGTACCATAGAGTCCTTTGAAGCAAGTTTTAACTCTTTTAACACTGACTGTGTCCACATGGGCTCACTAAAAAGTACGAACCATTGATTTATATTCTGCCTCAACACTAAAACATGCCACAACATTTTGCTTTTTTCTCTTCCAACTAACGAGATTCCCTCCAACAAATACACAATAGCTAGTGTTGGACTTCCTGTTAAGTTTAGAGTCAAGATAATCTACGCCTAAATATCCCTCAACTCTGAGATGATCATGTGGAGTATACAGAATTTCTTGGGGTCCCCTTTAAACACTGTAAAATTCTTTATGCAGCTTCAAGATGAATTTTTGTGGAGATTCCATGGATTTACTTATCATATTAACAAGAAAAGCAATGTCTAGTCTCATGACAATTGCATATATTGATTGCCCAAATAACCTTCTATGCAAAGTCTCGTCTTTCAACAAAGTGCTACTACTATATCCTCTGTGAACGAACTGCTCCTTGTTTACCATAGCAACTTCAATCCTCATAAAATATTTTAGAGACCCAAGATCCTTTGTTTGGGCATGTTTACTTAGGTAATCTTTCACTTCATCACTCCTTGGTGTCACTTATAGACAATACAATGTCATCAATGTATACCACAAGAACTACATTGCTAGATGCTCAATGCAAAAAAATAAACAACAAATGATCACAGTAGCTCTGCACAAACCCAATGGCTATTACAACTTTCCTGTATTTTTCATCTAGGCCCTTGGACTTTGCTTTAAATCGTATATGGATTTATGCAACTTGCAAACCTTTTCATTCTCCCCTTGAGTAACATATCTAGGAGGTTGCTCCATATAAACTTTTTCCTACGAGTCACTATAGAGAAATATATTTTTATATCAAGTTGAATAAAGGCCAGTTCTTAGTAACTGATAGATACTAAAATTCTGATAGTATTCATGTAAGCCATTGGGGAGAGTATCAAATACATCCACACCATATGTTTGGGTATAACATTTTTAGCTACCAAACGTGCTTTACACCTTTCCCACTATCCTATCAACATTATTGTGATGAAATGAGAAATAGAGGATTAAGAGAAGAGAAAGGGAACAAAAAGGAAGAAGAGGTAGCTGGAACAAAGCAAAAGAGAAGCTCTCATGGGGGTTCTGAAATTGACCCCTAATGCTTCTTTGTTAACTTAAGTGAGTTTGAGGTGCAATGACACAATTAATCCTCTTACACTTAACTAATAATTACCCATCTACACCTCTAAACAACATATAAATTGGACCATAGAGACATTTGAACATACTGAATACGATAATACTCTCACTGAGAGATACAGACCATGTAAAAAGACCTAACTACCTCTTATACTACTTTCTAGCACTCCCCTTCAAGGTGAAGCATAGATGTCTAGAAGCCCCAACTTGTTATAAAATGCCACAAATTCACGTTTATTCAATGCTTTATTAAACTTATCACCAACTTGATCATTAGACCGAACATAGGGAGTAACAACTTCTTTCCACATTATTGCATCTCTAATAAAGTGATAATCAACTTTTATATGTTTAATCCTCTCATGAAACATTGGGTTCCCTGCAATGAATATAGTTGCTTGATTATCACAATACATGGTCTTATATTCAACAACCTGTAGGTCTAACTCTTGAAGAACTGATCTTACTCACAGTATGAGCCGTAACTCTATACTTAGCCTTTGCACTAGAACGGGCCACCATATTTTGTTTCTTGCTCTTCCAACTTACTATCCGTTTTTTTTTTTTTTTTTTGAGAAAAATGAAAAAATGTATTACTAAAGAAGAGAGGATACAAAACCTTGATAGCTAAAAAAGACTTTCCTCCACAACTTACTATCCTTTTACAAACGCACAATAGCCAATAGTGGATTTTTGTCTAGTTTAGAGTAGCTTAATTTGTATTTGAAAAGGATATGTTTCTTGTATCTTGCATAGTTGAAAAGGATATGTCAAGTTTAGACGTTTAAAGAACAACCTTTTCCAGGTATATTCTCTATGAACCTCTAAATGTACCTTGCATAGGCACTCCATAAATTGACTTACTACAGTCATAGAAAAGGATATATCAGGGTGGGTGACTGTGACATATATCACTTTTCCCAATAGTCTGTGATACACTATTTTGTCCTTGAGTTCAATGTTACTTTCATCATGAAGATCATTGCCAACTTCTATGGGTGTCTCCATCGGTTTTGCACCTAAAAAATACACTCCTGCAACATATCTGTAATATACTTCCTTTGTGTTGATACCATCTCTGCCTTGCTTCTAGTAACTTCTATTCCAAGGAAGTATTTTAAGGAACCCATGTCTTTGGTTTGGAAATGTTTTGCATAGTCTCATTTACTTCTTCAATGAATTTTGTATCACTTTCTAATAAAACAATATTATCAACATAAACAGTAGTTACTAAAATCCCGGATGCAAAGTGAGAGTGATCATAATGGCTCTGAGAGAACCAGAAGGACATGATTACCTACCTGAATTTCTCAAACCATGCCCTTGGGTTTTGTTTTAGTCCATATATTGCCTTCTTTAGTTTGCATACCTTTCTAGTCTCCCCTTCAGCAACATACCCAGAAGGTTGCTCCATATAGACCTCTTCTTCTAAATCACCATATAAAAAGGTATTTTTAATGTCTAATTGAAAGAACTGCTAACCCTGGTTAACTACAATAGACATAAGAACATAAACAAAAGTAACCTGGCTACAAGTGAGAGTCTCAAAAACATCAATGCCATAAGTCTACACAAATGGTAGATGGGAGAATCCCAGTCAAAATACCCCCTTGGGGCTCTAATCAAACATAGAACTCTTCAATAGGTAGTAGAAACCATCAACCTTAGGGTTTATGGTAGAAAAGGAACTCAAAAAATAAAACCTTGACTCCCATTAATATCAAAATTTGAAATTCCCCTTTTTGAGAAGATGTTGTGTTTAAAAAAGGATGGAGAAGTGCTTCACGGGCTTGAAATCAGGATTCTATTGCTTTGATACCTTGTGAAGAATTACTTTTTTTGAAGAGATGTGTGTATTGATAAAAAAAAAAAAAACGTACAAACAAACCTAGGTTTGGGGGCCTACCTCCACAACAAGGCATTCGAGTGAAATGCCCGCTTTGGCCTGGGTGTCTGCCAAGTGATTAGTATAGCTGGGAATGTCCATGTGAAGAAACAAGGAATAAAGTATTAAGAGAAGAGAAAGAAAAAAAAAAGAAGGTGCTAGAAGAGAGCCAAAGAGAAGCTCTCATTGGGGTTTTGATGTTGACCCCTTATGCTTCTTATTAACTTAAGTGAGTTTGAGGTACAATGACACAATTAGCCCTCGTACACTTAAATACTTATAACTACCCACCTACTTTAAACAACGTAAAATTGGGACCAAAGAGACATTTGGACATGCTAGACAAGATAGTGTTCTCACAGAGATATAAATACTATGTAAAAAGTCCAAACTGCCCTTTCTACTACTTTCAACAATTATATTTGATGGTAAACGCTTGATGACAACTAACCATTGTAGCGTCACTAGTGGGATCCACCAAGGTCTAAGTCTTCCTACTCCATAATGCAGTCATTTCATCATTCATAACTTTCTTCTACTGAGGCCAACATAAGGCATCTAGGACTTTGGTAGGAATAAGAATATTGGACAATAAAGTAGCGAAAGACTGAATGAAGGAGATAAACCATGGAAATAAACATACTTGGATATCTATTACCTTTTCTTATGGTGATAGGAAGATGCAAATCATCAAAGATAGAATCTATAGGCATGGAGGAAGATGATCAAACCATGTCAAAGAAGCCATATCACATACTTGAGGTTGTACTTCATGCTTGGATTGTTGTTTGTGCAACTTTCTATGTTGATAGACCTACATAGGTTTTTGTTGAATAGAGGTAGACGGTGGATAATTAGAAGAGAAAAAAGAGACTCATCAACTAGTATAGGAGTAGATAATGACTCAGATGCAACACCAAAGAATGATGTAAACGCAAAAAATGTTACATATGCTGAATATACGTTCTCTTGTTCACATGGTTATAATATTATTGCCCTTCTAAGTATGAGGATAATCTAGAAAAATACACTATATAGCTTGAGGGGATAATTTATCAATTTGAAGACCAATTGAATGAATAAAATAAAATGAACCTAATACCAACACTACTATTCGTGAACATGCAGTTGATAAACTAATATGGCAGCCCAACATTAATGGCCGATTCACAGTTGCATCCGTTTACTCTCACATTAGAAAACAAGATTACAGCATGCATGAGCACAAGGCAAACGTGGCATGGAAGCTCTCAGCGCCTAGTAAAATCAAATTCTTCGTGTGGACGGCCATCAGGGAACAAATCCTCACCTCTGACAACCTCCATAAAAGAGGTTACACAGCCCCCGATCGCACTTGTTCCCTTTGTGGTGTGTGCGATGAGACAGTCTAACATGTTCTATAACATTGTGACTTTTCTTGGCAAGTCTGAATGAAGATATTTCAGAAGATTGGTCTCCCAATGGGCTGCATTAGGACTCTTTTGGAACCGTTGAGATGGTTATGGGGATATGCCTTCCTAAGTTGGGCAAGATAATTCTCTTGGCATGCCTTGCGCATGTCCCATGGTGTATATGGCTCGAGTGAAACAATCGGAGGTTCAACTCCAAGGCTAGCAACCCGGATAATATAGCTTCTCAGGCAGTGGGCTTTATCTCAAGTTGGCTACATTCTAGGAAGGAGTTTGTTTCTCTGTCGGGCGTCTCCCTTCGAGAAAATTGGGGCTTGATTGCACACATGGCGGGCCCCTGTCGGAAACTGGTTATGGCCACCTGGGATCCTCCCCCTTATGACTGCACCAAACTCAAATTTGATGGCAGTGCTTTAGGCTGTCCTGAGCCGGCTGGAGCTGGTGGTGTTTTAAGAGACAGCAATGGAGACCCTATTCTATCCTATGTAGGGCCGGTGGGTATTGCTGATTCAAATACTGTTGAAGTGAGTGCTCATCTATTCGGCCTCAAAATATTTAAAGAGCGGCTTCATGGCAAGCTGATTATCAAAGGCGACTCAAAGACTGTCATCAGCTGGGGTTCAAAAGATAGCTACCCTCCTTCGCGCCACTGGCCAATCACTGATTGTATTGCTGACATTGTGTCATCCATTCATTGTAATTGCAACCTCGTTCCTAGATCAGCCAATTTTTTGGCTGATAAATTGGCTAATTCGGAACCTCCCAGCAATCTCTCATTGTTTGGGAAGGCTTCCCCTCTTGTAATTAGCACGTTTGAGATCTCATAATAAAATTCAGTATTATCTTCCCAAAACTGAAGATAACATCCTATTGATTAGGTAATGAGATGTTAGAATTGCATCTCCTTCTGGGACATTCATTTGAAATAAAAGAGAGTGAACCGCTTCCAACAAATGATGGTTTTTTCTTTTTACAACTCCATTTTGTTGTGGATTGTACACGCATGATAACTGATGAATAATCATGGGAAACAAACAAAAAAAAATCAAATTTGGGATTGATAAACTGAAGTCCGTTATTTGAATGAAATGTATGAATTGAAGCACCAAATTGAGTTTTTATTTTATTAAAAAACTTAACAAATACATTACAGACTTCTGATATCTCCCGAAGGACATATACCTAGGTAACTCTACTACAATCATCTATGGAAGTTAAAAAATACTGACAACCAAACAAATTGGAAGTCCTACAAGGACCTCAAACATCTGACTGTACTAACTCAAAAGGAACTTTACTATGATTGCTGCTCAAAGGAAACAAACTTTGGTGGTGCTTCCCAAGTTGACACGATTGACATTGATAAGACAAATTTGAAGGTAGAGTAGGTAGAAACTGACATTACTTTAGTGGAGATGGATGTCCATACCGTAAATGCCACAAATAAGGTGTCACAGCAGCAACTCCAAGTACAGTCTGTGGACTATTTTGAACAATATTCAGATGGTTGAGGCCTCCCTTTTCATGTTTAGAACCAATCATCCCACTCTTCTGCAAATCCTGCAATACACATTAAGGGGGAAAAATGTAAAGGAACAATCTAATGATTTGGTAAGTTGATTCAAGGACAATAAATTGACTGGGAATGTAGGAACATATAACACAAAAGATAATTGTAAACTATGTGTGGGATGAACTATTCCTTCACCCATGACAGATGAAGAAGATCCATCTGCTGAGTGCCCCAGCTTCATTTGAAATAAAAGAGAGTGAACCACTTCCAACAAATGATGGTTTTTTCTTTTTACAACTCCATTTTGTTGTGAATTGTACACACATGATAACTAATGAATAATCATGAGAAGCAAACAAAAAAAAAATCAAATTTGGGATTGATAAACTGAAGTCCGTTATTTGAATGAATTGTATGAATTGAAGCACCAAATTGAGTTTTTATTTTATTAAAAAACTTAACAAATACATTACAGACTTCTGATATCTCCCGAAGGACATATACCTAGGTAACTCTACTACAATCATCTATGGAAGTTACAAAATACTGACAACCAAACAAATTGGAAGTCCTACAAGGACCTCAAACATCTGACTGTACTAACTCAAAAGGAACTTTACTATGATTGCTGCTCAAAGGAAACAAACTTTGGTGGTGCTTCCCAAGTTGATACGATTGACATTGATAAGACAAATTTGAAGGTAGAGTAGGTAGAAACTGACATTACTTTAGTGGAGATGGATGTCCATACCGTAAATGCCACAAATAAGGTGTCACAGCAGCAACTCCAAGTACAGTCTGTGGACTATTTTGAACAATATTCAGATGATTGAGGCCTCCCTTTTCATGTCCAAAACCAATCATCCTACTCTTCTGCAAATCCTTCAATACACAATAAGGGGGAAAAATGCAACAGAACAATTTAATGATTTGGTAAGTTGACTCAAGGACAATAAATGGACTGGGAATGTAGGAACATATAACACAAAAGATAATTGTAAACTGTGTGTGGGATGAACTATTCCTTCACCCATGACTAATGAAGAAGATCCATCTGCTAACTGCCCCAGCTTATACGAGGAGATAAATTTTTGAATGAAGAGGACATGCATGACATATGGGCTGATGCCCCAGAATTTGTAACCCAGGATGACTGAGGTGACACATGTAGTACAAACATATTTGGTGTAGCTAGCATTGGCTGTGGATGATGTGGTTGCCATTATAGGAGCAAACGTCGCAGTAGCAGTGAGTTGGTTCAATTGATAGAGGAGTTATTGGATTTCATCTTCAGAATTATTGGTAATTTCTTGTGAACTGCCAGCGCCTTCAGATACGGATTCGTTGGTGACACTGCTTTTCCAAAATTATCTTAGTATTTATTAGAATCATTGTTGGATTGTCTACAATGAACACATTTTCTATTGCATTGTCTATGGCCTCTTCCTCCACCATCACATCCCAGTCCTCTGCTTCCCCCTCTTCCCCTAGCTGTCTTGGATCAAGTGGGAGTAGAAGACAGGTTAAGGGCTGCAGCATCTAAGGCTTTAATATCTCTACTAGTTCTAGACACAACTGCACTTTCAACTTTAATTACTCTGTTTTAAGCTGTTTCTAAAGTAGGGACAATATCATCTGCTAACATTTGTGTTCATAACGCTTCATGTTTAGGTCCTAAGCTATAAAAAAAACCTGGCAACTTGGATTTAACCTTTATCCTCTTGTAATTTCACAGGATCACTGCTATCTCTTGCTGTACCCCACATACCCCAGTAAAATATTATGTAGCTGTCTTGTTACCCTACTCATATTGAAAAACTTTACATATAATTCATAGAGACAAGTTGTTTTCCTGATAAAACATAGACTAAGGAGTTTTCCACTTATCTTTTGTAGTGTCACTACTGATAACTTGATTACTAACAAGAGGCTGCTTAGAATTTAACATCTAGGTTTGAATTTGATTATCCTCTCTTTTTAAATGTTTGGAATGTGATCAGGAGGATCCTCCCTTATATACTTGGGTTCTCTTTTTGCAATAAGAAATTTCTTGATTGCTCGAGACAAATTCATATAGTTAGGCCCATTAAGTTTAACATAGTAACATAATCCTTATTTGCTGTAGAATCAATATTCTTAGGAGTAATAACCCCTTCAGAATCTGCCATAATAATTTCTCTTTACAACCACAATAACAACAATAATACGAAGTCAAAAGCATTTCACTAACACCTTGTGATAAACAACTTTCACAATCACAAAAAGGTATGTGCAGATACTTGTGGGCCCCACACTTCGAAACACAGAATTAGGGTCTGAAAAAAACCCTTTTTGATACTCAATAACTTGTGTAAGTACAATTTCAGAAATAGAGAATGAAATCACATTAACTAAGAAACCTTGTGAAGTTTGCACAGGCAAACTTGTGTCCCAAACTAGGTGACGTAGGCAGTAAAACCTCAGATGGCACTTCAAAACTTCATATGATCCTTGTATCATTAATAAAAATTTGATCAATAGTAGACAGGCAAACAAGAGTAACCAACAATAATATAATATAAGAAGTGCACAAAAGGAGCTGCTTTGCTGTCCTGTCTGTAACCAATGTCAACCCTTTAGTGGGAATGTAAACACCACACTGCTGAATAAGGGTAGGGGTAGAAAATCTTATCTTCTTGAGGATGTAGTGAAAGCAAGGAAGCTCGACTGAAATGGAGTTCACAACGGAAGAGTGATGGAATGTCAAAATTAGAATAGGGGTTAACCCTTAGCTTAGGGTATAATGAAGACTATTTTTTTTTTTTTTTTGAAATAGTGCTGAGTTATATTAAAAGGCTCAAATGAGCAAGATTACAAGGAGGGGGAACCGTCCTAAACAATGAGAAATTTTTGGGATGTTCCAAATTCAGCTAGCCTATCGGCCAAAGAATTGGCTGACCTAGGAATGCGATTCCAAGTACAAGTAGCTTCCCTTGAAGACGGTCTTTGAATATCTTTAAACCGAAATGAAGAGTACTCACCTCTGCAGTGTTGGAATCCTTAATACCTACTGGCCCAGTATAAGAAAGAAGAACAATCTCTCCTTCATGAATTCTGAATTAGCCCCCCCCTCTCCCCCCCCCCCCCCCCTGCACCGGCCGGTTCAGGGCATCCCAGAGCACTACTGTTGAAGTTTAACTTACTGCAATCGCTAGGGGGAGGCTCCCTCTTTGCCATGATCGGAATCTTCTGAGGACCTGCCATATGGGTCTAAAGACACCAATTCCATTGAAGGGAGACACTGGTCTGGGGAGCAAATTCCTTTTTGGTATGGAACTAGCTGGAAACCAAAGCATAAAGAAGAATTAAAAACTGGCATTTGATTTTAATCAGCAAAAGATAATTGAGAAATCCTAGTCTTGTAAGAACTCACAGCCTTTAGGAGGAGAGAAATTCGACTTTAGGCTTGAATCTGTATAACGAATTGTTTTGATACCATGTAAGAAAGTAAAATTGAAGAGAAAAGAGGAAGAATAGGAGAGAAGTGTCATCTGGATGGGGAAAAGTTGACCCCCCATCAGGTTTTAATTATCAAGTTTTTTTTTTTTTTTTTTCCAAGAAAGACTAAACAGTGCCTAACTCAAGGACTTAATACGCGAGTATATAAAACACCCTTCTAAACCCACATAATTTACACAATAACCACACAATACTCTAATCTGGACCCTTTTGTCTAACAATTTACAGATCTGCCTTTCATAAAAAAATTACTAAAATATCCCTGACTTTTAACATGTCATGTCTCATAAGAAAATGTACTAAAGTGGATGTCCTTTCGAGCGGAGCCAACTGATGATCTCAGCTAAATCGCTCTCTATCTGTGAAGGACAAGATACGAACTGAAAAATTCTCAAACCACAGATGAGGACAGCTTGGCCTCAGTAAACTATGATGTGGAAATTCTCACAACATAAAATCAATTATATGGAAAATAATGTAAGTTTTTTGCCTTTGTTTGTATAAAGAGGATTTTGATGATTATACTGGAAGAGTGTAGAGGGAACTGAGAATTTATTTACTGTTCTGATAAATCTTTAATGTAGGTAAGTTCAGTAGGTAATGCTAAATATATTTCAATGGTGCAGTTTAGCTTTTACTGTATTATCAAGTCATATTTGTAAAAACAGCTATGAGATAGTTGAGTGGACTTGTCCCAGGGTTTTAATTTTACTTTCTTTGTTATTTTTATGCTCACATCCAGGTGTTTCGGCATCTAATTGAAAAAGTTCACTGCCGCTTGCTGTTTGCTACTCACTATCATCCTTTGGCAAAAGAATTTGCTTCTTATCCTCATGTAGACCTCCAGCACATGGCATGTGCATTCAAACAGAACTCTGGGATCACTTCTAACCGTGACCAGGAACTTGTTTTTCTCTATCGACTTTCACCAGGAGCCTGCCCAGAGAGCTATGGTCTTCAGGTGGCTCTCATGGCTGGCGTACCGGAATTGGTGGTGAAGGCTGCATCAAAAGCCAGTCAAGCGATGAAAGTTTCACTCAGAGAAAACTTCAGGTCAAGTGAGAGTAGGTCACAGTTTTCTAGCCTCCATGAGGATTGGTTCAAGACCTTACTTTCCTTTTCAAGCATCACCGCTAACCCTTCTTTGAACGAAGATGCATTGGATACATTACTTTGTCTTTGGCATGAGATCAGAGGTCAATCTCGAGCAGCGTTATAAAAGGAGTCTCACTGTCAAAATCACTAGAACTACCGATGCTTTCAAAGTGTTTATATACATGTCTTGCTTTGATGGAAGAACACGTGTAATTTTGTAAAGAAAACAAAGAAAGAAGCTTAAATGAAGAAGCACAAATGTTTTTGCATCATATGGATATAAGGGGTAGACTCGTTGAATCGGGTTCGGTACTTTGGAACAAGACTACATCTTTTAGTTAAATATCCAAATCGCATGTGTAGTCCAGTTTAGGTTTGTCAAAAGAAGTTGCATCGGAGCTAACGCTATTGTGGTTGTGTCCAAGGTGGATTATACTTATTTTGTGGATATATTTGAAATTCCTTAAAATCCGTGTGGAAAGAGCAGCAAACTCCAGGTATTTCCTTTTTAGTATCCTTATGAACATTTCCCTGTAGTGCTACACTTTCCATTCCATATTCTTGTTCCACATGAATCTTCTGATTTTATTGTTATAACGGCAATTTCGTCAAGGTCAAGATCACTTCGTTCGTCACTTAGATGGACTAATATTTTAGAGCAAGTGTTTTATTCTTTCTGTCCTCATAAATTGAGATTATACTGATGACATCACATATTAGTCGTCTACCAAGTAACTTGCCCGAGCTCATCGTGGATGGGTCATTAGCTTCCTAGATAGCATTAATTCTATTATCCCATTAGTTTGAAAGTGAGCAAACAACTTAGTCATTTTTATCATATTGTGATATATCGTTCCATGTTTCATATTTCATTGATAATGTTAGCAAACATGATGTGCATTTAGGAAAATTTTTCATTCGCTTACATTAAAATGTTTTCACTTGGTTGGTGCTATAAGCAGTGTCTATGAGTGTATCTTAAATTTTCTTTATTAAAAGATGAGACATGATTAAACTTATTTTACTTGACACAAAACATGTCGATTGGCACGAGTTAACCATAAGTTGTGTTTATTAACTTGTGTTAACTCGTATGCAGATTAGGGAACAAGAACCCCCTCTACATTTATCCTTGTGGTATACGGACTATTCTAATTTGCTTTATAAATGGGATACGGTTGAACTCATTATTTACCCATCTTTAATTGCTTTTAATTTGTCTCATGGATTAATCCTTTGGTGATTATAGTATCTATATAGAGCAATTTATATAATTTTGGACACGTTCTTAAACCTTGTTGGTGTTTTTACTTGGAAAATCTATATCTTTAAGAAAAGCTGAAAGAAGTTTCTTGGTTATGGATCACAAATCTAAATTCATAGAGACAAAGAGCAGTTATCAAAATATACAACTCCCTGAGCTCGCAGAGACAAATCATCTCCTTTTTGGGGTTCCTCAGCCAGTCATCATTTGGAATCGGCGAACTGAATCCAAATTCGGCATCAGCAGCAAAGCAATGTCTATTATAAGCTATAAGAATGAACATATTTTAATTTATCTTTTACTCCGTGACACTAGCTTGCCTTCAGTTATATACTTCCAGATTATACTGCGTCTAGATGAGTATAAAAATAACAAGACATTGAAGTAGAACAGAAATATGGCAGTTTTAAAGCATCCAACATCCTGGCGACCTTTTCTCTTGAGCCCAATTATAGCTGGCATAAAATACGAGATAGACTCATGAGTCACTGTTTTGCCTTGTGTTGTCGTTCTGGATTGATTCAGATTGCATGCACTTTTACAATTTAACCTGAGTGATTAAAAGCACAAAAACCAACTTCAGAGGCCTTTTAATCTTATCTCAGGGCTTTTTTACAATGCTTTTACCCGGTGGGACCTGAATCCAGAACTCACACCACATCTCCCTCCCCTCACCCACAACCCTGCACCTCCAAGCCAGACCCCCTCCTGTCGACATTGACCAAAGGCCCAAACAAAAGGTGGGTTTCTTTCCTTTTCCTTTTTTTTTTTACAATATTATACATGCAATGATCACCCACTTCGGCAAAAATACCAATCCTTGTTGGTTACATGTATTGAGCAAGCCACTGCTTACACATATCAAGTACAGGAAGCGCATTCGCATGCAAGGCCTGCAACATGTGCAATGGAACAAGTCAAAAACTGGGTTAAAATGATAAATCTTGTGCACACCAACATTAATACTGGAAGCCAATGGTTATGATCATAGTGTATCAACTAGGAATAATGAGATTTGCTGTTTGACGTTTTTAAAGAGAGTCGTGCATTAACACTTCAGATTGTTTCCCAAATTATCAAATGTTTGCCAAAGCCCAGTACTAGGCTTTAACATTGAAGTGGATCATTACTTTTAACTCCATCAGACTATATAGCTACTCAAAAACATTTTAAGTACTGAATCCCAGAAGCCCAGTAGCAGGAAAGGTTTCTTCATAATGAAATATAGAGGATGGAAGAGACTCTCAAACGTGAATCACCATAATAGAAACTTGGTTAGGGACAGCAAAGAACCTGATGGGCTACGTATTGCACATCAGCCACACTTCCACTACGAGAAGCAATCTGGAAGGCACTTTTCAGGCGACCACAAACTACACACGCCAAGACCTTCCTGTAGAGACAAATTGAAAACTGCTCAGTAGAAGACATAATAACAACCACTAACAGAAAAGAGCACAACACAAAAAAAGTGAATGACAAGGAAAGGGAACCAGATGAAATCTCTTGTGACAAATGTCAAAAGGAGTGAAAATGTAGAACAAATATCTAAATACCACTGGCTGGCACTGCAGAGAAGTATGGACCTTTGAAGAAATTTAAAGGCTTTTGTAAACCTTTTATTTGGGAGAAATTCCTTCATAGATGCATGCCAATTAGCACGCAGAAATCTCTAATCATATGGCAAGAACTCTGGTTGTAGGTTACATTCTTCTTTGGTACTCTTTTTAAAAAACCATTCAAAAAAACAAGAAAACTTTATTCAAGCATGATGATATTCAGCTTCGCCAATGAATAATTCAGCTTAGTGGGTCATATTGCAGCAGTTGGATGTTCTTTCTACTGAATTACGTTGATTAGAAGAGGATACACTCCAGATAATGAGAAAGAAAGACCCTAGAAGATAGTCAACAAGAAGCTTATTGACCACGGAGTTATTTGCCTTCATCTGGCACATGCTCACACTAATCCAGGCAAAATTTTGCAATAATATATAGCTCAAGTAGCCTATATTAATATGCTTTTGATTGTGAAGTAAAAAATGCATCCAGGTCCTTCGTAGACATCTGATCCTTTTCAATCTTTCTTTTGCAGATTCAGCCAAACATATAAGTATCACTTCAAAATCTTCCAATGGTTTTCTTTCCCCAAGTGAGAGATTAGGTGGAAAATCTAGTTTTCAAGCACACTAAATTAAGTCCTCTCCATTTCATTTTGCCTTAATAAAACATTATATACTATTCAAGAGATTCTATATATTATCCCAACATCCATGCTCTTTTCAATTAGATTATCACACAACTAAAAAATCAATAATCTATTTACCAAGTTGACATCACGTTAGTGTTAGAATATTGGCATCAAAATCATGAGATTCTCTTTCCAGAATAAAATCATGAAATGTAGAAATTTCGATAACATGTGATCATTACCTATGACTGCTTGTTAGCATATCAATGAGCCGGTCAGGTCGCTCCTTATGCCTGTTGGCATATACATTAATAGCTGCACCCAACACCTATATTCAAAGAGAAAACTATATTAATATAGATAAACACTGCAACATGTTTTAAAGAAATGCTAATGGCTCTAAGAAGCTGACCCAAGGATTTTTTTTTTTTTTGTTTTTTTTTGTTTAAGAATAAAAAAGCCAGGAACTGCAAACGTTTACATTCAAAAGAAATTACTATGGATGAATCTCTTTGCCACTATTCAGGAATGTATCTATGGACGATATATACACAAATAACAAACAGCCTTATTTATGCACTTGTTTGAGCACATTGTTTTTAGAAAAATACAGACAAAAAATCTGCTATTGACAGTGAAATCATTGTAAGAAGGGGTGGCAATTTTATCCATTTACCTGATGATGCATCTGTTTCGGCCACTTATAAATGGATACGGAGTAAACATCCTTACCCATTTAAACATTTAGGTAACATTACCCATTTACCAGTTTATCGTTTAATAAATAAAGATGATATGGATAATGGTTATTCCATATCCACTACTCGATTACCTGAAAAATATTTAAAAGAATTTATAATTATGATTGTTAGGAAGTAGTACAAGGGGCAGTTTGGTCTTTTTACATAGTATGTACTTAGCACTGAGGATACAATCTTGCTCAGCATGTTTAGATGTCTCCATAATCCAATTTGTATTTAATCTCACTTCAGTGAATAAAAGGCATCAGGGGCTGAATTCTGATTCCGAATGAGAAGTCCTCTCTGGCTCTCTTCCAGCATCTTCTATTTCCTGCTTCCACTTCCTCTTCTTTTCTTTTCTCAAACTTCTATATCTCATTTCTTAACATGGTATTTGAGCAGTAGGGTCCTGATTTCAAGCCCGTGAAGCGCTTCATCTTCCTCTATTGAACCCAGCACCTTCTCAGAAAAGGGGATTTTAGATTCGGATATTGCTTGCGACTCAATGTTTGAGGTTTTTGAATCTTTTCCTGTCATAACTCTTAAGGTTGATGGTTGCTACTATCTATTGAGAAGTTCTATGTTTACTTAAGAGCCCAAAAAGGTTTTTTGACTTGGGATTAACCCATCTATCATGGGCGCACTCCATAAAGTGACTGGTGTCTGCATCCTCTTGCATGCTGATGCCAGCCATTTTGTGCTCCTTTTTTGCTGACTTAACGCTGGATTTACATAAATTTCATACTTAATATATATTATTGATTTCCATGAACATCTTTGATCAAACCCTAGTTTTGTTAAGTGGGGCCCACATAGTCTACCAGGTATCTTGTTTTTGTGAAGCTTCTAGTTGGTTGTTTTGGCTAAATGTGCTTATATCCAATTGGTGAAATAATCACCCCCTCAAGGGAATTTGGAGGTTCTAAGGGTAAAGATACAATTTTAATTACCATAAAAATGCTAAATGGACAAAATTACCTTACTTGGTCTGAATCAATTGTATTCATCTCAAAGCCAAACGGAAGTCAAAGTTTATTAGGGATGATCTGCTAGTTTCACTTATTGATGATTGGGAAGTAGAGGATAGCAAGTCATGACTTGGTTACTGAACAATATTGGTTCCAAGTTAAGGAATCAAATTATGATTTGTGAGACAGCCAAAGAAATGTAGATGTCTCTAGAAGCATTATATGCGACGAAAAGTAATCTATCTTGAGTTTACGATTTGTATGCTAAATTGTTCAGCCTTAAGCAAGGTGCAAAACCTGTTTCTGATTAGTACAATGAATTATTAGGCATTTTGCAAAAAAATCAGTACCTTTCATCTTTTTACTACTAATGAAAAGGAACTTGTAAAGCAACAGGGGCAGCTACATGTTGCTAAGTTTTTGGATGGACTGGGACCGGACTTTGATGCAGTCAAGGCTTAGTTACTTGCCTTAGATGACATCCCATCACTTTCTACTGCCTTTAACAGGGTTATACGAATCATTTTTCAGAGAAGTGCTTGAGTGAGTTGGTAACCCTGTGTAGGCAAAATCCCAAGTTCATAATAGCACCAAGTCCTGTACTGGATCTGTGGTAGGTATTTTACCAGGTGCCCTTGATGAATTACAATAGCTTGCCAATGTATTGCTCGATTGACTATTGCTTCCTCCTCAGTATTTTTAGCTTGGCCTACAATTCTTACAACTATTGCCAGTTCAGGTCTGTTAGCTTTATATGTGCATCCTTCGTCCTCCTGGATCATTAACTCAGGAGCTTCCACTGATATGTCAGGTATGCCATCTTTGTTTATTGACTTGAAGGAGTCTTCAATTATTAAACACGTCACACGCTGATGGGTTAGTGCCTTCAGTTTAAGGAGTGTGCAATTTTCTCCATTTACATCACCTCAATCTATGTTATTTGTTCCTAAATTCCCACTTAATTTGTTGTCTTGTTTTGAAATGACATGTATAAACTATTAAAAGAAGAGGGTAGTAGAAAACAAACCTACGAAAGAGGGCCTTACTCCACAACAAGGTGTTGGAGTGAAATGCCTGCCTTAACCTGAATGTTTGCCAAATGATTGGTAGAACGAGGTACGTGCTTCCAAATACAATTCAAATGGGAAATTAAATTACAAATTTCTGAGTACATGTCCCAGTGACGCCACGGAGGTCTGATGGAGTTTGCACACCAGTTAATGACAATCTTTGAGTCTCCTTCGATGCAGAGTGGGCCCGTGAGCCGGCTAGAGAAAACTTGAATTCCATTTGTTGTTAGTTAGGTTCCAAAATCTATGAATCGCTCAATGACTTTCTATCATTTTCATTGTGTGTTTCAACATTTCATGATGAGGAGTATGATTGGTTCCATGCATGAAAGAGGCGGACTATATCACCTGGAAGGCCACCAACAACTTCCTTCATCTACTCTTCATGACGCAATTTCACCCTTCCAGTGGCACTTACGGTTAGGACATCCTTCCCTAGCAATGTTAGTTCAACTATTTTATGCTTTTCCTTCAAGTTTATTTCAGTGTGACTCATATCGACTGAGCAAACATCATCAGACTACGTTTCCCTTAAGCCAAACAAAGAGTAGTAGTTTGTTTGAGGTTGTTCATTCAGATGAATGGGGACCTTTTCCTATGTTCAGTATCTTTAGTTATAAATATTTTGTTTCGGTTATTGATGACTTTAGCTGTACTACTTGGGTATCTCTTATGGGAGAAATCAAAAGTATTTGAAGTATTTCAAAACTTTTATAATGAAATCAAAACCCAGTTCAATACTTCTTTTCATATTTTTTGTATTGACAATAGATTAGAATTTATGAATCAGAAGTTTGATAATTTCAGTCAGAATCATGGCATCATTCATCAGTCGCCATGTGTCTTTACTCCACAACAGAATGGAGTAACAAAATGTAAAAATCTTTATCTCTTATACGTTACATGCATAATGCTTATCATATGAATGTTCCCAAGTCATATTGGGGTGATGCAATACTTACTGTGTGTTCCTTATTAACAAAATGGCTTTTTTAGTTCTTGGAGGTAAAATTCCTATCCAAATTATCTGCAACTTTGTTTCCTCTTATCCCCTCACATTTTTTGAGTGTGTCTGTTTTGCCCATGTATTTGGTCCTCCTACATATAAACTGTCTCCTCATGCAATTAAATATGTGTTTTTGGGGTACCCTCGGTCATAGAGGGGGACAAATCTTTTTGTCCAGCCACTAGGAAGACATTTGTATTTGCTGATGTGACATTTTTTGAAGATGTTTCATTCTTCTCTTCATCTACTGTGGATGTTATTCTGCCTTACATAGGTCCAAGTATTGTAGCTCCTGCTCCTATGGAGGATGTTCCTAATCCATCACAGGCTATTACTCCAAAAAAGCCTTTGCAGGTATATCAACAAAGGTAAAATCACTCAGCACCGAGAAAAAGTTCCCTCTCTTGCCTATTCCAGAATCCTCTTCGCCTATAGATCTTGAGGTCATTGGTTTACATCTCTCTATTGCTCTTCCTAAAGGTATTAGTATGTTTATTCAACATCTGTTATCCAATTATGTGTCTTTTGATTCCTTGTTTAACCGGTACAAACTATTTGCTTTATCTTTAGTCTTCCTAGATCATTCCTTCTTTTGTACAGGATATTTTCTCAATGGAAGTAGGCTATGGATATTGAGATGAAGGTTTTATGTGACAAATGTACATGAGTTTTGTATGACATGCGTTGTAGGATTTCGCTGGGTTACACTGTGAAATACAGAGCGTATGGTTCCATTAAGGGATATAAAGCTTTGTTAGTTGCCAAGGGGTATAGTCACACCTACAACATTGATATATTTGAGATTTTCTCACTAGTAGCCAGTTGGCTCCTGTCAGTATTCTAGTGTCTATTGCAGTTAACTTGGGTGGGCTAGTCTTTCAACTAGACATTAAAAATGCCTTCTTATATGGTGATTTAGAAGAAGAGATCAATATGGAGTATCCTCTAGGGTATCTTGCTTATGGGGAGATTGGAAAGGTGTGCAAACTAAAGAAGACAATATGTGAACTTAAATAGAACCCTAGGGTATAATTTACAACATTCAACCAGGTAGTCATGTCCCTTAGATTCTCTCGGAGCCATTTTGATCACTCTCTCTTTGTTATAAAGTGGTCATTAGGGATTGTGGTGCTACTAGTGTATATTGATAATAATGTTTTATCAGGAAGTGATATGAAGGGCATTGAAGAGGTAAAGAAGTACCTTGCTAAACATTTCAAGACCAAAGATCTGGGTTCTTTAAAATATTTCCTTGGAATTGAAGTTGCTAGAAGCAAGGCAGGGCTTGTATTAACACATAAGAAGTATGTTACAAGAATATGGTCTGTTTGGTGCAAAACCAGTGGAGATACCCATGGAAGTCAGTCATGATCTTCATGATGTAAGTAGTGATGAACTCAAGGACAAAACAATATATCACTGACTAGTAGAAAAAATGAATGCTACAATCACTCGTCCTAATATATATTTTTCTATGAGTGTGGTCAGCCAATTCATAGAGCATGCATGTAAACTACATTTAGAGACTGCACAGAGAATATTAAGGAATTTAAAAGGGTCACGTAAAAAGGGGTTTTTATCAGTGAGGGTATTATCTTGCTCAACACGTTTAGATGTCTCTATGGTCCAATTTTTATGTAATTTAGATGTCTAGATTGGAAGTTATGAGTAGTTAAGTGTAAGAGGGTATATATCATTGTACCTCAAACTCAATTAAGTGAATAAAAGGCATCAGGAGTCGAATTCTAATCCCTTATGAGAGCTCCTCTTTGGCTCTCTTCCAACATCTTCTTCGTCCTTTTTCCTCTTCCTTTCTTCTCTCAATCTCCTATATCACATTTCTTAACAGTTAAATTCAAAAAAGATAGCTTACAAAACCCTAACATTGTCTCCTAATCCTTAATCCAATCTCATTATCTTCCTTGTCAACTATCATTATACAACTTAGCACATTTTTATATACAAAATTATTTTAATTTGTCTTTGTTCTTCTTCTTATTATTTTTTTGATGAAACGTGATTTTATTAAGAGAACAAAAAGGAGGAGCTAACTCCTAACAACAAGTGATTGCAAGGAGGCTCCTTGCTTGGTTAAAACATCAGCCACAGGATTTGCTGATCTTGGAATTTTTCTTTATTCTTATGTGGAGTTTAAAGAGGTAGGTATTACCTTTGTTAGGCACACCAGCCAACAATGGGGGAGGCAGTAGCCAACCCTTTTTTTTTTTGAAACGGTGATGATTCTATTACGAGGGAAAGAAAAAGAATACATCAAGGAGGCCTCTCCTAACAACAAGAGATTGCAGGGATGGACCAAATTTAGCACACAAATCAGCAGCCGAATTGGCGGATCTAAGAACATGGGACCAAGTACAAGAGGTAGTGGAAACAATGTCCATAATATCAAGAAAAAACTGCCAGTGACGCCACGAGGGTAAGGAGGCGGTGGAGCACCATCAAATGACGACTTTGGAGTCATGCTCCACGATAAGTGGACCTCTGAAGCGATCCTGGTAGATGTGAAGCTCGTGGAGGAGGCCAGAGAGCTCAATAGTGGTCGAGTCTGCAGTGCCGAGAGGACCAGAGTATGACATAATAGCTATTCCTCTAGGATAAAAAATCATCCCCCCAAAGCCAGTAGAACCCGGATTCCCAAAAGCGCTGCTGTCAAAGTTGAGCTTGTAATATCCGGTGGGGGGAGGCTTCCAAATATCTACTTGGCGGGGCGCTGGGGGAATGGACATCTGAGCAATAATCATCTAGTTGGTGTGGAAAGGGGTACATGATAGACAACCAAATTCTTTCCGAGTGCGAATCCAGGTAGAGATAAGGCCTATAGCAGTGCAGATCATCTCAGTGGCAGAACGCAAAGCACGATTAAACCGTCTAGAATTCCTTTTAGTCCAAAGGCACCAGGGAATGTAAGCGACACAAGCAGCAAACAAAAGCTTACCGAGGTTGGGGAGACAAGTACTAGATGAGAAACGACACATGGTGCTCAGGTTAGGGGAATGCAGAAATTGAGGCCCATGCTGTCAATCATAGAGGTCCATACCTTCCAGGCAAAAACACAATGGAGGAGAAGGTGATTGATGGTCTTGATTTCTACCCCACAGAGGGTACATAGAGGGTCAGGAGCAGTATTTCCACGTTTGATAAGATTGTTAGCAGTTAGAATTCTGTTGCGGCAGGCACTCCATGTCAAACGCCTAGCCAATACAACCCTAAAGACCGGTCTGTTAAGTGCAAAAAGCAGAGTACTTAACCCAGGTGGACCAGGGGTGGACGGAACCTAACCAAGGTGGACCGGAACCACCTAACTCCGACACCCACAGTTCCCGTTCCCTACCGCTTCCGCCAGGATTCGAATGCGGAACGTGGTGCCCAACTCTGATACCATGTCAAACGCCTAGCCAATACAACCTAAAAGACCGGTTTGTTAAGTGCGAAAAGCAGAGTACTTAACCCAGGTGGACCAGGGGTGGACGGAACCTAACCTAGGTGGACCGGAACCACGTAACTCTGACACTCCAGAGGAAAAAATTCACCTTCGGAGCAGTTTGGTGAGGGGCAGGAGGCTGTGTCCAACCCATAAGGTGACGATAGGCCGAGGAGACAGGGAAGAGCCCGCTGTCATGAGGGAGCCAGATTAGCCAGTCAGTCACTAGAGGACAAATCTTAACACTACCAAGTCCATCAATCATATTACAAACAGATATGGCCTCCACATCAGTAAGGCCTCGTCTCAGGCAGAGAACCTAGGAGTCGTTCCTCCACGCATCAGAGTCCGAGAGGTCACAACAAGAGGCGATCTGAAAGAGAACTGGGTCGGAAGAGGCAAGAGGACCATCATCCGACCACCAATCCGTCCAAAAGCGAAGGCTAGAGCCATCCCCAAGGAAGAACCTAATAGCATCACGAAATGTGGCAAACAGATGAAACATGGCTTTCCAGATAGGAGTAGGTGGTGTTTGCTGCCATCGGTTATCCATCTATCACCAAGACGCTGAAGCTTAGAGGCCACCATAGGCTTCTAGGATGCTCCCGAGGGGGAGTTGAGTTTCCAGAACCATTTGAGGAGCAAGGCTTGACCCAATTCCTTGGTGCGTCTGATCCCAAAACCGCCAAGGACTTCGGCATACAAACATCATCCCAACTGACAAGGTGGTAACGGAACTCAACTCCAGTGCCACGCCATAGGAAACGTCTCTTGATCATGTCAATGTGCCGACTGATGGAGGCGGGGCATGATAGGAAAGAGAGAAAATAGTTTGGGATACTCGCAAGGCACGAATTGAGGAGAATCAGTCTGCCCGCCTTAGAGAGCATCCTACCCTTCCAAGTGGACAATCGCCGCTCAATGACTGAGGACCAATCCTTTTCTTTTGAATATCGAAAAACAAAGATCTAGAAGAAAAAGGGAGGCAAGGTCTTTCCTCCTCCCTCGCATGGCTGAATAGAAAGAAAGCAAAATGGGTGGGTGCTCCCCCCAAAGGGTCATCATGCGGGGGAAGGTTCATCTCCTTTCACCATTTTCTTTTTTGAAAATTAGGAGAAAAATATTGCTACGTGGACCAAGGAGTGATGGACCCACTCCATTTTCTCTGATCTTTATATACATTAACAATATTTTTTTATTAATGCTATTGTTTGTATGAATAATTTAGTTTTTATAATATTTTTCTCAAAATATTTTGTTTTATCCATTTATTTACCCATTTACCCAAATAGATAATGAATAGCTTATTCTATATTGATCGAAGAGAGTAACAAAATAAATGTAAGGGAGATAGAATCGGTAACCAAATACCCCTTACCTGTTCTGCCTGTTCTGTTTACACCCCTAATTCTAAGCCCACAATATAGTATACTGTATGTAGAGAGAGAGAGAGAGAGAGAGAGAGAGAGAGAGAGAGAGAGAGAGAGAGAGATGCAATTGTATGTTTCCAAAATACAAGTAGGGAAAAAGTTACCAGTCAAATAAAAAGGGAAATGGTTTACCTGGTCCCAGTCATCATCATCTATAGTGCCTTTAATATTCCTAAAGAACTCGGTCAACTGACCACCTTTCTTTCTCTCAGCAAGTGATGCTGCTACACCAGCATAGATATCAACAGCTGCAAATATTGTTTTGGTATCAAAAGAACTTCAACGAGAATGTTCTGCTGAAGAAGGAAAAAAGAGAAGCCAGATGTACAGTGGGAAAAAAAAAAATACAATTGAGCAACCAAATAGAAAATAAAGAAAACAACAATCATTGCTGCAGCTAGCTGCAAACCCAACTTTCTTGTCTGGATCAATCTTGTAACTGTTGTGGTATGGATCTGTTTGTGTGTCATCCTAATATATTACTAAAACTAGCATTTTGGTGCCTAGTAGGTGTTTACGGCCCTACCAAACACCACGAGCGCCACCTTTTTTGGGATGACCTATTGAAGACTTGTCAGATGTGGCCTATTCCTATGATGCTTGCGGGCGACTTCAATGCTACTTGCTTTTGCCATGAGAAATCCCCGCCGTCCCGGAGAATCACAACCTCCATGAGACTTTTTGCTGATTTTATTGGCAGTTGGGACCTGGACGAGATTACCCTATTTGGGAAGACCTACACTTGGTCAAATGGCAGACAGCCCCTGTCCTCTCCAAGATTGACCGCTTCTTAGCCAGCAATGATTGGGTTCAGTTCTACAGCAATGTCTGTGGCAAAGTGCTCAACCGAGTCGTCTCTGATCATTGGCTGATTATAGTTGATACCCATTTTGGAATTTGCCACAGACATTGCACTAGAGGTATACCCTTCCAGGGCAATTGTAGTCCTTAGCCCACAACGAGCTAGTGCACTGGAAGTAACGTGCAAGATTCAAATGGCTCTCCGATGGGGATGCTAATACTAAATTCTTCCATGCAGTCGTCTCTGCACGAAGAAGGGCCAACCACATCACCATGCTCAGCGTCAATGGTGAGACCACCTCGGACCGAATCCTCATTTCAGATTCATATGTGATTTTTTTTGCAGATTTATACTTTGATCACCAGCCAGTCCGCCCTTTCTTCCAAAGTGTTCACCTCCAGGTTATTCCATCAGTTGTAGCAAGCCTCATCGAGCTCCCCTTCACCAGCCGGGAAATTGAAATTGCAGCCCTTGGTCTTCCTCTGGATCGGGCTCCGGGCTTGGACGGATTCAACAGGGAATTTTATCGCCGCTGTTTGCCCTTCATCAGAGATGACATTTCCGGTATGGCCCGCTCCTTTTATCAGCATGACATCAGATATAGGAGCATTGGAGACTTGTTCATTGCCCTCATCCCTAAAAAAGATGGAGCAGAGCTCTCATCCGACTTCTAGCCGACCAGTCTCACCACCAGTGCATATAAGGTGATTGCGCGCCTCCTTGCTAATCACCTCAGGGCGGTTCTCCCTATTGCCATTCACCATGGCCTGAGTGCTTTTATTAAGGGAAGGAACATTCTTGATTCGGCCATGGCATGTCATCCACCACTTCAAGGTTCTCAAGCTCCCTAGATTTGTCCTCAAGCTTGACTTTGAAAAAGCATTTGACAGAGTTAACTGGAAGTTTCTGGACACCCTCCTGGGGAAGATGAGATTCGGGGAAAAATGACACTTCTGGATCCAAAGTTGCATCTCCTTTGCAAGTTACTCCGTCCTTCTCAACAGAACAGTTTGTGGGTATTTTAAGGGAACCAAGGGAATCAGACAGGGAGACCCCCTTTCCCCCTTGCTCTTCAATGTGGTAGCAGAATATCTATCCTCGATTTACTCGGTCAAGAACATGGGATGACTCTTCCCCACGACATATTGCACAACCTTTGATATTCCGATCCTCTAATTTGAAGATGATACTATTTGCTTCGGGGTTGGTACTATAGATTAGATCAAAAAATTACGTGCTGTTTTGGGATTATTTGAATTGGCTTTTGGTCAGAACATAAACTGGGAAAAAACCACTCTTCTAGGCTACCACATCGATCCAGCTGGGCTTTGGGATATGGCGGACTACTTGGGATGCTTTGTGGGAAATCTGCCAGCTACATGTCTTGGGCTCCCACTTTTTTTGATTCTCGGCCTTCGGCGTCACTTTGGTCCCCCCTCACTGAAAAATTTGAAAAGAGGCTAGCCACTTGGAGGGGTAAGCTCCTATCTACAGTGGGCGTCTCACTCTAATCAAGTCTTGTTTGGCAAGGCTGCCAAATTATTTGCTATCGTTTATGCATTGTCCGACCTTCGTTTGCTCCAAAATTGACGCTATCCGTCGGCGATATCTCTGGAGAGGATCAAAAGACACTTCAGATACCACTTGGTTAGTTGGAAGGATATTTGCATGCCTCATAATAGGGGAGGATTAGGCATCCGGCCTACAAAGGAAATGAACAAAGCTCTTATGCTCAAATGGATTTGGAACTATAACATCAAGCATAACAGTCTATGGAGGAATATGGTCAAATTTTACTTTCAGTTTTCGGGTGCCTGGTGGAGAGAGGGTGGTGCCTCTCGCCTCCTATCCCCGATATGGAAATCAATTTATAAGCTCCTCCCAGTATTCAGAGATGCTACCTTGTTTCACATGGGCAATGGAAGGAACCTCCTTTTTTGGTCGGATGAATGGTGCGGCCCCCGCTCGCTCTCGGAGGACTTCCCGGGGCTGTATAGAGTGGCTAGAGACCTCTCTTGCTCAGTGGCTGATTCTTGGAGGGATCAGTCGTGGAGTCTCCCGTTCCATCGGGGACTAAATGATAATGAATCTTTGGCTTTTTGCTCTCTCCTTACCAGACTCATTAGTATTATTATTCGGGAGCATTCAATTGATAAACTGACTTGGAAGCCCAACATTAATGGCCGATTCACTATTGCTTCTGCTTACTCTCATATCAAAAAGCAAGACTACAGTATACATGAGCACAAGGCAAATCTGGCTTGGAAACTCTCAGCGCCAAACAAAATCAAATTTTTCATGTGGTCGGCCATTAGAAAACAGATCCTTACTTCTGAAAACCTTCATAGAAGAGGTTTCACCGCCCCTGATCTTTCTTGTCCCCTTTGTGGTGAGTGCGATGAGACAGTCCAACATGTCCTCTTACACTGAATTTTCTTGGCAAGTCTGGATGAAGATTTTTCAGAAGATTGGGCTCCCAATGGGGCTACATCAGGACCTCTTCGACACCTTTGAGATGGTTAGAGGGATTCGACTTCCTTGGCTGGGCAAGTTAATACTTTCGGCCTGTCTTGCGCATGTTCCATGGTGCAATTGGCTCGAGCGAAATAACCGGAGATTTAACTCCAAAGCTTGCACCCCGGACAACACGGTTCACATGCCATTGGCCTTATCTCGAGCTGGCTTCATACAAGGAAGGAATTTGTCGCTCTAACGGGTGTTTCCCTTTGGGAAAATTGGAGCTTGATCGCTCATATGACTGGCCCCTGCAGGACTCCGATTATGGCTATCTGGGACCCTCCCCCTTGTGACTGCATCAAACCCAATTTTGATGGTTGAGCTATTGGCTGTCCTGGGCCAGCTGGAGCAGGTGGTATTTTCAGAGGTCACAATGGAGACTCTATTCTTTCTTATGTTGAACCGGTGGGCATTGCTGATTCTAATACTACTGAAGTTAGTGCTCTTCTATTTGGCCTCCAAATTTTCAAGGAACGTTTCCATGGCAAGTTAATCATTGAAGGAGACTCGAAGATTGTCATCAGTTGGTGTTCCAAAGACAACTTCCCCCCTTGGCGCCACTGGCCTACCACAGATTGTATTGCTGACATTATATCATTTATCCATTGTAATTGGAATCTCATTCCTATATCAGCCAACTCTTTGGCTGATAAATTGGCAAAATTCAGAACTTCCCAGCAATCTCTCATTGTTTGGGAAGGCTTCCCTCCTTTGTAATTTGCCTTTTTGAGCTTTTGTCTAAATAAAAATCAGCATCATTTTAAAAAAAAAAACTAGAACTAACATTATTTTAAAAAATAAAATAAAACAGAACAGTCCATCTGGAACTTCTTACCAGGAAGGTTAAATTCATATATCACTCGAAAAGCAAGGTTAAAGTTCTTCTCAGCAAGAGTCTCTGCAACCTCACAGCGTCTCCTGCAGAGCAATTGGAAAAAGAACATGTTAGAAAGCTCTCTTTATATCCTCCACATTTTTTCTTTTCTTCCTCTCACACATCTTCTACTGTAAATTCTTCCCCCCTAATTATTACTTTCTTTTTCTTCGTCTCCATTCCTCTGATATTTAACACTATCCAGAATTGATCTAATTCTACATTTAGGGTTTTCAGTTTACTTTTCAAGACCCATATATAAACTCTTTTTCTTCCCTCCGAGTGATTTCAAAGTAGTATGGATATAGAGGCTGCTTGAGGACTTTGGCAAAGCTATACAGAAAAAGAGGAAATCTAAAAGTTTATCCTACCTTAATACTGCTTGTACCCTAGAAAGGATGATCATCTTGATAGTCAATGTGGATGGCGGTGTAGCCATTTTACCTGATAACACACTCTACTGTTCTAGATGTCTGTTTATAAACGGATGTGAAACAAAAATTCCTTACCACATAAGCATTGAAGTAAAATTACTCATTCACTCCCTGTTTATTAAATTGAATAGATAAGGGTAATGATTATTTTCTACGGTTTACTCTTTTTTGGAAAATATGCACAATCTTATAAGCCAAAAGGCAATAAAAAAAGAAAAAGCATATTTTCATGATTTTTAATATTATTTATGTTAATTTATATAGTTTTTAATGATTTTACATGTTTTGAAACCTCGAGTTCACTTGTTTATTCACACGTCCACATGTTTATGTCCAGGTAATCAGGTATGTAAATGGTACAGGAATAACTTTACCTCTCTGAGTTTTACTTGTTTATAGCTTTACATAGATACAATTATTATCACTGGAAAAGATGACTTTTGAGTTGCAAACCTGAAATTTTATGTCCACTCCAAGTTTCAAATTGAAGCCTTGAGGACCTTTAGATACTATTTGAGGAACAGATTACCAGATCAAAATGACGGTGTTAATTTGTCTCAAATGAAATAAATGCTTTGTCTGCTGCATAAGATAGGTATCTCCAATGCATACCAATTAGATCCAAATCTTTAATTGAGGATCAAATTACATACAAAATATTAATGAGGAAATGATTTATTTGACAGTTACAATACTAAATATTGCACGAGAGCAGCAAGACTAAGTGGTTTGGACTTTATCAGTCCAAGGAAAGTCCCCGGGCCATTCTCTGTAGAGATACAGCCCCCGTGAGGGAGGAAACCTTCGAGTGGTCATCTGGTTTGCTCTGGTGCGAGGGTTGAGACGCGAGCGGAGCCTATTCACCAGATGCTCACCGAGAACTTTGGCCGATTTCACAGATATCCACTTGATACTCAAGAGGTATTAACAGAACGGGGCTGATGTTGGAGCTGCTCTTCTTTTTTCATTTAAAAAAAAGAAACCATATATTGCTTTTTCACACAAGGGTTATCAGAATAGATATGAGCAACCATCAAGGTTTTAGTTGCCTTTCTACAGGAAACTAAAATTGATTCTATGAGCCCTGCCATAGTATGTGATGCCTGGTTTATCCTCAATTGGCTGACTCACTTCTATTGGTACGGCTGGAGGCGTTTTATTACTTACTATGGGATTCTGCTTTATTTGACTTTATATCAAGTTTTAGAGTCTTTATTCAGTGGCTTTGCTTCTGAGATCTTGGGTAAACAGATTCACTTGGCTACTATATGGTTCTTTACATGCTCTACACAGACCTATTTCTGGGGCCGAGGTTCAACGTTATATAGACCAATGGTCTTTTCCTTTCTCAAATTGTTAGAACAATGGTGGATGTGCTGCTTGGGTCAAGGTTCAAGTAGTATATGGTTCTCCCACAAAATTGAAAGACCTGGAGAGCAGAATAAACGAATGGGTTCTCACGAATAAATTTAGTTTCAATGACAAAGAAGTTCCTCGTTCAAATCATTCAGGATTTTTTTTTTTTTTTGAAATGATGCTGATTTTTATTAAGATAAAAGCTCAAAAGAGCAAATTACAAAAGAGGGAATCCTTCCCATACAATGAGAGATTGCTGGGAAGTTCCGAATTTAGCCAATTTATCAGCCAAAGAGTTGGCTGATCTAGGAATAAGATTTCAATTACAATGCAAAAAAGATACAATGTTAGCAATACTATTAGTGATGGGCCAGTGGCGCCAAGGGGGGAGGCTGTCTTAAATCATTCAGGATAATGACAATATGGAAACAAGTAGAACACTCTCAAATGTTGAAATGTTGGTGAGAGATTTCCATCGGGAGGACTTCCAACATATTGTTACTCAAAAGGCTCTACTAGAAGCAAGGGGCTTGATTTAAGTGCATAAAAGAGTGATGCTAATATGAGTTTTTTTCATGCAATAGCATCGTTGAACAGAAGGGTCAACACCATTTCCAGTTTGACTATTGATGGAGTTCAGTCTGTTGATAGGGAGGTGATTAATAACCTTTCATATATTTTTACAAGAATCTTAATATTGATGACTGTCTAGATAGGCCATTTCCTGTCTCTTTTTTTTTTTTTATAAAGGGCAGTTTTTCATTAAGGGGCACGAAGACCAACAAGCTACAAACCAGGGGACAGGGCATCCTTAACAATAAGGGGCGGAGGTGGGTGGTATCTTGTTGCCAGGTATTGAGAGACGCTTCAAGTTTGTTGAGGGCAGTGCAGGTAGTTGCGATGGAATGGCACATAAGCTAAGGGCTTGGGGGGAAAGCTGCTTGAGGGGTCTGCATGGAGACAAGGGGCATTGATGGTGTGAGGCAGGAGTTGTCGAGTTGGCTGACTGGCAATTCCGGATTGTCGCCGGGACTGTCCGTGGCCTCGGAGGGAGGGATAGTCAACGTAGGAGCTTTACTGGGGGTCCTGGGTTGGTGTGGCGGCATTGGATGGGGGTTTCAGGGTGTTGAGATTGGTCTGGTTCTGCTAAGTTAGTGGTGCAGAAGGTTCAGGGATTCTCTGAAAAGTTGAGTTTCGGCCCGGTGGTCAGAGTAGGGTGGTAGGTGCAGCTTTTCAAAATTTGTATTTGGGTTGGGGAGGAAAGGGGGGTGGAAGGGGATTGGTTGTAGGGGCCATGGCCAGTCTTGACTTGTGTGAGGGCTTTGAACATGGATGTGGTGAATGGCCAGGTAGGATCCATTGAGTTGGTTTCTTGCTTGCGAATTGACAAAGTTGTAGAACTGCCAAGGGCTGAAGCATTCAAAGATGAGAGCTGGATCCAAAAAAAGACATTTCCAGAGGCAATCGTGAGGAATTAGATCCCCGATCGGGGCCGGTCAGGAAAGATGAAGATTTTGACACAGTCCATTTTTTATTGCAAAGAAGTTACTTCTTCTAAAAGAAGAAGTGTCCCGAAGGCGCTTACAATGCATTCCAGGGTGTGAAGACACCAGAAGCAATTGGTCGAGAACAACCCTCATTTTCTTGATCTGATCCATGGTGCCCACACTAAAGCAAATGGTCTCGTCCGCAAACTGAAGAATCGGAATATCAAATACCTCAGAATCAGCCATGGGGAGGATCCACCCTAAACCCTTGGCCGCATAAATCAAGGAGGAAATATATTCCACCACCACGTTGAAAAGCAAGGGGGACCAAGGGTCCTCTGACGGATGCCCCGAGTTCCTTTAAAATAGCCGCACACTGTTCCATTAAGAAGCACCGAATAACTGGCAGAGAAGATGCAACTTTGAATCTAGAACCGTCACTTGTCACCAAATCCCATTTTTCTAGTAGAATATCCAATAGCTTCCAATTAACTCTATCGAATGCCTTCTCAAAATCTAGTTTGAGAATAGACCTGGGGAGCTTCAAAGTCTTGAAGTGGTGAAGGAGCTCACGACAAGCCATAGCTGAATCCAGAATACTCCCTTTAATGAAATCATTCTGCCCCTAATGAATGGCAATCGGAAGGAATGCTCGGAGACGGGCAATCACCTTATAAGTGCTGGTGGTGAGGCTAATAGGCCGAAAGTCCGAAGGAAGCTCAGCCTCGCCTTTCTTGGGAACAAGGGCAATGAAAGAAGCCCCTATACTCTTGTAGGCAATGCCACAATGGTAAAACGAGTGTGCCAATATGGGCTATGTCTTCACCAATGAAGGGCCAACAGTGACGGTAAAATTCCCCATTGAAGCCGTCCGGACCCGGAGTTCGGTCCAAAGGGAGACCCATAGCAGCTTTCTCAATTTCTCGGTTGGAGAATGGGAGCTCAATAAGATTGGCGGCTGCAGTAGGGATAACCATAGGATTGACCCTCTGAAAGAAAGGTCGAACTGTTTGACATTCTATGTAAAGACCTACAAAAAAGCTCACCAAAGTGTTAGAAATAAGGGATCTGTCTGAGGTAACCTTGCCATTGACGCAGAGCGATGTTATACGGTTGGCTCTTCTCTTGGTAGTGGTGATCGCATGAAAAAAATTAGTTTTTGCCTCTCCCTCTAAAAGCCACTTGAACCGAGCCCACTGCTTCCAATGCACGAGATCGCAATGAGCGAAGGCTTGCAATTGCCCCTGGAGGGCATAGCGCTGAGCCATTTCAGTAGAGGTCAGGCTTCTTGACTCCTCATCAGTGTCTTGAAACCTTTCTTTGAAAATCTTGAGATTGTGGACAAGAGCTACTAACTCAGAAAAAACTGAGTTTGCGAAACCCAAAGGACCAGCATAAGAAAGGAGCTCCTCCCCTCAAGTAGACCTTAAAAACACCATAAATTGTTCAGGTTGGAGCTCTCAAAGGAACTACCATCAAAGTTAAGTTTGATGCAGCTGGTTGTAAGGGGGATCAATGCTGAATTTGATGCAGCCTGCTTCAAATAGTTAAAACTTCTTTAGGGTGCAAAGCCAGGTGATAATGCATCATTGAGTGCGCAAAAAAACCGAGCTTGGGAAGGAGGGGCTCCCCTTGGAAGTGCTGCTGATTTTTCTCTAGCCAAGTCAACTAAAGAATGCAGGCAAGACAGGCTTCATCATATCCAAGCTTGGGAAGGGGAAAGCCGAGAACTTGAGAAACAAGATTCGACCATGAGTCTTGGATACAACAACTTATCTTTGAGAAGATTTAGGAAGCAAAGGGACAAAGAACTAGAATATGGTTGATAGTCTTGTCACTGGCACCACACAGGTGGCAAGAGAAGTTGGTCAAGGGAGTGCCTCTTTTGCTCAAATTGTCCAAAGTCAAAACATTTCCTTTTAGAGCACTTCATACAAATAATTTCATCTTGTGAGGGACCAAAAGGGGGGAAGCTTGGACAACATTAAGATTACTTGTTATGCTGCCACCCGAGAGGAGTTTAAAGCAACTAGCAACAGAGAATTCCATCTCAGCTTCAGGCGCCCAAGTGGGAGTGTCATCCATAATCATTTGAAGGTAAAGGTTGCTAAGCTGAAAGAGGAGGTTTGAGGCAGCTTCAGCTTCATCATCGTTTAGAGCTCTACAAGACCCAGGTCCCAATTTGTGCTGGATTCGTTGTCATTGATGTTGACCTCAGCAATAACTCTATTAGATTTCCTAGCTAAGCAGAAAAGGCTGGGGAATTGTGTCTTGAGTGGTTGCTACCCAACCCAAATGTCGTGCTAAAATTGAACCTAGTTGCCTTGCCCCACTAGAAAGTGCATAGCCACAACGATTTTTGGGAAAATCCAAGCAAATTAGACCAAAAGAGGGGAAAGTTAGGCTATGTTGCTTTCCCCTAGCCACCATTTGTGCTCACTTAATCTGATTTTGTGGGCCACAAAGTGCCTCCATATGGTTTCCCTGCATCTATTGATCTTTCAACACCATTTCGGAAATAAAGCTTGATTCATTGATTTGATTGGCTTAATGTCTGATCTTTTAATCGAGTGATGCTTAAAGCCTGCTTCCAACCCTCTCCAAAGGAAGTCCCTCATGATTTTTTCAATTTTCTCGGCTACACTCATCAGCCAGTCGAGGAATGATAAGAAGTATGATGTTATGCCACTAATGCATGAACTGATGAGGGTGAGCCTCCCAAATTTGGTGAGAAGTCTCCCTTTCCACGTTGATAGCCTTTTTTCAAGTCTTTCTAGTACCGGATTCTGAAGGATTTTCTCTGGCCTTGAGGAGAGGTAGGCCAATGTAAGAGGCTGGAAAGCAGCCTGCTTGGTATCGGAGGATGGAGGCCAAGGATTCTAAGTTCTATTGTCCAAAATTGAAGCCATAGAGGGTTGATTTGTGCCAATTCACTTTCTAACCTGAGATGGATTACCGTGAGGTTGAGGATTTGATCCTAGGTTCCATTGACAAATATGATGGTGTTGTTAGCAAATTGGATGATGGAGACATCCAGGGAGAAAATGTCTGTCCCTGGTGCAGCCAGACGACCTATCGTGCTCAGTAAAGAAGCCCCACAAGGCTCTCTGCCACAGTGTTGAATAGGAGAAGGGAGATTGTGTCTCCTTGTCTTATGCCTCTGGATCCTTTGAAATAGCTGCACCAACTTCTGTTTATAAGGATGGAATAAGTAGCCAATGAGACATCTTAGAATCCATCTTCTCAATCTATTTCCAAAACACATACGCATCATAACTTCGTCAAGATGCTGCCAATTCACCCTATCAAAACTTTCTTGAATCCAATTTGACAATGAGCTCAGGTTCTGAGCTTCTTTTGAATGTATCAAAGTGAATTGGTAATCCTAAAACTTGTCCTTAACTTCCCTTTGAAAATCCTCCTTTGGGAAATCAGCTAATGGCAATAAGAGAACACACAAGCAAAGAAGGATTTTTTTTTTTTGAAATAGTGCTGAGTTATATTAAAAAACTGCAAAGAGCAAAGAAGGATTTGAACGCTCAATTCTATGAAAATGCTCATTGTACAAAAACTACTTGCTCTCCAAACTCGATTTCTTTTCATCTGATTTGAAGTTCGAAATTTCTATTGGTGTATAAAATAATAAATGATAAGAAATGAAATTTCACTTTGGGCGAAAACTATTAACAGCCTTAATTTCTTCCTGTTATTCTTTTTTTTTTAAAGCAATTAATAGCCCCAGTTTTCAAGAAGTGAATAGATGTTCAAATAAATGAGAAAACAAACCTGAAAGTTTCAGGGTCATTTGGGTTTCCAAATAGAGAATGCTTCCACTGAAGCCCATCAGCATCATTGAATGATCTCACAACTTCAATCTGCATAAGACATAGGTCAGAAGGTTTAAAAACATACAAAGGTGAAAAACAGAAGAATCAAACAATGTAAAACAACGATCAGTTTTTTATTCTCAGATAAGGTTTTGTATGCTTGGGGTTCTCACTATGGTAAAGCATACCCAAGAAAGGCATCACCAAGAACTATTGGACTTCAGTTCAAGTTATTGGCAATGTCCTTATGGTTGAGCCAACTACTATTTGTCGAGGGGATTAAGAACACAAGGATGAAACAAGCTTTAACACATGATTATGGAATAGAATGCAGCCCTGTATGGATACGATACAAGATCAAAGGCAAGTTCCATTATTAGGCTTGCTTTAAACCTTTATTTTTTCCACAAGCAATGAAAAAACCACAAAATAGTCCAAATTATACATTATAATAAAAAGAAAAACATCATGAATTTTAACTGTCTTTACAACATTCAATGTCATTTCACTACTTTTGCAGTTTTATTTGTATATGTAATCTTGTTCTATGCATTGAATTATGTCTATGGTTTAATTTTCATGTCTATAGGATACATACTTAGCGAGATATAAGGAGAATAAGCATTATTGTCTGTATAGGGGTATTCTTGTAATTTTTCTCAAACACTAATCATTAAATAGAGCTGGGGGTCGTGCACGACCCCTCCAAGCTCTCTTTTGGAGCTTTTCTCAATCCCTCTCCTCTCCTTCACACTTCTCTCTCCTTCAACCACCTAAGACCTCAAATTTTACATGGATTCAGAGTAGTAGATCACATCTAGGAGCACCTTACTACAGTTTTCCATCAGATTTGAAGATGACGACCTCCTAGAAGAAGGGCACAAAACCATCTCTTTTTCTCTGCCATAACCTTAGGGTTAATGGTTTCTATTGATTACCAAGTGATCTTCTATGATTTAATTGACCTAAGTGGGTCTCTATTGAAGATTCTTGGAATGTGCATCACCCATCCCTGTTATTGTGCTTGAATCATCCCAAATTTGGCTTATGTCAGCTCTAATTGAGGGGTAATTTATATTATTCTAATTGAATTGAAGCATTGTGTCGGTTTCTTGAACTATCGAAGTGCGCACATCCTATCTTTTGCCCTAACCCTAATTCTGCAAGGTGGGGCCCACTCTGGTAATATATTTGGAAATTTTTTGGAAGTGTTAATTGGTTATTCTTTGATTCTACATAAATAATATAGCTGAGTCAGGAAAAGTTTACACTCTATCTAGAGAGAATACATGATATAATTGTGATTACATCTGAGAAACTAATAGGGTCTAATTATCTTAATTGGGCTAAATCTGTCAGACGGGTAGAAAGAAGACAATTTATTAGAAATGATCCTTTGGTTCCTACAGATGATGATTGGAAGACAGCCAGGTTAAGACCTGGATTGTCAATAGCATTGATTCTACATTGAGAAATCAAGTGAAGAACTGTGAGACAACAAAGGCCCTCGAGTCTCTATACACTCAGGAGAGTTATCTTTCTCGAGTTTATGAGCTATATACTAATTTCTTTGGGTTAAAAAGAGAACATAAAACCATCACAAAGTACAACAATGCATTCCTTGGTATATTGGCAGGAGATCAAAAGGAATTGAGGAAACAACAAAATCAGCCATTGGCTGCAAAATTTCTTGATGGGTTAGGCGCTGAATTTGATATGATAAAGGCCCAAGTATTAGCCTATGATGAGATACCTACTCTTTCTACCACCTTTAACCGTATTATGATGGCTGAGAAGACTGTGGTACCTAAAGCAGGTTTTGTGATTATTGCTCGGGTGGCATCCGGGGGCTGGCTGTGGTCTATGGCCCTACCAGATATCGTCAGCGCAATTCCTTTTGGGAAGAGCTACATGATCTTCTTCAACTCTGGTCAAGGCTAACTGCGGGGCATTTCAACGCAATCAGATTTTGTAATGAGAAATCCCCTCCAACCACCTGTATCTCTTCTTCCATGCCAAGCTTTATGGATTTCATTGGAAGTTGTACACTTTTGGAGATTCCGATGTCAAGAAAGACATTCACTTGGTTGAATGGGTAGAGGCAACCCATACTCTCAAAGCTTGACCAGTTTCTCGCAAGTACGGATTGGCTTCAGCTTTACAACAATGCATCGGGCAAGGTCCTTAACCATGTGGGATCTGATTATTGGTCAATCCTCTTGTCCACCTCTTTTGGAAGATGGGGACCGGCTCCATTTCATTTTGAAAACTAGTGATTGTTGGATGTTGATTTGATTGCCTTTTGGCAGAGTGGTGGTCAAGCTTTAATGTTGATGGTAGATCTGACTGGTTCCTCCCTCAGAAGTTGAAACTCCTCAAAGTCAAATTGAAAACCTGGGCTTCTAATCTGATCTCCTCTCTTCGTGCTGAGAAAGACTCCCTCCTTTCCCAGATCGATATCTTGGACTAGACTGATGAACAAAGGTACCTCTCGAATGCTGAATTTTGCTTCTCGAATTGACCTTCAGATCCGCATCCAAGCTATTTTTCACTTGGAGAAAGTGCGGTGGAAGCATCATGCCCGTTTCCATTGGTTGATGGAAGGGGATACCAACACAAAATTTTTGCACTTCCAAATCTAGAGGAGGTTTGGGTATTCGACTCACCAAGGATATGAACATGGCCCTCCTCCTCAAGTGGATTTGGAAATTCAGCACTGCTAGCAATAACCTTTGGAGACCAATGGTGACTTTCAAGCTAAACTAGCAAGAGCCCCGGTGGACCTCGGGAGGAAGGAGATATGCCCTCTCTCCAATCTAGAGAGCTATCTATCTCCTTCTCCCGTTATTTTGTTCGGTCATTCGATTCCACATTGGTAACGGTCACTCAATTCGCTTTTGGAAGGATTGGTGGGTTAGCTCTAGGCCATTGTAGACCTCCTTCAGTAATGTATGGTGAGCCTCCACCTAGTGTTGTCTCTCGGTTGTTGATGCTTGGATATCAGATGCTTGGGACCTCCGCCTCCGTCGTGGTCTTGATGATGCGGATGCCCTCCCCCCAAGGGTAAATTCATCCTGTGGAGTGTCGGGCTTAATAAAATCCTCACTGTTGTTGTCGTGGTAATCATAGTGTGCGCGCTTCTTTCCCTCTTTGTGGCCTTGATAAGGAGACTATCATCCACCTCCTAGTTTCTTGCCCCTTCTCTTGGTTGGTTTGGATGAGCATTCTTAGTCGGATTGGCCTTCAATTATGTATGTTGAGAGATCTCTTCTCGATCGGCTGTTTGCTCCTTGGGGTTTCCTTCCCCAAATTGGGCAATATGATCATTTCAGCTTGTGTTGCCATCATCCCCTGGGGTATCTGGATGGAGCACAATAATAGGCGCTTCAGCGCCAAACATCTCTCCCAGGATTGGGTCACCTCCCCCATCATTGGCCTCATCTCCTCATGGCTTCATTCTAGAAAGGAGTTTTCCTCTCTATCAGGGCACTCACTCAGGGACAATTGGAGTGCCATTGCTCACATGGGCTACCCGACGAAACCTTTATGCAAGAATGGCAGCCTCCTCAATTGGGCCTCACCAAGCTGAATTTCAATGGTAGCTCCCTCAGCAATCCTAACATAGCAAGCTTTGGTGGTGTCTTTCATGATTCTATTGGCAACCAGCTCATGTCCTATTCTAGGCCTATGGGTATTTCAGATTCCACTTTAGCTGAGCTTCAAGCCCTCCTCAAAAGGTCTCACCATTTTCCGCGAGCATCTCTCTGGTCCGCTCCACGTTGAGGGAGGCTCTATGGCTATTTTTGGATAGTTCTCCTCTCCCTCCTCTCCACCATGGTGTCATTAGGATGTTTATTACTCTGTTTTAGACATTCTCCCCCACATTACTTGTATTTGGTTCCATGTTACTAGATTTGCTAATTCTGTAACTAAGTATGGAGTCTCCCTCCAATCCCTTGTTGCAAGGGGTGTGCTTCCCTAGTTTGTTGTTTTGCTTCTTTGGCTAATAAAATTATCACTTTCTCAAAAAAACAAAACAAAAAAAAGATCTGTGAATCTATTTTCCATCCCAAGAAATGGTTTCTCAATCTGATTTTTTTAGAGAGAAACCAAAGGTCATGCAGAAAGGTTGTTGCATGCAGCATTCCAAGTTTTTAAGCCCAACTTTTCATTCTTTTTTTGAGGTGCTTTTTTTTCTTTGCCCAAACCTCATATTTACATTCAAAATCTAGTGCAAGTCTCTACTAAAATGAGTCCTTTTTACAAGAGTATTTTTTCATTGGAGTTTACGTTGCTTTTGTTTCAGGAAAGTTTCCTGATTTGATTCACGGTTGTCTTTGTGCTTGAGCTCTACATAATTTAGTTTCTTGTTTTGTTTCACAGCTGTCTCTGTGCTTGAGTCTCTACCAACATAATCACAGTTTCATTAACGTGTCTATTTTCCTTACATTTGCTGCTACATGTTTATTTGTTTCACGCGACTACTGGTTGTTGTTGCAATCTTGAAACTATTGAAAATCTTACACTGGCCCCACAAGTCATGGATTGATCTTCCAGCACCTTAGTATCCTGCTCGTGTGTACCAGAATGGCTGCTTTTCGTTGCTTCTATTATCAAATAATCTGATGTCAATTTGTTTTCAGGGTTTTGTCACCTCAGCTTGTTTCAAACAGCAGATGCTTGCTGGAGAATTCAATTCAAATCACTTGCCGCTGGAGGTGAGAACTTAGTGCATTATGCTAGGACTCTCTCTGCTATCGTGTCAAGTATGTTGGAGGCAGCAACAAATAGTAACTTAGTGGTCTATCTTATCTTCTCTTTCTTGTCTTGGATAAGTAGAATTCTAATGTCATTATTACTTGCAAGGATGTGATCTCAGTTAATTTTTCCAAGTGCGGTGCATTATTCATCCTAATCAATACCTCTCTTGTAGTCCATGCATATGTATATGGGATGAGTTCATGTTCACGTGTAGGTTGTGAGACCTCTAGTGGTACTCATGGAAGCCCTTTGTGACAAGTTTTCTCTGAATTGAAGGGTTCACACGTGTTTTTTTGCTGCTTAGAAAGAGTACATCTAAGCAAAATTGATGAGCATAGTCTTCTTCCTTGGCTTTGGTTTTTGTCACTGCAAGGGGTTGAGTTATTGTGTCAGTGCTTGGTAGATGATGATCCACTTATTTGTTGGAGGATGGGATTTGTTGTCTGGCTAAGAGTGATGTTTCTTCTCTCATATACATTATGGGCAAGTTGGGTCTCTTCGTGTCATGAATCCCTAGCTTGAGGGGAAGAAGTAGAAGTACAGAGAAAGGATATATTTTGAAGAGCCTAAAATGAAGAACTCCACTGGTGCTCAATTTTTTTCTTTTATCACAAGTTGGGTCTCTTCGTGTCATGAATCCCTAGCTTGAGGGGAAGAAGTAGAAGTAAAGAGAAAGGAGATATTTTGAAGAGCCTAAAATGAAGAACTCCACAAGTGGTGCTCAATTTTTTTCTTTTATCACAGTCAGTGACTAGAGATAAGTTTTTTAAAACATCCAAGAACGGGGAGAATGAAAGATGAAGAACTTGTGTGAAGGGCCAATTGGTTAACAAGTTGAGTTAGAACGAGCTGAAGTTGAAGAGTTGTAAGCCATGGAAGAATCAAGTGGAAAACATTTTTCTTCTTTCTTATTTATTTTTATCTATATGCAATGTACCAAGCTGAAGTTCTAAACTCCAGTTTGAGGAGTGTTTCAAAATATAATTTGAGTTTACATAGATTTCTAAGAAAGTGTTTTCTATAGAATTTTATTTCCAAAGGTGTAAAGGGAATAGGGACATTAATGTCTTTTATCATTGTTTTATGTTATAAATAGAAGAAGAGGAAACTCTAAAATATCCCCTTCCAGAATTTCAATGTGAGTTAATTCTTTTCTGACTCTTTCTTCACCCAATTTGCCTATTTTCTTCATTGCAAGTACATAAATTTTTAGTCTATGAAGAGTTGTGGAGTATTGATAGAAATTTAATTTTAAGAATCTTGAAGGTGGGTGTATTTTGGTCACTGACTTTTTTTTTGAAATAGTGCTGAGTTATATTAAAAGGCTCAAAGGAGCAAAATTACTATTTTGGTCACTGACTGATTATAAGACCTAGTACATATTAATATTAGGAGTCATTTGGTCCTTTTTTTAGTTCTCACCAAGTTAATGAAGAAAATGGAGACGGGTCAATCTTTCACCTTAATCTCCTCTCTTTCGCTTACACAAACACTTTGATCTGCTTCACTCTGTTTTCATTAAATGATTGACTTAACTACAATTTTACAATATCAATTAATTATTGCTTTCTCGGATAAAAAATGACAACATTTACTCCAACTCCAACTTGCCATTGTGTTTTACAGGGCATTGCTCCTGTTCAGTAGGTATGTGCATGATCCATCTTAAGAGAGAGTACTAAAAGGTACTTGTCTAAAAGCAGTATAGCCCAAAAGTTAGGTTTTTTATTGTGCTATTCATTATTTCCTGTTTCCTCCTATTTGTTTGGTTTAGCATTAACCATAGGAGGGGATTTTTTTAATGCATGTGGAATAGTGTTAACCTGAGCTTTGCAGGTAATTAAAGGGCCATCACACAGTTTCATCAGCAAATTGGAGTAACGACATACTAATCAACTCCAGGGATGTTAATCTGTAGAAGGCACTAAAATACCTGTATGGCTACACGAGCAGAGAATTTTACAAGTCCCTCTTCGGTAAGTTTCTCTGAGGCACTCTTTCCACGAATTGATTTGGATGAAAGCTTCAATGTATCTCCAGCTCTATGCCGAGCAGATAATCCTTCTTCAAAATGCATCTGTCACAGGTCTAGAAGTGTAAAAGACCAGCAATGTTCCATTCAAGAGAATGTATGTGATCAATGGATAACTAGAAATGTGTATTATTGTACAGCAAAAAGAGAACGCAGTAGGACTACAAATGAACTAACTACAATATTTAAATTGGGTAACTTACTTTTGCATGTTCCAAATGCTTAATAGCTTCCTCCTGAGAAGAAGAATTCATGAATAACTGAATGCAGCAAAGTCCAGCAGCAACATGATCCTTCTTGATAACCTAAACCATAAATATGTAGGGTCAGATTTTCCACAATTACCAGAACTTCTAGAAAAAAAAGATCATTTCACACTATGCACTCTAAAATGCTTTATTCAATACAGCCACTTAGGTGATGTATTTCCAGATATGGTCTAATTCCAATAACATTCAACACAACTTGATGGAATCTGTTAAAATCTACAGTATAATTGCCTTTCTTAAATTTTTGTTGAAAACTTTTTTTCAAAAGGAGGCAGCCCACTTCTACCAGGCCGCCCACCCCACCTCCCCATTTCTCCTTGCAAGGGACTGAGGGCTTCTGGTCAAAGGTGAAGTGGCCCTCTCAGTCAAATATTCAAAATTTTCTCTCAAATAAGGGAATATGGTCATTTCTTTTTCCGTTAAGAGTATACAAACCAACTAGGTCATATTTGCCCTTTAGATCCCAATTACATGATCAAATTTGGAAATGTGGCATCTAACAAGGACATATTTGAAAACTACCCAAAAAAAAAAAGATTACTGTGCTTCAAATAAGCCAAATATGTCCAGAAATCAACTACAAGAAGCTTATCTGTGAAGGGCCTCATGAAATATGAGAACATTATTAAAAGAGGTTATTCAGTACCTGAAACTTATAGAGGTGATTGAAATGCCTATGGGTTTCACAGTAGTTACATATTCGGGCCAGAGCAGCAGTTGTATACTGATTCACAATAGGGTCCGGAGATGCAAGTCTTGACGAGATTACATTCTCAAGAACGGGTACTGCACCATAACCAATGCAGTGTTCACACAAGTCATCTATGGTTCCGTAGTCAGTTGCCAACGGATCAGATCGCTGGGGAGAAGAAGAGGATGTGACTGTCCCATGTGAAGATGGTTGAGGTAGGGAAGGGGCTCCATTTGATGGAAAGAACAGCATGCATGCATCATTGTAGTGGCCATGCCGGAACATAAATCCAAGAACTTGCTGGCGTGCAAACTGCATAGTGAGAGTTAAAAACAAATCTTTATAAATTTACACAAACTACACAAATTATATACATTTTGGATTCTTTAGACAGGAGTAAAAGCCAAGAACCACATATCTCTGCATCTTACATCTTGCAAGTAGGTAACACATTCAGTGTATCTGACATTGTCCAGGTTGCTTCTAGGACCTTCATCAAAATCCAAATAAGATGCAGACTGGCTATTCGTAGCTTCTTGCGACTGTCTAGACCTCTCTGAACGAGGAAATGTTGATGGCATATATAACACATTAAGATATGCATCAGCGGAAAGAGAATCATCCAAGATTGTGGGTGCACTTTTTGCCAGATGTTCGTACCTGCAATATTATCTCAAACAGTAAACATATTTACCATAATGTTGCAATTTGGACAATGATTATTAGCTGAACTACATCTACAGGATGCAATATCTTGACAAAAAAAATGCTACCATAACAATTTATACAACATGTTGCCATCTCTAAGGGCAGTCTACACCTGCCTTGCATCTAGATTCATGGCTTAACACTCAGCCTGAGTCCAGGTTCATCCTAAAATAACTAGCCAACGCAATGAGGGTTTTTACCAACTAGAATCCACAAGATGTTTAGACACAGCGAATTGTTGAGAAATCAAGGGGTTTCTTGCAGAAACCCTAAAGGGCACAAGTAGGGAATAGGAAAAAGGTAAGACAATGCTGGCATTCTTCTTTCCAATCAATAGAATGCCAAATTACAACCTAATCTGATACTTAAAAGAGACCAAAATAACCGTATGTCCAAAACCCTTCATTAAAAAATTACAGAAAATCAGAGACAATAAGGAACCAAAACAATATGTGGGGCTATTCCTACATCAAGTTTCCTGGCATTAAAATATGTGGAGCTATTCCTACTAACAATAACAAAGCGTTGTAGGCAGCTGAAAGCAAAAACAAACACCAACGAAGTGGCAATAGCCTGTTAGCATTCACTTACTAAAGGGGTAAATTAGTCAAAAGGGAGTAAGTGGGCGATGGGGCATTAATCTTAAGTAGAAGTGCAGATTAGTCAAAGGATTAAGCAATTAGATGGTGCTATAATTGTGAGAAACTTGACGCCAAGTAGTCGCTTAGTTTTGGACGTTCTTGTGAAATATTGAGAGAAAAAGGGTTGAGAGAAGAGGAGGCAGCTTTTGGAGAAGTCATGAGTTCTGGATTAGTGTAAGGAACAAGACCCCTAACCCCTTTTATTAACTTAAGTGAGTTGTAAAGGAAAAGACTCCTCTACCCCTCTAACATGTACACCTTTTATCTCCATATATACATGTACAAAGATTATGAAAATTGGACCATAGACACATCTAAACTTCATGAAACTAATGACACTCTTCTAGATCCAATTGGAATATTATGAAATGACTAAAATACCCCTCCAATACTGTTAGAAAATCCACTGAAGGGCAATGTCGTCATTTTGCAGTCTATAAAGTCCAGAAACTACACTACTTTATTCTATGTACTTTGTTTAATCTCTAGTGCATTTTTTTATGTAATTTGGACAAGTATATAGGGAGATATAAGGGTTTAAGTGATTTTTAAGCGACTAGGGGCATTTCTGTAATTTGTAACTCAGACCATTATAAATAGCATTTGGGGTTGAGCTCGACCCCACACATAGTCATTCTAAACTCTGGTTTTCTCCTTCTCTTTTCTCTTTCTCCTCCTTCTACAAAGCCCTAAAAGTTATTCTTTTACATGGAATCGGAGCAGTAGGTCCTGGTTAAAGTCTTTCCGCTTTCTCTAGACCTTTCATCAAAGCATGCGACTTCAGGAAAGAGGATGTTCCAGCATCTACCTTGACTGTTTGGTAAAAATCTGAACTTTTTCCTTCCTATCTTGTCATAACCCTAGAGTTGATGGCTCCTACTGTCTACTGAGTGGTTCTGAACTACTTGCTGGTCTATGACAGATTACTAAATAAAAATCACTTTTTTGGAAGTCCAGCACTAAGTCCTTTTGCCTGTGTCATCTTCTGGATTGCCTACATCAGCCCTGATCTATGGTTTGTTGCATGAATTTGTGCACTTAAGCACTTAATCCTGGAATTATACCTTAAAAGAGAGTTTTTTACTTGAATTCTCTCTTTGTCCTTGTCAAGAGCCTGTTACTGGGCTAGACTGCCTACGTCATCACAGGGACAAGTGACGTCAACCCTAAAAAAGAGAAATTTGAGATTTTTCAGAGGATTACCTACAACAGCAAGAATTGTGGGTTAGGGTGAGTTGGGTCTTCCAATTTTCAAAAACCGTAATTTTTCCCTGCAAGGTGAGGCCCCGAGCGTGCGCACATTATCTTATGTGTTTTTTGAGACTGTTTAAGGTGCATAGTGGCCGAATCAGGTAAAGTTTTTTCTCCATCAAGGGGATCTGTAAGTTCAGAAGGAAGGGATACTTTCTTTATGCCAGAATTATTTATGTTGGTCACGATCAATCATTCCATATTTGAGGGGCAAGAAAAAGAAAAAAATTCATTAGAGATGACCCTCCTGTCCCATTGAATGAAGACTGAAAAGCTGAAGATAGTCAGGTTATGACCTGGGAACTTAACGGTCTGGATCCTGATTTGAGAAATCAGATTATGAACTGTGGTACAGCTAAATGTGGAATTCCTTAGAATCTGTCTATGCACAAGAGAGTAATTTGTCCCATGTTTTTGAGTTGTATGCCAAGATGTTTAACCTCAAGAGAGTTCAACGGTCTGTCAGACCATACTACAAAGAGCTAGTTGGTATATTATAGGATATCTATGTTTTCCATACATCACCATGAGTGAAAGGGAATTAGGGAAACAAAATGGACAAGTTCACATTGCTAAGTTCCTAGATGGGTTAGGACCTGAATTTGACTCTATTAGAGCTCAACTATTGGCCTCAGAGGAGGTTCGATCACTATATACAGCAATATAGCTAAGTGTGGCATGTAGAGAAGGCCATTTTTTTTTTTTTTTTTGAAGTGATGATAATTTTAATTCAAAGAAAGGGAAGATACATCAAGGGAGACCTCCCCTAACAACAAGAGATTGAGGGGGGGTGGAGGGGGCAAGTTTAGCACATAATCAGCAGCCAAATTGGCTGATCTAAGTACATGAGACCAAGTACAAGAAATGGTGGATACAATGTCCAAAATATCAAGAAAAATCTGCTAGTGACGCCATGGGGGAAGGATGAGGTGCAGAGAAAACCATTGTAGCACTAGGAAATGCTGATGTGACCAGCACTTGAGCATCAGCCCTAAACTCCCAGGGTTCCTTAGAATCATCTAAGGTCAGAACTGGAAACACAAGAGGAAATGGCAAAAATAATCAAGGAAGAGGAAAAGGCAGAGGTAACACTAGGCAGAACAGAAAATGCATTCATTGTGGCCGTACAAACCACTTCTTGAAAAGCGCTAGGAGAAGTTCGATAAACCTACATGGGTCAACTCTCTTGTTCATGAGAGTACTAACTCTGTAATAGGTATCTCTGATGAAATGCAGCAATTGATTCAGCACATGAACAATTTAATGCTGCCTCCTCAGCAGCATTCGTGACTCAGTCTTCCACTCGTATAGCCACATTGGCCAATTCAGGTATGTCTATCCTTTATCTGCGCCCATCCTCCACTTGGGCTCTTGTCACAATAGCATCCACTCACATGTCAGGTTTGTTCACCCTGTTTTCTTATTTAAAAGAATCCACTTCTATTAAATAAGTCAACTTGGCTAATGGATCCATTTCCCAGTACGAGGAATGGGTACATTAATCCCATCCACTTTTATGTCGCCATAGTCAATTCTATTTGTCCCTAAATTCCCTCTCAATTTGTTGTCAGTAAGTCAACTCACTAAATCCATGAATTGCTCCACAACCTTTTACCTTTCACACACTGTTTTTCAGGATCTTAGGACGAGGAGGATGATTGGTTCGGCACATGAGAGAGGCGGACTATACTATGTGGAGAGTGATTCACAAAATTCACCATAGACATTAAATTCTAAAGTTTCTCCTCTATAGTGGCATCTACGGTTAAGTCATCCCTCTCCCAAAGTTGATTCAATGGTTTTCTGCATTTCCTTCAAGTCTATCCTTCCGTTGTGACTCGTGTTAGTTGGGCAAACATTACCGAACATCCCCCCTGCAAGTCATTCCCGAAGCAGTTGCTCGTTTGATATTGTTCAATATGATGTTTGGGGGCATTGTCCAGTGTCCAATATTTTTGGTTATAAGTATTTTTTATCCTTTATAGATGATTTCAATCGATGTACTTGGGTGTATCTCCTATGTGAGAAATCTGAAGTACGTAATGCATTGCTGAATGTAAAAACCGTCACCTGTTAGGCGGCATGTAGTATGCTTCTTCATATGCATGTAACCAAATCATACTGGGGCGATGTTGTCCTAATTGTTTGCTTCCTTATTCATCAAATGCCTTTTTCTATTATTATAGCAAAATTCCTATCCAGGTATTATTACCATCGATCACCTTATTTCCAGTCTCTCCTTGGGTCTTTGGATGTGTTTGTTTTACACATGTATTTGGGTCCTCTAGAGACAAGTTATCGCCTTATGCTATTAAGTATATTTTTTTGGGCTACTCATGCACACAAAAAGAATATAAATACTATTGACCGTCTACTAAGAAAACATTTGTTTTTGCTAACGTGACATTTTTTGAAGATACTCATTTCTTTTCTTCGTCTTCCATTGAGGTACCTTCACCTCTGTCTATACGCGAGGTTGTTGCCCCAGTTCCTGTGGATGATATCCCTAGTCCACTTCCTGATGCTACTATACATAAACCACTATAGGTATATCATAGAAGATGAACTGGTTCCCTCTCTCCTGATGGACCAAGAAGTCCCCTTGTCTACAGATTTTGAAGTAAGCGACTTATACCTGCCCATATTTTATTTTTATTTTGGATGAAGGATGATTATATTAAAAGAGAGAACAAAGATACAAAAGCTTAAGGAAGCATACCCCTAACAACAAGGGATTGAAGGGAAGCTCCTTGCTTAGCAAGTACATCGACAACAGAATTGGCAGATCTCGGGATATGAGACCAAATACAATCATAAAGGGCTACAATATCCATAATCTCAAAAAAGGTGTCCCAACGGTGCCAAGATGGGGGGGGGGGGGGGGTAGCGAAGAGTGTACACACCATCCAATCACCACTTTGGACTCCCCCTCAATGTAGATAGGGCCGCTGCAATGATCCCGGAAGATGCAGAGTCCATTGAGGAGGCCATGTAGCTCAACCATCGTGGAATCAGCTAAACCCAATGGGCCGACAAAGGAGATGATCTAATTACCCACTGAGTCAAGAATGACTCCACCAAAACCTGTTTTCCCGGGATTGCCAAGAGAGGAGCCATCAAAATGTAACTTAAGGGCACCGGACTGCGGCGGGGACCACTCCATGATTGTTGGGGGCTTCGAGTGCACATGTAACTGAGCAAGGCATCACTACTTATCTCTAATGGAGGAACTAGAAAAAGGGGAAAAAACCTTCTTGGTATGAAGCCAAGAAGAAATATTCCTTGATATGATGTCAGCGACTATCTCTGGAGATTCAAACTTGCCGTTGAAATGCCTACGGTAGCGTCAAGTCCAAAAGACCCCATGGAATGAAAGTAGTGCAAGTGGAGATCATCAATCTACGAAGGTCGGCGACAGAGAAACCAAGAAGCATACGAATAGCGGCGGAGAGGTCTATAGGCATACAAAATTGAAAACCAATGCGGCTAAGAATCGCGCACCATACCCACCAAGAGAAGGGGCATAATAGAAGAAGGTGACTAATTGTTTCCTCTGCCGAGCTGCAAAGGGGGCAAATGATATCCACCCGGTGCTGGCCACGCCTTCTAAGATTGTCCACCAAAAGAATTTTGTTGAGGCATGTGCTCCACATGAAGAATTTGACTTTGGGAGGGACACAAAGACGCCAAGTGAAAACCACCTCGTGCCCAGTACCGTGTGTGAGCCACCCCTTGAGTAAGTAATAAGCGGAGGTGACCAAGAAAGATCCACTCTAGTCAAGCCACCAAATTAACTTGTCCCGGGCAAGAGCCTGAATCCATGGTGGCTGAATGGCGTCCAATAGGTGACTGGCCTCCAGAGCTTCAAGATCTGATAAGCCCCGGTGAGGGTGAAGATTCCACCCTCCATCACAAGCGGCCACAACAACCAAAATTCCTCTCCTTCTTGATCTTGTCCAAAACCTTCATTACTTTGCCGTCGTCGTCTTGCAAAGCTGCTGGTAGGTAATCCCTTCCCACACCCGAGAGAGCCGTTGTTCTCGCCACAGGAGCAATGGGGAGTCCCCTCTGCGATTTTCTGCAACAAAAGAATGGGTCCTCCGTCGACCAGTTCCCGTCGTCAGCGAGGGCGTCGGGGGCGAAAGTCATTGCCTGGTCCATCATTCAGCTCATCCCACATTTTTGGTCTCCACTTTTTTGCTCTTCAGAAAGGTGTTAGAAAAGATACAAGTTATCGCTTGTTTCACTTTGTAACGTTTGATTCTCTTTCTAACTGGTACAAACAATTTACCTTGTCCATGTCCTCCTATACTGTTCCTACGTCTTTGCTAAATGCTCTATCCTCTCCTCAATGGAAGAAAGCTATGGATGTTGAGATGGAAGTACAATTAGATAGAGGCACTTGGCAGCTATGTGATCTATCCGCTGGTGCTACGGTTGTAAGTGGTAGATGGGGGTAGGGGTGGCAAAGAACCGAGCTAGTTTGCATGTGGCTTGAGCTTGGCTCAGTTCGATTCGATTTATCTGGATTTCGAACCGAGTTCAAGATCCATATAAGGCTCGTTTGAGTTAACGATCCGAGCTCGACCGAACCATGGTTCGGTTCGAAAGCTCGCGAGCCAGCTTGTTAACTTGACGAGGGTTCGGGAGTCGGGAGTGGGAGCGAAGGGGGGGGGGGGGGGGGGTGTTACCGCCGAGCCCCTCCCATCCGCTTCAGTGGCTGCCTCCGTCACCGTCGATAGCTGCTCGTCGGTTGCATTTGCCGCTGCTTAGCTCGATTTCTTCCTCCCCTCGTCTGCCTTAGCCGCTGCTTCTGTTGTCGTTGCCTCCGTCATAGCCGTCAACCCCGACGACAGCTCCTTGCCGGTGCCGCTAGACCCCCCTGCCCCCGCGTCGTCTTGGCGGAAAACCAAAGACCTAATTTGGGGAGAAATAATTTTTCCTCCTTGCTTGCAAAAACATCGTGCGAAATTCTTGGCGGAAAACCAAAGACCTAATTTGGGGAGAAATAATTTTTCCTCCTTGCGTGCAAAAACATCGTGCGATTTCGCACGTGCGACCTTCGCTCGTTCGATTTCGCATGTGTGAGATCATAAGCACGTAAAAAAAATTGTTTCTTGAACTCCGGCTGTCTCTTCCTCATGGCTCTTGAAGAGACTCAAATTGTTTGAGGTACTCTCTTAATGCTAACTCCACTCAAGTTTTTCAGAAGAACAGATTGGTAGCATTTCAGAATTGTTGCTGTATGAATCCATGCTCTGAAGAAAAAACGAAAAATGGGCATACGATTAAGTCATCCAAAACCATTTTTCTTAAAACTTTTTCTGTCTCCATGATCTGGTTTTTTAGTCCTTGAATCAGAACGATCTGATTGAGTACAAATAGACAAAACTAGCGTTGCTTTTCAAAGGAATGTTTTTGTGTTTGATTATTGAATAAAGTTTATGCATAATTATGCAGCTTTTATGAATAAATTTATGCATAGTGTATAGATAATTTTATGCACGGTTAATATACAGAGGTTATGTCCAATTTTAAGTAGAGGTTATACCCTATTTTATGTAAAATGTATGCATAATTTTATATACAATTTATTTGACTTGTATTTTATGCAAAGTTTTAAATGTAGGTTGGAGCTCGAACTCGCTTAAAATTATTGGGCTCGAGCTCGATTACAATTTTAGGCTCGAGGCTAGGCTAGGCTCGGCTCGAACATAGGCAGGTTCGGGCTTGGCTCGGCTCGATGCCACCCCTAGATGGAGGTACATAGTGAAGTATAAGCTAGACGGTTTTGTTGGACAATACAAGGCTAGGCTAGTTGCCAAAGGCTACACTAAAACATATGATTTTTTTTTTTTTTTTTGAAATGATGTTGATTAAAACATATGAAATTGATGTCTTCGAAACCATTTCTTCTAGATATAAAAAATGTTTTCTTGTATCGTGATCTAATCGAGGAGATATATATGGAGCAACCTCCTAGGTATGTTGCTCAAGGAGAGAATGACAAAGAATGTCGATTGAAAAAAAACCATATGCAATCTCAAACAAAGTCCACTGGAATTGTTTGAGAAGTTTAATCGAGTGGTCATGTCAATTGGCTTTGTCAGGAGCCATTGTGACCATTCACTATTTGTTATGAAGAGGTCGTCTGGCATTGTGGTAATACTAGTATCTGTGGAACACATCATTTTATCTAGCAATGATGTCCAAGGCATCCCTTGGCGCCACTGGCCAATCACTTATTGTATTGTTGACATTGTGTCATCCATTCATTGTAATTGGAACCTCGTTCCTAGATCAGCCAATTCTTTGGCTGATAAATTGGCAAACTTCGGAACCTCCAAGCAATCTTACATTGTTTGGGAAGGCTTCCCCTCTTGTAATCTGCTCGTTTGAGCTCTCATAATAAAATTCAGCATCATTTAAAAAACAAAATAAAAAAAATGATATTTAAGGCATTGAAAAAGTAAAAGCCCATTTGGCATAACATTCTCAGACTAAAGACCTGGGCTAACTAAAATACTTTCTTAGCATTGAAATAGATAGAAGCAAGGTAGGTCTAGTACTGACTTAGAAAAAATATGGCACCGACATATTAAATGAGTATAGACTATTAGTACTAAGCCGATTGAGACTTCCATGGAGGTTAAACATGACCTTCATGATGAACAGAGTGATGAACTCCGAGACAAGACAATCTATCGTCAACTACTTGGAAAACTCATATATGCTACTATCACCCGTCTTGACATATCTTTTGTTGTGAGTGTTGTTAGTTAGTTCATGGAATGACCTCGCTAGATTCATTTGGAAACTACCAATGGATCTTGAGTTATTTGAAAAGGGCACCTGGAAAGTGACTGTTTTTTAAATTTCACAATCACATAAAGATAGAGGCCTTCTCATATTCTAACTATGTTGGATCTAAACTTGACCAAAAATCTACAACTGGCTATTGCATCTTCCTGGGAATTAATTTCATTAGTTGGAAGAGTTGTTGCTCATTCCAGTGCTAAAGTTGTGTATACAGCCATGGCTCATATAGTTAGTGAACTAATGTGGGTACGGTCTATGGTCCAAGAATTGAAACTATAACAGGAAGGGTCGATAACTATGTACTATGACAACCAAGCTGCCATTTTCATTGTAGGAAACCCGTGTTTCTTGTACAAATGAAACACATTGATATTGACTGTCACCTCATTCGAGATGTTGTGACGAAAAATGAAGTCATCACCCCCTATGTACAATCTGGTGATCAAATTGGAGACATATTTACCAATGCATTGGGCATAAGTGAATTTGATATGTTCTGTATCAAGTTAGGCCTTATGGATATATACAACATCTAAGTAGTATAAGCTCTTCTTTCAGTAAGGGATTTGCTCCCTCTCCCTTTGTAATTTTTCTCTTGTTAATATATATACATCTTTAAAAAAAAAAGCTTCTCTCTCATGTCTGAAACCAATCGTCTTCCTCATCTTTTTGAAACGGTGATGATTTTATTAGGAAGAAAAGTAAAAGAATACATCAAGGGAGGCATCCCCTAACAACAAGAGATTGCAGGGAGGGACCCAATTTAGCACACAAATCAGCAGCCGAATAGGCTGATCTAAGAACATATGACCAAGTACAAGAGGTAGTGAAAATAATGTCTATAATATCAAGAAAAAGCTGCTAGTCACGCCACAGGGGGAAGGAGGCGATGGAGCACCATCCACTCCTCATCTACAAATCCTAAAATACACAATGAGAAGGAAAAAAATGTAACAAAACAATTTAATTACTTGGTGAGTTGACTTACTGGCAAAAACAACTTAGGAAATACAAGACAAAAGATAAAGAAATCTAATACGTTGCGCCCCCCACCCCACCCTGAAGAAGAATCATCTATTAATTGAATAGGCTTACAAGAAGAGGAAGGAGATAAAGCAGAGAACAAGGATTACATACCTGATGTATGGGCAGATCCCCGAAACCAATAACCCATGAGAACTAAGGAGACACATGTACTGTAGACATACCCATTGTAGCTAGAGTAGCGTTGACTGAGAATGACATGTTGGCCAGAGTAGAAGCAATTAGTTGGCCCAATCGATGAAGAAGTTGTTGAATTTCATCTTCCAAACTACTGGTCGATCCTTGTGCATTGCCAACACCTTCAAATACAGTGAAGTTGGCCAATGCTTTCAAATTTATCTTAGCATTTTTTAGAATTATGATTAGATTGACCATCATGTACACTCTTCCTATCCCTACGTTTGTGGCATGACCATGTCCTCAACCTCCCCCTCTCCCTCCATACGCCTTAGACTGTGTGGCTGTGGATGATAGGTTAAGGTCAGCAAAGTCTGAATTTTTAGTTTCCCTACTAGCTTTGGACATAACTGCACTTTCAACTCTAATCACTTTGTCATAAGCTTTCTCCAGTGTAGGGAACATCATCATCTGCCAACATCTGTGCTCTTAGATCCTCATACTCAAGTCCTAATTCTCAGGAAGCTCGCCAGTTAAATTTGTCCTTCTTCTCTCGTAATTTTATACGAGCTACGATAAAAGGATAAAGCACTAATATTTGTATCTTTAGTTTGTGTCTTCTGCTCTCTATTATTATAGCATCTCATTCAAAAAAAAAAAAAAAGAAAAAGGATAAAGCACTAATATTACCAGCAACACTCCATGCATTTCTATGAAATCCTCTATAACAGTCTTTCCTCCCACTCATATTAAAGAACTTCACATACAATTCATAGGTGCAAGATTGATTGCTTTCCTGATAGAAAAAACATAAGACTTTGAAAGTCTTCCACATATATTAAGCAGTGTCACAACTAATTGTCTAATTAATGACATGGGGTTGCATAGAATTTAGCATCTAAGTATGAACTTGATAATCCTCTGCTTTCCGTTATAGGGTCAGGAAGATCCTCTTGTATATACTTTGTTTTCCTCTCTGCAATCAAAAAATTTCTTAACAACCCATGACCAATTGAAATAGTTTGACCCATTCCATTTAACGATGTAATTTGAATATAGTCCTTATTCTCTGTAGGTTTATCAGCCTTAATGGAAGTGATTACTTCTCCAGAATCTGCTAGAAATCAGCTCAACAAACAACAACTATACCCATAATAGCAGCAGCATGTAAACTACAAAAACACCTTGTAAACAGCTCCTATCAAATCCAAAATAGTGTGCACATTCCTGTGAAAAAAATTCAACTAGGGTTTATAAAAAACCAAGATTTAATACTCGGCAGTCCCCTAGGAATACTACTTGGAGTAATTGATTAAGGAACAACACCATATGAGAGCCCAATTTGGTCTATGGACACACCTGTCCTAGACTAGGTGACGTAGTCATAAAACTCCCACTTTACTTCTCAAGGCTTCATTTGTTAAAGGATAAAAAAGACATAATAACTGCATAGATAGCAGGACACACCATTAACCCTTAGGTTAAGACACAAAAGAGGATAAAGAACTAACCTTTAAGTTCTATCAGTGGAAGCATTGAAAAATCCAACCTGGAGGGAGGACGCAGATTTCAGGAATAACAAACTCTGACCTTAGGCTTCGATTTACGGACCAGAATGCTCCGGTACCATAGAAAGTAGGTAGATTGAAAAATAATTAAGGAGAAAAGAGAAGAAATAAGAAGAAAAATGGAGAAGAGAGAAATGTGATGTGCAGCCTATTCGATGAGGGAAGAAGTCGACCCCCATTGTCTTTATTAATCTCACTTAAATGATAATTTACAACTCGACAAAAATGCCCCTCATTAGTGGACTGATACACCAATGAATAAAAAAGAGTTGAAGCAAACAGAAAATACAACTTAAACCACACCTACCACAGACCCAATAAATGGAGAACCTTAACTTCCATATTATCAATCTACGACACATACGAGACAGTCCAGCATGTTCTCTTACATTGTGAGTTTTCTTGGCAAGTCTGGATGAAGATATTTCAGAAGATTGGTCTCCAAATGGGGCTACATCAGGACCTTTTCGGAACCGTTGAGATGGTTATGGGGATATGCCTTCCTAAGTTGGGTCAAGATAATTCTCTTGGCATGCCTTGCGCATGTTCCATGGTGCATATGGCTAGAGCGAAACAATCGGAGATTCAACTCCAAGGCTAGCAACCCGGATAATATAACTTCTCAGGCAGTGGGCCTTATCTCAAGTTGGCTACATTCTAGGAAGGAGTTTGCTTCTCTATCGGGAGTCTCCCTTCGAGAAAAGTGGGGCTTGATTGACCACATGGCGGGACCCTGTAGGAATCCGGTTATGGCCACCTGGGATCCTCCTCCTTACGACTGCACCAAACTCAATTTTGACGGCAGTGCTTTAGGTTGTCCTGGGCCGGCTGGAGCTGGTGGTGTTTTTAGAGACAGCAGTGGAGACCTTATTCTATCCTATGCAAGGCCAGTGGGCATTGCTGATTCAAATACTACTGAAGTGAGTGCTCTTCCATTCGGCCTCCAAATCTTTAAAGAACAGCTTCATGGAAAGCTAATTATCGAAGGCGACTCAAAGACTGTCATCAGCTGGTGTTCAAAAGATAGCTCCCCTCCTTGGCGCCACTGGCCAATCACTGATTGTATTGCTGACATTGTGTCATCCATTCATTGTAATTGGAACCTTGTTCCTAGATCAGCCAATTCTTTGGCTGATAAATTGGCTAAATTCGGAACCTCCCAGCAATCTCTCATTGTTTGGGAAGGCTTCCCCTCTTGTAGTCTGCTTGTTTGAGCTCTCATAATAAAATTCAGCATCATTTAAAAAAAAAAAAAATCTACGACACATAAAATTACTGAAATACCCGGACTTCTAACAAGACTCTACAGTGCCAACACCTCTTAAGATAACTCCATTTTATCCTATCCAAACAGCATGCTATGAGGTCAAAATTGAAGAAACTAATAACACAATGTATAATTCAAATGTAAACAAATAGGCTTCTACAGAAAAGGAATCTTGAAACCAACATCTATCCAGCAATGAGCAGATTTCATGCAATTACTATCCCTGCTTACATGGAACGAACAGCAGCCACATCAACTGGAGGACTTCCTTCAATGGTATTAATGATCTCCATAATGATAGGTGTGGGATCACCCTTGTACAATTGCAAGGCTTGTCTAAAAATCATATCACAGGAACATTAGTAAGAAAAATGCACCCGCCATGGCTATAAAAGAAGTCCTTCAAGTCTACTGAAACATAAGTGAATTACTTGAATTTAACTCGTGCTTGAGCATAGTGTTCCATCCGAATCAAAGCATGGCCCCATGCATTCCAGACAGAAAAAGCATCAATCTGAAAATAAGTATTCCTCATGACATCAACATACAGCAGCATCAATCACTAAACGAATCAATACACAATGGTGTGAACCCCTAACAAAATCAGGGTCACAGCATGTTACCTTGCACTTTTTGCAAGTATAGACAGCCATGCTGTAACGCTCATCCTCAATCAATCTATCACGCAGACGGGCAGATGACTCCTTGTTAGCAATATCATCAAGAGAAGCAACAATTCCAGACCCAAGAAGACTTTGAAGAAGCTCAGCACGCCCCAACCATATCTCCACCTGTGAAAGAAGCTCAGGTGGTTCATCTGAGTTTTGGCTACAACTACCAATAGCGGAGCTTCCAGTATCTGAGGAGGCATCATCAGTATCCTTGCTTTTCTCAGAATTGCTTGTCCAATCACTACTCCCAGCAAGTTTTCTCAGCAATGATTTGGCATATAGTAAACCCTGAAATAAATAATCATTGATACTTTAGTCTACAGTGCACATTGATAAGAAAATCATTTCAGACCAGAGGTACCTGCACAAAAGTTTCCGTTGCATGACAAGCTCGACTAAGAGTTTCTAAAGAAGCATGAAGAGGTAGTTCCTGTGAACTCAAAATATTCTTCATCTGGGAGATGCACAAGTCTAGAGCACCCTTCGCTGATACTAACTCGTCCAAGCACAATGACAGCAATGCCTAGAAACAAATGACAGACACATTTTAGAAGATTTGGAGCACACTTATTCAATCAGGGTATACTCTCAAAATGTTAACCTTCTTTATTTGTTAAATCATGGTATAAAAAAATAGAGAAGGCTACCACAACTGTGTCTAGAACTCAATACATGTTAACAAAATATAAAATAATATAAGTAATAATAGTAATTAATAAAAAAGAGGGGGAGAGTGGGCACGGGCAGCAGGGCAGCGCCGGCTCTGATAGGTGGACATTGGAGGCGGAGAACCAGTAGCAGGGGGGAGGGGGGCATCTGGGTCTACTGGTCACAGATGAGGAGGACTCGCTGTCAGACAGGGGAGGGGTAGGGCTCGGGGAGGGGGGGGGGGGGGGGGGGTGGGGGTTGGGGTTTTCCGTCTGAGCTACAGGTGGGGCAATAATTGTGGAGACCAGGGGGGGGGGTTGATCTCCGAGGGTTCTGGTTGCAGGAGGGCAGTTGAGTGGTGGTTATAAAGGAGTGGGAGGGTGGGGGGCAGGTGATATAAAGGTGGCTGAGAAGCGCAGGTAGGGGAGGCACCGGTAGCCATCCCGGGAAGGGGGGCTGCAGGGTGGGAAAAAAGGGGGCCAAGTGGCAAAGGGGAGGGGGTTCCTGATATCGATGCGGTGCCATGTGGGGCAGTGGAAGTGTCAGAGTGGTGGGGAGTTGATGGAATAGGCTGCCAAAGGCATAGGGGGTTGTCTGGGAGCTCATTGGTGGGGGTGGTTGAGGGGGAGGGGGGGTGTCTCTGCTGGCCAGCCAAGCAGACTGCAGGCCGGCCTGGGGACATGTCGCTGCTGCTGCAACCAGTGAGAGAGACAAAGTCTCCCACAAGATTTCCAAATGTGATACCGAGCCAAAGGGGTGTTTGGCTGGCATCTAGCCAGAGGGGGGTCCTGATATCGATGTGGTGCCATGTGGGCAGTAGAAGTGTCAGAGTGGTGGGGAGTTGATGGAATAGGCTGCCAAAGGCATAGGAGGTTGTCTGGGAGCTCAGTGGTGGTGGGGGTGGGGGTTGTGTTTGTGGGTCTCTGCTGGCCAGACAAGCAGACTGCAGGCCAACCTGGGGACGTGTCGCTGCTGCTGCCACCAGTGAGAGAGGGATTTCCAAATGTGATACCGAGCCAAAGGGGTGTTTGGCTGGCATCTAGCCGGAGGAAGGTCGTCCTGGAGTGGACACAACACTCAGACAAATCAAGAGCCGGGCACGGTCAAATCACTGGCATTCAGCGGTGCTTCTATCCAGCCTGATTAAGGTACCAAAGTGGTTGACAATGAGGCAAAAGATGCTTTCTTCCCAGAGCTCAGGGGGGAGGCCTGTAATTTGGACCCATTGACTGAGGCCCCGTTGCTGCAAGGAAGGGTTCCAGTCCCGGTGTCACGAGGTCAGATGAGCCTAAACTCACTTAGGCTAGTGGAACTCCAATTCCCGTGAAGGCCTACCTTCAATCCGTCAAAGGTAGTACAACCTCTCGCCCCTTAGATCAACGTTGCAAACTCCTTCCTCTCAAGTGAAGTACGAGCAATGAAAAGGTAGAAAGACAATGGAATTGGGAGAGAAAGTAACCTTGTATTAATGCTATAAAAGATTACAAGGAGCGGCCGTCCAAAGTGGAAGGCCAGCACTCTACAAAAACTCTCCCTCATGTCTATGCTTTTCCAGCTATTCCAGGATATGATACAAGGGTCGTCAGCCATGGAATTTATAGGCTTCGACCCCTCCTCTCATGCTTCCATCCAATGAGAACAAAGATCCTCCCTTATCAAATCTCCTTGATTTGATACTTCCAAGTTTCCTTCTTTGACCCGGTTACGTATTTGGACCTTTATATGGCTTCATACACTTGGCCGCCAACTCAACCCTTAGGCCATGCCATAAAGAGTCCTAGATGCATTAGGGGTCAGATTTGAGTGGCCCATGAAGAGTCCCACTCGAAAAGGTAAGTTTCCAGATTTTGCCATGAAACCATAATCATAATTCTGTATAACTCGGACGGCCGCACTGCTGCCTGGACGTGTGCGCGCGTATCTTACTTTCGGCAACCCCAAATGCGTTTCATCCGTCCGCTGCTTGTGGGCCTCTGCGCCGCACGCGCATTTCTCCCTCGGCAACCCCAAACTCAGATGCGCCTTCAGCCTAGGCCGTGCACGCGCACGCGTCGTTCTGCCTGTGCGCCTCGAGCGCATCTGTTGCAAATACGGTTTCTGTCTTGGCTGGCTGTTGGGGCCGTTGCGCGTCTTGGTGCTTGGCCATCCGTCTGGCCAACTCAAGTGCGTCTTGTTCCTCTGCAGCTACGGCCGGGCTGGCCATATGCGTGCACCCCTCCGGGCTGTGCCTTTGCACTTGGCCTTGGCCATCGCTGCTATTGCTGTGCTTCGGACTCGCACAGTCTTCCTCCTTGGGTGTCTGGCCACACCATGGCTTCGTCCTCCGTCTCACCTGGACATAAGTGATAGTGGCTGAAGCAGGGAGCCGGGATGCCATCCAACGATTGCCAATTGAGCAGAACGAAACAATCCACTCACCCAAGCATAAATAAGATGTCAGAGGGGAGTAGTCCAGACGCAGTTGGCAAGTGAACCAATCCGAGATGCATTGGCCCTCTGTCGGAGGAGTGCCAGAGGTGACCAATGCTGCACATAGGAGATGATCGATACCGGGGCGGATCAGGTTTGGGGGGATTGAAATGGTTTGGTGATTTGGGTCCAAGTGGGGGGGGCACCTCTGGGACGCCGATGCCTCTGGTTTTGGCCCCGTACAGTGGTCCAGGAGGGACCTTCGTTGTCTTCCCCGGACTTCAAGGGGTCATGATGTCTACCAGACTCATTGGACTCCTCTACATCGTCAGAATCAGGCAGTACAGTGTCAGAGAGTCTTGAACCAGTGTCCCCTATTGTCGTAGGGTGCAGTCGTCTGCGGGAGGGGAGGAAAATCACTTGACTCCGTCCACGGGAACAGCGTCGAGGTTGATCTTCCCGACCGGAAGGAGTTTCTGATTGGGTATGGCGATTCCTTCCCTCACTCTGGCATCGTTGGGGACTCTTTCCTTGACCTGGTTTTTCTCGGCGAAACTCTCGCTCTCAGCTCGACGATTCTTCCTCTCGCGTCGAAATTCTCTTCCACTCCTTGCCTCTCTCCCGATTCCCTCTCTCTCGCGTTGATCCATCGTCTCTCGCTCGATCGAAGCTCTTTTTCGATTTTTCTCTCTCGTTCGCTTGACTCTCTCGTCCCTCGCTCTCATAGCCACGCAGAGAGGAACACTTGGTTCATTAGCTATAATCTCTTTACTCGCAACCCTCCTTCCATTTACGTACCCCTTCCTACCTAACAAGCTCATACGTGAACTTTTCCAAGGCCCCCACCAAAAACATTTCCGGTCAAGAGCCTCTAAATGTGAGACAATACTAGCTAGACATGGAAGAAGAGATAGATAGAAGCCTGGCACTTGCAGATTACACAAGTATAGCCCAATCAATTAAAAAAATGGAGCATCTGATCTATGTTGCAACAGCCTCTCAAATATTTCAGCGACAGTCATGAACACTCAACAAAGTAATAATTGACCAACATATTTGAGAAGATTTTTTACGTATATTTTCTGGAAGAAGTTCATTACCCAAGAAGCCAAGAACATCACTAAGGCTTCTGAAAAAGAAAAACCGAAAAAGCATTTTTTTATTTAAAGGATCTCCCTTTAAGTTTTCAAGAACTGAGCTGCCAGGTCACTGCTTCAGTGCTCTTTAGATCTTACCATGCATTTTTTTCATATACAATAAAGCAAAAGTTGCTTCCTAGACAACTTATATGCAATCAGAAATTTAAAGGAAAGATGTCTACCACTGCCCATAAACTTCAGAATCAAGACCATACCTTAAAAAGAATAATATCAGGAGAACTCTCATATCGGTGAGATGAACGAACAGAATCATTTTTAATCGAGTCCCCTGTCAGCATCCATTCTTCAGCAATGGATACAGATGGAATCCTTTCCTGCCCATCAGCTGAATAAACTGAAACACGCTCCTCCTGGATCCCAGTCATTGCTTCCCAAGCAACTTTCTCAGAAGGTGTCAATCCTGAGCTCTTCCTTTTCCGGTAAATTTCTTTTGGAGCTATCTTGTTCCCCATGTCACGAGGAGCCCATGAGAAAGCCCGGCGAGCCTCTTTCTGCAAATTACTGAGACTATTTGTGAAGTTCAACCTAACGGGTGTTCCAGATCTTGCTTTTTGTTTTGGCCTTGGCCCAGGAACAGGTATCCGTTGTTCTCTTAACACGGAAGTAGCACTAACTGTGATTGATTTGGCAGCATAAGTCAGAATAAGATTATTGTCCCGCAAAGAAGGAAACTCTTTTAACACCTGCAAAGGGACATCAACAAAATAAGGTACAAAAATGAGAATAATATTGAAAGGTAAGTAACACAGCATCTTTCCTATGACAAATGTTTCATTTAGCAAGTGAGATGTAAGTCTGGTCCTGTTAGAAGATGTAACTTGTGTTTACATGTTTTCAGAAAAGTTGTTAAAATACAAGTCCAGGTGTATTTTGGTCATTTCCCATATTTTTCACAGTACATTTTTCTCTTATAGTATGGTTATTAGATAGAGAATGTCGAATTTTACCTCTAGTTAAATTTTCATTCAATTTATACATGTATTTTAGAAGATATGTAGTTTTGAGTATTGAGGGGCATTTTTGTTTTTTTTGTTTTTTTAAATTTTCACTTAATTCCTGATTATAAAGAAGCTGGATGGGCCTTCCTGGCTCGGATTCCAAGGCAGAAAAGCTACTCCTCTTCCAGAACTCTTTTTCCTCCTCTATTTTCTCCCCAAATCACATATTTTTCATGGTATCAAAGCAATAACGCAAGTCTTGGGCAGGTTTCTTTTGATTTTGTGGATCTTCTCTCCATTTTAAGCAATCTCCTTGAAGGTTTTTCCCAAATTTCTGGACTAGTAGGGTAAAAATTCTAAACTTTCCCTTTTTTCTGCATATCTTAGCCTATTGGCTAATGATTACTGCTTCTATTTGATTGATTGTTGGGATTTAGAAGTGTTTGATGATCCCAAATTGAGAAAATTTCTCAAATCTGCCTATGACATCAACCCAATGCTAGCGTCATCATCCATATAGCCTATCATCCTGGTTTCTTGCAATTAGGTCATTCTTTCATCGATTTACGATCTCAATTACTGACATTGTTGACTATTGGTTCGAAATTGAGTGAATCGGGTGCTGAATTGCCCTAATTGAATTCAGTTTGGGACCTACTTGACTGTACAAGTATAGAAATTTGGGGAAAGTGTTTCCCTTTGGTTAATTGACGCTCTAGTGTACTAAATTGTGGTGTTTGTGAAATTTAATGACTGATTCCACCATACGGGTTGCTGTCCAGAAGACTGCTAAGAGCTCATATGTGAAATTCTCTGAGTCTATTCAGATAACTACGATCTGGTTGAATGAATCGAATTATGTAAATTAGCCTAGATCAGTGTTGATGTATTTGAGGGCTAGAAGAATGGCAAAATATATAGCCGATGATCCCCTGGTGCCTGTTACTAAAGATTGGGAGGCAAAAAATTTAGTAATGACCTGGTTAGTCAACAGTATGGAATCAAGATTTAGTGACCAGATTTTGAGTTGCAGTACTGCTACGGCAATGTGGACTACCTTGGCTTCCATTTAGTCTCAAGAAAGTAATTTGTCAAAAGGATCTATGAGTTATATGTGCAGTACTGCTACGGCAATGTGGACTACCTTGGCTTCCATTTAGTCTCAAGAAAGTAATTTGTCAAAAGGATCTATGACTTATAGGTGAAGTTCTTTAATATGAAATGTGGAGGTAGATCAGTGACAGATTATTTCACTAAGATGAGGGGAGTACTACAGGCGATTAGTACATTCCATCATTTTACTACGAATGTCTTCAACATTCGTAAGAAAGAAAATCAGATTCAAGTAGCCAGGTTTTTGGATGGTTTAGGGCCTGAGTATGATGCTATTAGAGCTCATTTGTTGGTCAATGAGGATGTGACCACCCTTGAGCAACCCTTTAATAGAGTTCATCGATCTGAAGGTGCAGTCGTAAATAAGAATGAGTCAGGTGGAGGTCTCTCAGAAGCAGCTGCTTTTAACCTTTAGCCTTCTAACTGGTAAGCCTGATGGTCAATTTCATGGTGGTAATAATAGAGATAGAGATAGAGATAGATAGATAGCGAGAGAGAGAACCATCGGCGGACCCGATGGAGCGACAGCGGAACGGGAAAGGACACCCCCCCGAGGACCACCTCGCCACTCCTCCCCCCACCACGAGAGACTCTCTTACCCCACCTTCTGGAGTACCGCGGGTGGAATCCGACACAGCGCAATGCAGCAGCATCAACAAGAGGAAAGCATCGCGAAGAAAACCAATCTCAAGAACACAGTAGATGAACCAGAATGGCAAATCGTCGTTAGCCGAACATCACAATGGAGGATTGGGGTTGATGACCCAGCAGAGCTACACTAAAGAAACGACATCGGCTCCATCTCCCTCTAAAAAGTGAGAGACAGACATGGACCATATCTACGAATCGCCTCTCGATTCGGAACAAAGCAGTCATTCATATCCATTCCCTTTCAAGCGGTGGAAGCATTTGGTTCCATTTTGGAAAGAGTTTGGGAGGGCAAGACGGGTCAAAGTTTCAGTCGGTCACTCTTCACAAGGGACCTGGAATTCCAGATCCATACCCAGTTTCACAGAGGCAAGCTTGAATGTTCGATCACTCAGAGGCACGAAAACAAAATCATGGGTATGATTTTCCTCCCACAAAGCCCAAACTCTGGTTTGGGATGGAGGCAGTTCCGAATGTCGATTGTTAAACTTCTCTAGCAACCTGCTGCGGGATGGAGGCAGTTTCTGACAACCACTCTCATTCATTCGCCACATCGCTCCTCATCAGAAACCCAAATCCCATGTCACCAGCCATCCCTCTCGACGTCCCCCTCTTTTCCCATCGATACATCCCACACCATCCCTGAGACAAATCAGCCTCTCTGTGAGCTCTGTGCCACCAGCCAAACATCACTCCGCCACACTCCAATCTCCCATCAAACTCTACAGCCCGTATAATCTTGTCTCTACAGGCCTGCCTCCATTACACCTGGATAACCATACTCCTCGCCCAAATTCAAAAACACCACGTCAATCATCATCTCCCTCCCAAACATCCTTTCTGCCCAGAGACACACCCCATCCCACCCTCGATTTCTCCATCCAGATCTCCTTGGAGCCCCGAGCCATCCACTCAAACCCTCCAAATTTTCCAACCCCTGCTGCCATACCTTACCCCACACGGATGAACTTCCTATCAGTACAGGTTTTCTCAGCCCTGACAGACCCCTTCAAACAGACACTACCTTTCTCCCCCCATCGGGAAACCCGTTGTCCCCTGACCTTGCCCCCCTAGCCATACAGAACAATCCAATGATGAAAATCTTCCCCGAGACTCTCCAAATCTTCCTGCTGAGACCACACCTCTTTTAAAATGGCATACCCCCTCTTCGAACAGACCACCTCCGCCCAACCACCACCCTTACTCCATCATCCTCTTCCCTACGCCTTTGGCCTCAATGGGCCCTAACTCCAATAAATTCCCAGAGACACCTGCTAGTAATTCTGCTCGGCATGGAAACAACAATTCCTCCCCCATCACCTACTCCAGACGCAGGCCAAAACAGAGGAAGCCACCCACAGTTATCACCAAAACATACTCCAGGAAAAAACTCCATAACAAAGGCAAAGACCCCGCCCCAGAACCCAACAAGCCAAATCAAGACCCACCCTCCACCCCATCCCCCCCACGTTCTAAAAATTTGCAAAAATGGATAATGGAATACTCGGTGGGCTCCGTCTCCCCACATCGGCTTGAGAAGATGTTGGAGCTATGTTGAGAATTCGCAGAATCTCTTGGCCATGATTGTCCTATCCTAGAACGTTCGAGGAATCAGCTCGCCCTCTAAGCGAGACTCCATCAGAGCAGCACTTTTTTATTGTAAACCTGATATTGTAATACTTACAGAAACAAAGCTGCAATGTTTTGATATCTCTATGGCCCGTAGTCTATGGTTTAATTCGGACCTCGAGTTGGCCGTGATTGATGCGGTTGGGCACTCTACTAGTATTCTTGTCATCTAGAACCCAAACTCGGTTGATGCCGTATCCTCTGATCTGGGCCGCTTCTCCCTCTGCATTCGCTTCCGGGACAGATTTCTAGGATATGAATGGGCCTTAGCGGGGATTTATGGGCCTTCAGGGAATGGCGATCGATCCATCTTCTGGGATGAAATTTTGTCAAAAGTCCAACAATGGAGTGTTCCCTGGCTTTTGACTGGGGATTTCAATGCCACCCTCCGTTGTTCCGAAAAAAGCCCATCTGCAAAAAGAATCACCTCCACAATGAGAGCTTTCTCGGACCTGATTAGTTGTCTAGAGCTCCTTGAAATTCCCCTAGCAGGAAAAAAATTTACTTGGTCCAATGGCCAAAATCCCCCCATCCTCTCCAAATTAGATTGATTCTTGGTTAATAATGACTGGCTGCTTCTCTTCCATCATACTACTAGTCAGGTGCTCAACAAAATCGGCTTTGACCATTGGCCAATCCTTATAAACACTCATTCCCCAAAATGGGGGTTTTCTCCATTCCGATTTGAAAACTCCTGGCTCTTGGTGGACTCCTTTGTCCCGAATCTGAAGAAATGGTGGGGCGATCTACCACATCACCCAAATCCAGGGTGGGCATTCCATGTAAAACTCGGAGCTCTCAAATCAGTTATAAGGCCCTGGGCTCGCAACCTCTCTGCATCTGCAAAAACCTCCATCCGTCAACGCCTCTCTGAGTTGGATCTTCTAGAGGAGCAAAGGTCTCACTTCTCCCGAGCTCATTTGTAGAAATAACTTGAACTCTGATTTATCTAAAATGGTCACAAGTGAAACTATTCACTAGAAGCAGTGTGCCAGATTCCCCTGGCTGTCAGATGGGGATGGCAACACGAAGTTTTTTCATGCCATTGCCTCTGGCCGTAGAAGAACTAACCGTATATCTTGCCTTCTCATCAATGATGAGGAATGTACAGCTAGTGTCTCCATTGCTAATGAGTTTGTGAAGTTTTTTTCAGGTCTTTACACAGAGGAGAATTTCAACCGCCCTATCCTGAACCAAATAAAATACTATAGGATCTTTGCATTTGATGCTGCCCCTAGCCCGGATGGCTTCAATGGAGAATTTTACCGTTAGTCTTGGGACATTATCAAAAGTGATGTGCACGATTTTGTCAATAACTTTCATCAAGTAGGTATCACCTACAAATCCATTGGTGACTCTTTCATTACTCTTGTCCCGAAAAAATCCATCTCTGGCCCAAGATTATAGACCCATCAGTCTCACCACAAGCTCCTACAAAATCCTAGCTTGTATTCTGGCCAAGCGCTTTAAGTCTGTTCTCCCAGTGTTATCAGTCCTTGTCAAAATGCTTTTATTGCTTACCGAAACATCCTGGACTCGTCTATGGCAACGCATGAAATCCTTCACTCTTTCAAAAAATTATACAATCCACGAGTGGTAATTAAGCTTGATTTCGAAAAAGCTTTTGACAGGGTCAACTGGAAGCTAGTTGACCACATCCTTGGCAAGATGGGCTTTCTCACCCATTAGAGATTCTAGATGAGAAGCTTTATTTCTAATGCCTCCTACTCTATCCTTGTAAATGGCAAACCTTGTGGATATTTTAAGGGCTCTAGGGGAATCAGGTAGGGGGATCATCTTTCCCCCTTTCTGTTCACTCTCATTGGTGAGCATTTGGCTGCCATGGTTCGTCTGGCTAAAATGACAGGATGGCTAAAACCTATTTTCCTTGACCCAGCCCTTGATGTTAGCCTCCTTCAATATGCGAATGACACAATTCTTTTCTGTGATGGCTCCTTTAGCAGAATTCACAATTTAAGTGCTTTGCTTAGTTTATTTGAAATCTCATCTGGGGGAAATAATCTATCTCAGGTTACAACATTGAGCCTGATTTACTTAGTTCAATGGCAAGCTATCTTGGTTGCAACACTGAATCATCTGCTGGATCTTCTTGGCACCCTGTCATCGAGCGCTTAGAAGGGCGGTTTGCCTCCTGGTGGGGAAAATTCCTTTCAAAAATAGACAAACTAGTTCCAATCAAATCCTGTCTGCAGGGAATTCCCAACTACTTTTTATCTACGTTCTACTGGCCAACTTCAGTTAGAAACAGAATTGAGGTTCTAAAGAGACAATTCCTTTGGGGTGGTCCAAATGGGAAAAAAAAATCATCTAGTTAAATGGGAGGAAGTGTGCAAACCAAAATCCTCCTCGGGTGGGCTGGGTATCCAGGATAACACCACCTCAAACTCTGCTCTTCTCCTTAAATGGAACTGGAAATTCAATATGCAACCTGCTTTAATCTAGAGAGCCTTCGTTGCGGAAAAAACACATTTTCACTTTGGCTGGTGGATAGGGACGGGGACGGGGGGGTGCAGAGGAGTTTACTTACTCTCTCCTGCCTGGAAAAAAATCGTTAGACTTCCCCACAAATTCAAAATGGCAGTAAAATGTTACATTGGAAATGGAGCTTCAACAAAATTCTGGAATGATTGGTGGTCTGACCTATCCCCCCTTAAAAATTGATTCCAAGAAATCTCTAGCCTCTCAGGTAACTAGGAGGTCTTTATCTCTGACATCTGGTTAGATAATGGGGATTGGAACTTAAACCTTAGAAGGGGCCTTCTTGCCTCCGAACTCCTTCACAGCTCCCAGTCAAAAAAACCAAATAACTCAGGTAACACTTTAATCTAGACTCCATGTCCAAAAGGATCTTTCTCCACATCTTCTGCATACAAATTCCTAAGCAACTACATCACAACACACCCAAAGCACCCTGTGGCCTATGCCTGGGACCTCCTTGCCACACCATGTGCCAAATTCATCATTTGGACTGTATGTAGGAACAAAATTTTAACTTCTGATTCCTTAATCCGTCGGGGCACCCATATCTTGGACCCTCTCTGCCCCTTCTATAAAAATGTCCCAGAAATGGCAACCCACATTCTCCTATCATGTCAGTTTGCTCATCTGGTCTGGACATCCTTTCTAAATAAAATTGGCTTCTAATACTGTGCCTCGGGAAACTTAGCAGACATTGTCCTCTCACTCGTTGACTCTAAACTCCCAAAGACAGGTAAAATAATTATATCATGCTCTATTGGTCATATCATTTAGGCACTCTGGAAAGAACGTAAAGGGAGGAAATTCAAATTCAAAACCTCTCCTTTTGAGATTCTGACAGAGCAAATCACCAGCGAAGTATCTATTTGGCTCCTAAATAAAAAAGAATTCAGAAACTTCAGTGATTCAAACTTCGTGGGAAACTGGCAAACAATCACCGGTCTATCTCTGCCCTCTCGCCCCCCTACCATGGCTATATGGGCCCTTCATCCTCCCGGGCATATAAAGCTCAATTTTGATGGAAGTGCTCTCAGTTGTCAGGGTCCAGTAGGGTTCGGTGGTGTTATCCACGATGCAATTGGGGACCTCCTCTTCTCTTATGCAGGTCCCCTTGACAACTCCGACTCTACCACAACAGAACTTTCGGGGACTATTGCACGGACTGAAAATTTTCTCTAGCCACCTCTCTGGTCCTCTTTGTATTAAAGGCGATTCAAAAGTGGTTATCAATTGGTGTGCAAACTCTGTCAGGCCCCCATGACATCATTGGGATATGTTTAATGAAATATGTAATTTATTTTCCCATTTAAGCTGTAAATGGAATCACATTCCCCGCTCTGCTAATCACCTGGCAGACACCTAGGCCAAGGCGGGCATTTCTCTCCAACACTTTGTTGTGGAGTCAGCCCCTAGACCTAGGTTTGTAAATTTTTTTCTCCTTTTTATCAATATATGCACTATTCTTAAAAAAAAAAAATAGAGATAGAGGTCACTCTTACTCTACCCGTGGTCATGGCCGAAATAATTGGGGCGATCGGAAATGTATTCATTGTGGTAGGACTGATCATATTTCTAAGAAATGCTAGGTCATTTCAAAAAAAGAAATGCTAGGAAAATTTTGGTAAGCCTACCTGGGCCAACTCTAGTCACAGATAAGGACCCCTCCTCACGCATCGGATCCTATGAGGAAATTCAGCAGTTATTACAACGACTAGATCAACTGACTGCTTCATCTACTGCTTCTCTCAGACTACCAAGACTCCTTCCTTAGCGAGTGTCATATGAATGCATGAATATGTCTGATTCACCCTCTTGGATCATTGATTCAGGTGCCACTACACACATGTCAGGTATGCCCTCCCTATTTCAGTCCATTAGTCCATCTCATTCATATCATCGAGTTACTTTGGCTGATGGATCCACCTCTCCCATTAAGCGGGAGGGTACAATTCACACTACTTCTCATATACCTCGTTTAGTGCAGGAAGCCTTGTGCTCTCCAGAATAGAAACAAGCTATGGAAGATGAAATGAATGCTTTGGTATCTCAGGGAAAATGGCGTCTATGTGATCAACCTACAGGAGCAGCTATTGTGGTGTGAAGTTGGGGTATACGCAGACTTTTGGAGTTGATATCTTTGAGACATTCTCTCATGTGGCCTGACTTCGGTATGTATCTTAATATATGTGGTTGTTAATAAGGGTTGACCTCTCTTTCAGCTTGATGTGAAGTATGTCTTTTTATATGGCGATTTGAAAAGTTTTAGCGATGTGGTACTACAATTTGGGTTCTATAGGAGCCATTGTGATCATTCTATGTTCCTACTTAAAAGGAAGACATTGTGTTATTTGACCACACATTTTCAGACAAAAGATTTGGACTCTCTCAAGTACATCCTTGGCATTGAAGTCACTCGTAGCAAGCAAGGAATTGTTCTTTCTCGGAGAAAATATACATTGGATATGTTACAAGAGTATGGTTTATCAGGTGCTAAACCCATAGCCACCCCCATGGAAGTTAATCATAATCTACATGACACCCAAGGTCTTACACTCAAGGATAAAACTCGATACCGACGGTTAGTAGGTAAACTGATCGATGCTACAGTTACCAGGCCAAATATCTCATTTGTTGTGGAAGTTGTGAGCCAGTACATGGAAAATCTTTAGAAAGTCCATTTAGAAACTGCTCAGAGGATTTTGAAGTACTAGAAGGGTGAACCTGGAAAAGGTCTTCTGTATACTTGGAATAGGAAAGTTGATGTACTTGGGTATTCATATGCCAATTATGCTGGGTGTAAGATGGATAGACGTTCTACGTCAAGCTATTGTTGTTTTGTTGAAGGCAACCTGGTAAATTGGAAAAGAAAGAAACAGACAGTTGTGGCTAAGTCCAGTGCAGAGGGCGAGTATCGAACAATGACTCATACAATTAGTGAACTTATATAAATTAAGTTTGTTCTTCTTGAGTTTAGTTTTACATTACCTGACCCTATGGTTATGAATTGTGATAACCAGGCAGCCATTTTTATTGCCAGCAACCCTGTGTTCTATGAGAGAATGAAACATATAGAGGTTGACTACAGTTATGCAAGGGACGGTGGTAACCCCTTATGTAAAGTCTTCAGACCAGTTTGGAGATATATTTACAAGCCTTTGGGAAGTGAACATGTATCCATTAGTGACAAGCTAGGATTGTTTGATATCTACTCTTCAGCTTGAGGGGGTGTTAAAATACAAGTCCAAGGGTATTTTGGTCATTTCTCATATTTTCCACATTACATTTTTCTCTTATAGTATGACTATTAGATAGAGAATGTTCATATTTCCTCTTCTATTTTCTCCCCAAATCACATATTTTTCAGTTTTCATATAGAATCTTATTTCCATGGGTATAAAGAGAGCTATTAATTTTTTTTTTTATCATTGTTCTATGTATTAAATAGAAGAGAAGAGTACCAGCTCTTTTCTCTCCTCAGTTGCCTCTTTTCTTTATTGTGAGTTCTTCAATTTTCACATGATATAAGAGTGACGGTCCTAAGATGGAAAAGGAGAACATGATAGAGAAGAATGGGAAGAAGTAACAAAGTTCTTTCCCTTCAGTTCCTATTCCTGTACTCATTTTTCCTTGGAGTTAGTACTATCATAATACACTTTCCATATTGCAAACCATATATTGACAAAAAGGTCTTTTATTTTCTAACACGAAAAAAAATTTGGGACAACAAAGAGAAATCAACATCTAAAATAGCTAAGGTCAAACAACAGGAAGGTTTCAGGTAGCAGTAGGAAGCATCAATTTTCAGGATGATTTGTGTCAGCAAGAACAAGACTTTATATAGAGAACTATATATCAAAAGAAAGATTTGTGAGTTTATTTTCTAACCCAGTAAATCTTTTCAGAATATGATTTTTCAACAGTGAGATACCAACATCAGAAGAAGGAAATGTCAATGCTGGAAACCTATTGCAAGCGGAAAACATGATTTTTAAGCTCAATTTTTTTCTTTTTCTTTCTTCTTTGCAGATGATTATTCTATTGCTTTGGGTTTTTTTCAGCATTGTCCTTTGCTAGCTTTGATGTTCTTAGTTTCTGTTTTTACCTAAGAGTCACACCAACACAAGTCTCTAGTTTTAGAAATTTGTCCCCATGCAATGGCTAAGTTTTTGAAATTGCTAACATGCGCCAAAACCTCAAAATGAGAGAGAGACCGTGCTCCCGTGCTCACAGGCAAAACAATTCTCCCCGTCCCGTTGTCACCTACTAGCGCCGAGCTAGAGGTCAACAGAGACAGCTTCTACAGGGAGGACCCAGTGCCACCACTCGATACCCCTGCAACCTAGAGACGGGAGATTTCATCATTCTAGAGCCGGGTGAACGAGCTCAGGTGTTTGTGGCAGCTCTCCAGTCAAAACAACACAAATACGACCCAGAAACCTGGGCCCAGATAGTGAAACTTGCCAAGGTGATGGACACCGTCTTCACGGAGCCTCTCCCGGGAGATAACTACCCATCTGAGAAGTCGAAGAAGATGAATAATGATCAATGATTATTCTCTCCTAGAATATCCGTGGAATTGGGTCCTTGCATCGTCGTGCCTCCATTCGGGACCTCTTTGGCTCTACCAAGGCAAATATTGTTGTTCTCCAAGAAACTAAGGCGGCTTCTCTTCCCCTTGGATACATCCGCGAGTTGTGGCACCTAAAGGAGCCCGGCTGGGCTTCAGTGGATGCAATGAGATCGGCTAGCGGTATCCTACTGATGTGGGACACCAGTACTACTGAGGTGCTTGATCATTGTTGTGGCTCTTACTCCATTAGCATCAAGCTGCGAGACAAAGGTTAGGGGAGCATTTGGTGGCTAGAGATGGGAGATTTCATCATTCCAGAGCCGGGTGAACGAGCTCCAGTGTTTGTGGCAGCTCTTCAGTCAAAACAACACAAATACGACCCAGAAACCTGGGCCCAGATAGTGAAACTTGCCAAGGTGATGGACACCGTCTTCACGGAGCCTCTCCCGGGAGATAACCACCCATCTGAGAAGTCGAAGAAGATGAATAATGATCAATGATTATTCTCTCCTAGAATGTCCGTGGCATTGAGTCCTTTGTGTCACCGTGCCTCCATTCGGGACCTCCTTGCCTCTACCAAGGCAAATGTTGTTGTTCTCCAAGAAACTAAGGCAGCTTCTCTTCCCCTTGGATACATCCGTGAGTTGTGGCACCTAAAGGAGCCCGGCTGGGCTTCAGTGGATGCAATGAGATCGGCTAGCGGTATCCTACTGATGTGGGACACCAGTACTACTGAGGTGCTTGATCGTTGTTGTGGCTCTTACTCCATTGGCATCAAGCTGCGAGACAAAGGTTAGGGGAACATTTGGTGCCTAGTTGGTGTCTACGGCCCTACCAGACACCATGAGTGCCACCTATTTTGGGAGGATCTATTGAGGACTTGTAAAATGTGGCCTATTCCTCTGATGCTTGTGGGCGACTTCAATGTCACTCCTATGAGAAATCCCCACCATCCCGGAGAATCACAACCTCCATGAGGCTATTTGCTGACTTTATTGGCGGTTGGGACCTGGATGAGATTACCCTATATGGGAAAACCTTCACTTGGTCAAATGGCAGGGAGCCCCCTGTCCTTTCAAAACTGGACCAATTCTTAGCCAACAATGATTGGCTTCAACTCTAAAGTAATGTCTCTAGCAAAGTGCTCAATCGAGTCATCTCTGATCATTGGCCGATTATGGTTGATACCCATTTTGGCGGTTGCCCCCCCCCCCCCCCCCCCCCCTCTCCTCTTTTAAATTCAACAATAATTGGAAGGCGGACCCCTCTTTTGATCTATCTCTCCAATCCTTCTGGGAGAATATGACTGTTGCTGGCCCGAGCGGCTGGACCTTCCCGATCAAGCTCAGATGTTGAAACTGCTGTTGTGGTCCTGGGCCTCCGAAAAGAAGGCCACTTCCTCGGCTGTGAGAACCAATACCCTAGCTCAAATAGCCGCTCTCGACTCTGAGGAGGAAGTCAGGGGTCTCTCTTCTACAGAAGTCTCTCAGAGGTATGCCCTTCAAGGGCAATTGCAGTCCTTTGCCTACAGCGAGTTAGTGCACTGGAAGCAACGTGCAAGATTCAAATGGCTTTCCGATGGGGATGCTAATACTAAATTCTTCCATGCAGTCACCTCTGCACGAAGAAGGGTCAACCGCATTGCCATGCTCAGCGTCAATGGTGAGAGACCACCTCGAACCGAGCCCTTATTTCCGACTCACTGGTGAATTTTTTTGCAGATTTTTATTCTAATAACCAGCCAGTCCGCCCCTTCTTTCAAAGGGTAAACCTCTAGGTTATTCCATCATCTCTAGCTAGTCTCATCAAGCTCCCCTGCTCTAGTTGGGAAATTCAAATTGTAGCCGCCCTTGGTCTTCCTCTGGATTGTGCTCCAGGCCCGAATGGATTCAACAGGGAATTTTATCGCCGTTGTTGGCCCTTCATCAGAGTCGACATTTCCAGCATGGCCCGCTCCTTTTATCAACATGACATCAAATATCGGAGTATTGGAGCCTCTTTCATTGCCCTCATCCCTAAAAAAGATGGGGCAGAGCTCCCATCCGACTTCCGGCCGATCAGTCTCACCACCAGTGCATATAAGGTGATTGCGCGCCTCCTTGCTAGTCGACTCAGGGCAGTCCTCCCTATTGCCATTCACCATGGCCAGAGTGCTTTTATTAAGGGAAGAAACATTCTTGATTTAGCCATGGCATGTCATGAACTTAGTCATCATTTCAAGGTCCGCAAGCTCCCCAGATTCATCCTCAAGCTTGACTTCGAAAAGGCATTTGATAGAGTTAACTAGAAGTTTCTGGACACCCTCCAAGGGAAGATGGGATTCGGGGAAAAATGGTGATTTTGGATCCAAAGTTGCATCTCCTTTACAAACTACTCTGTCCTTCTCAACGGAATAGTTTGTGGGTATTTTAAGGGAACCAGGGGAATCAGACAGGGGGACCCCCTCTCCCCATTGCTCTTCAACGTGGTAGCAAAATATCAATCCTCCTTGATCTACTCGGCCAAGAACATGGGATGGCTCCTCCCCATGACAGATTGCACAACCTTTGATATTCCGATTCTCCAGTTGGCGGATGATATTTTTTGCTTCGGGGTTGGTACTATGGATCATATCAGAAAATTGTGTGTCGTGCTAGGATTATTTGAATTGGCTTCCGGTTAGAACATAAACTGGGGAAAAAACACTTTTTTGGCTATCACATTGATCCAACTGGACTTCGGGATATGGCGGACTACTTGGGATGCTTTGTGGGAAATATGCTAGCGACATATCTTGGGCTCCCACATTTTGATTCTCGGCCTTCAGCGTCACTATGGTCCCCCCTCATTGAGAAATTTAAAAAGAGGCTAGCCACTTGGAGTTAAACTCTTATCAATAGCGGGGCGTCTCACTCTCCTCAAGTCTTGTCTGGCTGGGCTGTCAAATTATCTGTTATCATTCATGCACTATCCGGCCTCCGTTTGCTCCAAAATTGATGTCATCTGTCGGCGATTTCTATTGAGAGGTTCAGAAGATACCTTCAGATACCATTTGGTTAGTTGGAAGGATATTTGCACGCTTCATAATAGGGGAGGATTGGACATCCAGCCTACAAGAGAAATGAACAAAACTCTTATGCTCAAATGGATTTGGAATTTCAACAACAAGCATAACCGTTTATGGAGGAATATGGTGAAATTCTACCTTCAGTTTTCAGGTGCCTAGTGGAGAGAGGGTGGCGCCGCTCGCCTCCTATACCCGATATGGAAATCAATTCTCAAGCTCCTTCCAGTATTAAGAGATGCTACCTCGTTTCACACGGGAAATGGAAGGACCCTTCTCTTCTGGTCAGACGAACGGTGTGGCCCCCAATCCCTCTCGAAGGACTTCCCGGGGCTGCATAGGGTGGATAGCGACCTCTCTTGCTCCGTGGCTGATTCATGGAGTGATCAGTCGTGGAGTCTCTAGTTCCGTCGGGGATTAAATGATGAAGAATCGTTGGCTTTTTGCTCTCTCCTTACCAGAATCAGCAGTACTATTATTCGGGAGCACTCAGTTGATAAGCTGATTTGGAAGCCCGGTAATAAGGGTCGATTCACTGTCACTTCGGCTTACTCTCATATTAGAAAGCAAGACTACCGTATTCATGAGCACAAGGCGCATCTGGCTTGGAGACTCTCAGCACCAAGCAAAATCAAATTTCTTGTGTGGTCGGCCATTAGAGAACAAATTCTTACTTCAGACAACCTTCATAGAAGAGGCTTCACCACCCCCGATCTTTCTTGTCCCCTTTGCGGTGAGTGCGAAGAGACAGTCCAGCATGTCCTCTTATACTATGGATTTTCGTGGCAAGTTTGGAAGAAGATTTTTCAGAAAATTGGGCTCCAAGTGGGGCTACATCAGAACCTCTTTGGCATCTTTGAGATGGTTCGAGGGATTCTCCTTCCTCGGCTGGGCAAGTTAATACTTTCGGCCTGTCTTGCGCATGTTCCATGGTGTATTTGGCTCAAGCGGAACAACCGGAGATTCAACTCTAAAGCTAGCACTAGACAACACGGCTTCTCATGTTGTTGGCCTCATCTCGAACTGGCTTCATACAAGGAAGGATTTTGCCACTCTATCGGGTGTTTCCCTTCGAGAAAATTGGAATTTGATCGCTCATATATCTGGCCGCAGTAGAACTCCAAGTATGGCCATTTGGGATCCTCCCCCTTGCGACTACATTAAGCTGAATGTTGATGGTAGTGTTATTGGATGTCCTGGGCCGGTTGGAGCAGGTAGTGTGATCAGAGGTCACAATGGAGACCCTATTCTTTTTTATGTTGGTTTGGTGGGCATTGCCGATTCTAATATTGCTGAAGTTAATGCTCTATTGTTCGGCCTCCAAATCTTCAGGGATCGTCTCCTTGGCAAGTTAATCATTGAAGGCGACTCGAAGACGGTTATTAGTTGGTGTTCCAAAGACAACTTCCCTCCTTGGCGCCACTGGCCCATCACTGATAGTATTGCTGACATTATATCTTCTACTCATTGTAATTGGAATCTCATTCCTAGATCAACCAACTCTTTGGTTGGTAAATTGGAAAAATTCGGAACTTCCCAGCAATCTCTCATTGTTTGGGAAGGCTTCCCTCAAATTGCTCTTTTGGGCTTGTCTTAATAAAAATCAGCATAATTTCAAAAAAAAAAAAAAAGTAGTCATACTAGGTCTCATTGGTGCTGCATGTTTTCACATGACTGCAAATTGTTGGATCAACTTTTGTTGCTTATTAATATATAAGGGATTACATCGAACCAAAGTCGATGAGCATGACCTTCTTCCTTGGCTTCGATTTTTTCACTGCAAGGGGCAATGGCAAGTCAAGAAATCAGTAAGGAATTGAGTTCTTGTGTCAATGTTTGGTAGATGTAGATCCACATGTTTGTTGGAGTATCGGATTTGTTGTCTGGCCAAGAGTGATGTTTCTTCTATCATACATGTTATTGGAAAATTGGGTCTCTTAGTTTCATGGATCCCCAACTTGAGAGGGAGAAGAAGAACAACAACAACAAGTATACAAAAATGAGGCATTTTGAAATGCCTACAATGAAGAGTTCTGCGAATGGTGGAAGAAGAGTTTCACGAACATTGGTGAATTTTTTTCTTTTATCACAATTGGTGATCAAGTTCTTAAGACATCCAGTAAAGGGGAGAATGGAAGATGAAAAACATGTGCGAATAGCCAATTGCATAACAATTTGAGGTAGAACAAGCTGAAGCTGAAAGTTGCAAGCCATTGAAAGACTCATGGCAAACATTTTTCTCTCTATTTATTTTTATTCATATGCAATATAAAAAGCTGAAGTCAGAAACTCCAGCTTGAGTGTTAGAAGATAAAACTTGTGTTTACATAAGTTTCTAGAAAAAGTGTTTTCTTATAGAAATTTTTTTCCAAGGGTGTGTAGAGGGAACAGGGACATTAGTGCCTTTTATCATTGTTTTATGTTATAAATAGAAGAGAAGATGGAACCCTAATATATATATATATATATCCCCTTCCAGAATTTCAATGTGTGTTAATTCTTTTCCAGCTCTTTCTTCTCCCAACTTGCTCATAAATTTTCACAGGCCCCATAGAAAAAGACTTGTTATTTTTCACGAGCCACAAACCACTCCCATCTCCCAAGCGAAACTAATAAAAAAAAAACTGAAAAAGCTAAGTACTTCAGATACAAACAGAACTGTATACGTACCAAAGAAGCAGACTGCAATTGTTTCCTCATCAAAAGAACCTCCAGAATTAAATGAGGGTGCTCATGTAAGGCTGAACAACGTTGCTGCCATGGCAAAGGAAGAAGTCCCAGAACCCGAAGACCTAGAGCCCATTTGTTCAGGCGGGAAACCTCAGCATCTGTCAGATTTCCCCACCTTCGTTTCAGGAAAAAATGAACCTTTGCAATGAACAAAGAGCACTTTTGCATCAGAATGGTTACTTCACGAGCAAAGTCAAATATCTGAAATTAAAGATCGGATGTTAAGCCATACCAGAAGTTGCTTTGAACGCAAATTTGACAATAGTTGCATTGCGCTCATTGCAACTGGTAAAGCGTCATCAGTCTCACGTAGGGAAGAAAGAAAGCGAGAAGCTTCAGCTGGGCCTCCACCACTAAGAGGATCTGTCATGAGAAGTTTTACAAGTTGACGACCCTGCAGTTCTCTCCGCAGATCTATGGATAACCCTGCACTTTCAGCAACTTCAAGAGCAGCGGAAACACAACCTTTCCCAGCAAGTCTAAGAGCCAGACCTTCAGGATCTTCCTTGCATTCAGCTTCAACCTGAAAGGCAAGAACAAAAAACAGGAATAAAATATCAAGAATATCTACATGTTGTGGTTGCATCCAAGGAACATGAGATCACAGGACAAGCCCTGATGAATGAGATGAAGCATTATGACCTCTTGCCAACTTTTACAATGATCATCTGCGCATAAAATGTGATTGTATCTCAGCAAAGCTTGCCGCCTTTGCAGCACCTAGAAATGAGTAAAAGTCCAGTAAGTAAAGATACTGAAGTACATGAAAAAATATCAATAACATGATAAAAGTCAAATTAAGTGTCAGCTTATGAGGCCGGTGGGGGAATGCATCCTAACCAGATGAAAGTTGAATAATTCGTCAAGTTTTCAATTTGTAAATTTCAGAAAAACTGAAAGTGCTAACACTATATTGTGTCAAATCCATGGCCAGTGTGTGATACAAGAACCGTTGAGTAAAGAACCCTCCTCCTGGGCCTTCAATGATTTTTCACTCCCCTCCCCCTCATTGTGGAAGGGGACTCAGTTATGGTCATTAGTTGGGCCAACTGTAATAAATACCCATCATGTTGTTTAATGATCTACATTGATTAGATTAAAAATAAACGGTTTCCCATTAGCATTTCTGATGCATTGGCTAGGGAAGGGGTCACCCAGCAACAACTCAAGTTGTTGGCACCACCGAGCTCTTTGAGCTTCATTTCCTAATTTTATTTGAGTTGTTTGTCTCTCATTTTGTATTTAGCCCCTTGGGAGCTTTCTTAACAGATTCCTATTTCTCATTGTTATAAAAAATTCCACCACTTTTAATAGGTAAATGGGATAATATCAAGTTATGAGAACTAGCAACTTTATATGGAAATAAAAACACTCACCTCATCCTTTAGAGGATCATTTTCAAGTAAATGGCAACCACACATAGTCAGCACATCCATTGCAGCATCTAGATCCCACCTGTGCAAATACCTAAAAGGCAACCATTGAAAGTTAAGAAGTGAAGAATGTATGGACATGTTGAATATAAAGGAGAAAACATTTTTCTTTTTTTTTAAAAAAAGTGAGAATTGTAATAAAAGAAAGAATGAACAAGATACAAAACAGGATTTTTTATTCCTTACTAGAATCATATAAGCTAACATAATGATGGACAGGAGAAAAGGTGGCAACAGGTAGAGATGGCCAGAAAAACTTTGTTGGTACCTGTTATTGGATTGACCCAAACACAATCATATTACTGATCAAGTAGTAAATCAGAAACCAGGGGGAAGGGGAGGGGAAGTGCTCCCCTACCGTGTAGGAGTGGGGGGGGGAAGCCGCCGTCCCCTTGGTCTGTAAGGAAAGAAGAAGGGGGCACCTCCCCCCTCCTCCCCTCTTCTCTCACTGGAGACAAGAGAGGAGGGGGGAAACTCCCACCTCTCCAGCTTGTACAGAGGAGGGGATTTCTCTCTCCTCCTAATTGAGTAATAGTGGGCCCCTTTTGTTTTTATTTAAAAATATATTATTTTTAATACCCGTAAACTTTCCAGATTCTGTTGGTCACAAGTGGAATTGAGCCAGTATTTGGATCTACAACTTCTAGCCAATTACATTTGAAAATAAGACTCTAAGGAGAGACTACTCACAACTCAAATAGTTATGTAATACAAGGATTTACAGAAAGACATAGCATTTCGTAACAAAGATGATCTTAAAGAAGTTCACATACATTAGAGCAAGTCTTGATGCAAGCTGTTTATCTTTCAGCCTTTGGACCAAGCGCCAACTTTCAGTCCAAAAACTATTTGTTCCATATCCTTCACTCTGTCCAGAGATTGAATTATTTTCCTCACCATGCTCAATGAGCAGCTGAAGTAATCGATCAGACGCTCCATTTCGCAAACAACGATCCGAAAGGGCAAGAGCATCCATCAACTTTCCTTCATTGATCAATCTGTTAAAGAAATATAAGAAGCTGATAAGAAGAACACCAACATGTATATCACTATATTTTTTTTCTTAAGGAAGATTCCTTAAAAGCATTATATAATTATTGTAATACAGATGGAGAGGTAGAGCCTCAAGCCTCAGAAGGGAGAGAGGAATCCCCCACTTTTACAAAATGATAGAAGATCCCACCCTTTGCTAAAGAATCAGAAAGTTTGTAGGAAGCACGCACAGTGGGCTGCCACAACCTGGAGCCAAAAAAAAAAAAAAAAAAAAAAAAAAAAGCTCTACATTTTCATAATATATAACACAAAAAATCTAAGCATCCAGGATGAGGGAATGCTGTGAAAGACAACTAATCAGGATCGCCAAATCTCCTTCTACTACCACAGGTTTGAAATGGTGTTGAGTGTACATCTAAATTCCTGCCAGCAGAACATTTTTTTTTAAATGATGCTGAATTTTATTAAAAGAGAGCTCAAATGAGCAGGTTACTGCCATCAGTACATTGATTACAGCATCAGCAGAATTGCAACAAACTGCTGGCTCCAAGAAAACAAGCTGGACAGAACCATCATGAAAGTGAACAAGCCCACCAAAACCTGCAGGTTCGGGGTTTCCTCTATCATAAAGTTCTCAATACAACACGAAAATATGCAATTATGGCACTTCTAAGACAGAATAGGGCAAGGAATAGAAAAGAGAAAACCAACAACTAAAAATCCAGTATGTGGCTGAATGTGAATAACCAAAAACACGATAACTTGGGCCTTTGGCTCAATGTCCACATGGAAACAACAGCAACGAGCAAAGGTCCTTGATAAAAATAAATAAAAAAATAAAAAATGGAGAAACAGATTCAGAAAAAAAATCAACAAAATAAGGAGGTTCCTTATGATTTCCACAAAAATCTTCAAATCTTTTTGAGATATATACTCTCATTTTGTAAGGTTCAAAAAATCAACCACATGAAGAAAAGATGGTGTCCTAAAGACCAAAAACGAAAAAAGAAATGTTGCTTGCAGATAGCATCAGCACAGCCAAAATTGATCCCACAAATGTAGAAAATGATCTCAGAAGCCCCGCCCCTTATCCCCATATGCCTCCCACCCTCCAGAAAAACCCCTCTCTTATCACCACCAGATAACCACACTTCACCTCATAAAAGTCAAATGACTTTCTTCGTCCCTGCCTTCCAAAATGAGAACAACAACTCCTATGGTTTCAGCCCTTGCCCAGAGATGATCTATTTACACCCCCCCCCCAAAAAAAAGGCCCACAAGTCCACCAATTCCTCAAAGCACCACCATGGCAAAAACAACGCCTAACCACAACCCCAGGACACAGAAACCAACTGAAATGCCTCCTCCGCTCTCTTTTCAAGATCTAGAGAATACGTCAGAACCCGTGCCCAATTCTGGAACCACACTCAGCCTGGATCTTCCATCACCTCCAATTCTGGCTACCTACTGAAGAAGAAAAAAGACCGGCCCCAGTCGTTACCAATCAGGGGCTGTTTCAGCCAGCAGAACATCCCCCCTGACCATTTTAACCCTCCCCTTCCTCCTCCAACCGAGAGGATGACAGCAGAGCTACAATCTGAACGGAGTAGGTACGACGATGAAACATGGCAAAACATAATGAATCTAGCTCATCTCTTGGAAGTGGTTTTCCATGGCCAGAATCCAGGAAAGAAAGATGATGTGGGAGTTCAAAAAATTAGTTCAAATGATTCTAATCTCTTGGAATGTCCGGGGAGTAGGGTCTTCGCGGAAGCGAGCAATAATTTGTCGCCTCCACCTCGGCAAATGCCATTCCCCAACAAACCTCGAAAATCATCCACCTCCCCCTCATAACACACCACCAATCTCCAACGTTGTGTCTTGGTAACTCCGCCTACAACATCCAAGCCTCGAGAGCATCTCAAACCCAGAAAATGACGTCGGGACCCCCACCCATCAGAAAATTCCGACCTACCACCACTAGATAACCATCAAACAAATTTCTTCACCCCTGCCTTCCAAAACCCCCTTTTTAGCTACCATGAGGATAACAATTCTGATGGTTTCAGCCCTTGCCCAAACTCGATTTACTTGAAACCATGGCGAAACCAACCAACCCCTCAAAACACTATGGAAAAAATAGCACCCTGCCTCATCCCCAGGGCGCATAAGCCACCTAAAATGCCTCCCCCACTCATTGTTCAAGATCCATAGACCACATCAGAACCTGAGCCCAATCCTAACACCACGCTCAACCTGGATCTTCCAACTTCTCAAGTTTTGGCAACCTATCATAGAAGGAAAAAGAGTGGCCCCACCCGTTACCAATCAGGGGCTGCTTTGGCCAGTTGAACATCCCCCATGACCATTTCAAACCTCCCCTCCCTCCAACTGAAAGGATGGCAGCAGAGCTACAATCTGAACAAAGTCGGTATGACGAGGAAACATGGCAAAACATGATGAATCTGGCTCGTCTCTTGGGAGTGGTTTTCCATGGACAGATTCCAGGAAGGAAAGATGATGTGGGACTTCAACAAATCAGTTCCAAATGATCTTGATCTCTTAGAATGTCCTAGGAGTATGGTCTTCATGGAAGCGAGCAATAATTTGTCGCCTTCTAACACAATTCAAGCCTTCTATTGTGGTGCTCCAAGAAACAAAATGCCAAAGTCCGAACGACAACCTTGCCCGTGACCTTTGGAACTACCCCTCACTGCAATGGTCGGCCATTCTAGTGGAATCATGGTGCTATGGGATAGCTCCCTCTTCGAAGCAACATCAATCACGAAACTTACTCGGTGAGGATTCATTTCCGTGATCTTTGTTCGGGTTCTCAGTGGTGTCTCGTTGGAGTTTACATTCCTAACCGCTATCACGAGAGAAGGAATTTTTGGGAGGAGCTCACTGACCTCCAACTCCAATGGCCTCTACCATGGATATTTGCGGGAGATTTCAATGCTATTTGTTTTTGCGACGAAAAGCAACCTCCAACTACTCACATCTCATCTTCTATGAGGGGTTTTGCTGACTTCATCGGTTGTGGAGAATTGGAAGAGATCACCCTCTCGGTAAAGACCTGCACTTAGTCTAATGGGCAGCAACAGCCTATCCTCTCGAAGTTGGATCGTTTTCTTGCCGACTCAAATTGGCTGCATCTTTATGATGATATTTCTAGAAGAGTCCTCAATCGGGTAGGATCCGATCACTAGCCCATCCTATTATCCACCTCGTGTGGAAGATGGGGTCACCCCCCCCCCCCCCCCCCCCCCAATTCAGATTCGAAAACACCTGGATCTCGGATGCTGGTATTGATGGTCCTTCCAGTGTTGTCAAACTGCTAGAACAAAAAAATCCTCTCTCCTCAACCGCATCGCCGAGCTAGATTCATCGGAAGAGCAAAGGCATCTAACTCAATCTAAATTTTCCACTCGCCTTTCGCTTCAAACGGAGTTGCAAATTCTCCTAGTTCAGGAAAGAATCAGCTGGAAGCAAAGAGACCGTTTTAAATGGCTAACTGATGGAGATGTCAATAAAAAAAATTTCCACTCCCTCACATCAACGAGGAAGAGATCCAACCGAATTACCTCTTTATGCATCAATAATGAGGTAACATCGGATAGGATCCAAATTACTAATGAGCTGCTCAGTTTTTTCACAGATTTATACACTGATGATTATATTACTCGACCCAAAGTCCAGCAACTTCATTTTGGCCATCTCCCTCACTCTGCTTCATCTCTTCTCAAAGCTCCTTTCTCCCAGAAGGAAATTGAAAAGGCAATCCTGGGCATGGCTTGTGATTGGGCATCGGGCCTAGATGGATTCAACGATGAATCCTACCACCGTGCTTGGCCGATTATCAAGGGAGATATTTATAAGATGGTTGAGGGTTTTTTTAAGACTGGCATCTCCTTTCGCAGCATGGGGGCCTCTTTTATCTCCCCAATCCCCATGAGCGGCAGTTGTCTACTTGGAAAGGTAGGCTTCTGTCCAAAGTTGGTAGATTGACTCTCCTCAACTCTTGTCTAGCTGGTATACCCAACTACTTCCTCTCATTTCTACCTTGCCCCACCTCTATTTGACGATGCATTGACATGATCAAGAGACGATTTTTGTGGTGTGGTACCAATAATGATGATGTTTGTATGCTGAAGTCCTTGGGCGGTCTAGGGATCAAACGTACCAAGGAGATGGGATATGTCCTCCTACTCAAGTGGTTTCGGAAACTCAACTCCAGCTCGATGGCCTTCTGGAAACCGATGATGTCCTCCAAGCTCAGGCGTCTTAGGGCTAGATGGATCACCGATGGCAGCAAGCGTCATCTCTCCCCCATTTGGAAAGCCATGTTCCATCTACTCCAAGTCCTCCTCTCTGCCATTCATTATTTTGTTGGTGATGGATCCAACCTTTGCTTTTCGACAAATTGGTGGTCGGGTGATGGACCTCTGGCCTCCTCATTCCCCCGCTTCTCTAGCTTACCACTCGTCGTGATTTCTCTATTGCCGATGCTTGGGGAAATGGCTCCTGGGACCTTCGTTTGAGGCACGACATCATTGATGAGGATGCCACTACTATGTGTGACCTGATTGACAGACTTGGTGGTATTAAGCTTCGTGTTCATGTAGCTGACCGGATGATTTGGCTCCCTGACGACATTGGACGTTTCTCGGTTTCCTTTGCCTATGGACTCCTCATGGGTAGCCCCCCCCCCCCCCCCCCCCCCCCCCGACCCCCTCCCCGTATCTCATTCGGCTGCCCTTTTCCTTAACGGCACTAATCTCAAAGGGAACTGGCGATTGATTACTGAGAAGGCTGTTAGGAATTAGATGCCCTAATTCCAAACTAACAAGAGCAATAATAATAATCGTAGAAGAAAAAAAAAACAAGCACGAAAAATACAACAAGATTGATATAGGTTCGCCTCAAGGTGAGACTACGTCCTGTCTTCCGCCACTGCAGTAATCCACTATGAAGATGAAATAGTTTACAAGAGAAATCTCAAACACTCACAGGTGTTTTTTTTTAACCTCTCTCAGGTGCAGCTCAAGATCCTTCTCCTCCACCTTCGGGCTACTACAAGCTGAACTTCGAAGGCAGTGCTTTTGGCTGTCTAGGTCCAGCTGGTTTCAGAGGAGTAACCCATGACGAAAACGGTCCTCTCCTTTACTCCTCTGCTGACCCTTTGGAAATCTCCGACTCCACCACTACCGAACTCTTCGGATTACTCAACGGGCTTTAGGTCTTCCAGGGCCATCTAGTGGGTCCCCTCCTTACCAAAGGCGACTCCAAGATTGTCATTGATTGGTGCGCAAAGGCAGCATTGGAACATTTACTTTGAAATATATAATATAACATCTCATTTGAATTGTACTTGGACCCACATCCCTAGGTCTGCCAATCACTTGGCAGATTCTCAATCTAAGCGGGTTGTTTCCCTTCAATACCTTGTTGTGGAGGAAGGCCCGCTTAGTTAGGTTTGTGTATTTCTCTCCCTCTTTTATAAAAAATTTTAAATCCATTCATAAAAAAATAAAAAAATGATGTTGGAAAGAAGGACATTTTGATTTCTGACAAGATTGTAGGGAAGAGAAAATGATGTTGACCCCATTTGCCCTTTCTGCCATGCAAAGGAAGAAATTGTTAACCACCTGCTTCTTTTGTGCCCTTTCTCTCGGGGGATTTGGACGTCGATTCTTAGCAAAATTGGGCTCCAACTCTGCTTCCCTGAGGACTTGACAGCCACCTGTCGTATGCTTGTTGGGACCCCTATCCCCGGTCTTGGGAAATTGATGATCTCTGCTTTATCCGCATTCATCCCTGGGGACTTTGGCTGGAGCAAAATCAACGAAGATTCAAGGCCAAACTCAACACTCAAGATTCATTGAAACCATCTCAGGCAATATTGCAACTTGGCTTCACTCTAGAAAGACTTCTCCCCTTTCTCTGGATCATCCATCAGGAATAATTGGAGAAGCCTAGCCCAGCTTCACCTATCCTCGAAGCCTCCTGTCATCTGCGAATGGACCCCGCCTCCTGTTGGAATCCTTAAGCTGAATTTTGATGGTTCTTCTTTTGGTAACCCTGGCTTAGCTTGTTTGTGTGGTGTGATCTGTGATTCTCTTGGGAACCAGATCGTCTCTTTCTCTGAGCCGCTTGGTATTGCAAACTCCATGACGGCTGAACTTCAAAGCCTTCTCAATGGGCTTTGTGTTTTGCGCGATAATTGCTCCAGACCTGTTTTGATCGAGGGAGACTCTAAGGTGGTGATCGGTTGGTGCCAGAATGCCTCTACTCCTTCGTGGCACCATTGGGATGCCTTTTTTGAAATTTTGGATATTGTAAATCTCTTTAATTGTTTCTGGTCTCTCATTCCGAGATCAACAAATTATGTGGCAGATGCCCTAGCCAAGCAAGGGGCCTCCTTGCAATCTCTTGTTGTCAAGAGTTAGCTCCTTTTGTTCTCTCTTTAATAAATTCACGTTTCATTAAAAAAAAAAAAAATACTCTTGAGCATTGAGAATCCAATGGTCTTCCTAGAAATGTCTTATTCCTGTTGCCAGCTAAGAATTGGAAGTTTGCAACGAAGTGATTGAAAGTATGGTGAATATCTCCCCAAGTGGATAAGTGCCTAGAGGAACATCCTCCTAGCCACCAAATCACATTTGATGCACCCATCTTAGGTACAAAAGAACTCCACACTAAAGTTGGATGAACATTGAATCTCCAACACTATTTAGTGAGTAGAGCCACATTAATCTATTAATTCTCTGAATCCCCATCTTTCTTTGGCTTACAAATATCATTCCACTGAACCAGGTGATGTTTGAACCCATCCGGAGATCTTTTCTAGAGTTATTAATCACACCACACGATTTTTGTTTTCTTCTTGAGAAAGAAACCGCACAACTTGATCACACTTGCCTTAAACTTTGATGGATACACTCTCAACAACTCAAGTAAAACTGGAATTGGAGGAGCAATAAAAAACAATGAAGGCACTATTCTAGCCTCTTACTCAGATCCCTTAGGTATCTCGGGTTCTACATTGGTAGAATTCATGCTTTTCTCTTAGGATTAATCATCTTCCATGAATACTTGAGTAGTAAGCTTCTGATTGAATGCGACCCCAAAGTAGTGATCGGATAGTGTTCCATGAAGTCAGACCCTTCTTGGTGCCACTAGAAGTCATACCCCGAAGTTATAGGCATTTCTCTATTTTTGATTGCTATTAGAATCATGTACCTAGATCAGCTTAGTGCTTAGCTGACTCTCTAGCCAAGCAAAGAGTCTCCCTCCAATAGTTCTTTGTAACTGGAGAGCTCCTTCTATAATCTAGTATTTTGTTCGCTTGCCTTGAATAAAATTTACTTTCCTCAAAAACACAAAAAAAAAAAAAAAAAAAAAAAAAAAAACTAGGCATCAACAACTCCCAACCTGATCCAAACTAACCTAAACCATAGAACTTAAACACGGGAACTCAACTAGGTTCAGTTTATTCAGTTTTTTTTTTTTTTTTTAAATAGTTTTCAGTTTCTTATTGATCTGGTTAACACAAAGACTTGGGGGAGCCTTGACTGAAATAATAACTTCCTCATGAGCGAGATTCCTTCTACAATGCAGATTTTGTTCACTATGAACTAGTGACATTCACTGGCATCTGCCGTAGCATTACAATCTTTGAAAATTAGAATGGGTTAAGTGTAGCAAAGAGTATCGGTAGTAATCAAAAGGTTAGGGTCTTGTCATTATACATCAAAGATGAACAGCTTCTGAAAGGTGATTTCTGCAGACCAAATAGTCATTATTTTTATCAAGCGAGAAATAGAGGTGGGTCTGAGAAGATGCCATTTTTTAATGATACAGGAAAATTCATTTCAAAAAAAAAAAAAAAATGATGCAGGAAACTTATGATTCAGATTCATACTGGCAAAAACTCAAAGCACCTTTAGCTCAATATTTTTCTTTCAACTTCTAAAATATTCTTAATCTTTTCCTGGATTTGTTCACAAATCCAACACCAGCTTCAAGCCTGTATCATAGTAGTAACAAATCGACTAGATAAAGTGATGCGGCTTGTCATTAAGTCGGACCAAAAAAGAAAATCTTGGATTCCCAGGCACTTACCTACAACCATCACCGAGCAGTGAGTTTAGAGTAGGGTTAGTGATAAATTCATGCAAGCAAATGACTGAGCTGACATGGAATCACATTCCTAGGTCAGCCAATTCCTTGGCTGATAGGCTAACTAAATTTGGAACATCCCAGCAATCTCTCATTGTTTGGGACAGTCTCAACCCCCCCCCCCCCCCTCCCCCTCCTCTTCTCTTTTGAGCCTCTAATATAATCCAGCACTATTTCAAAAAATAAAGAATAAAAAAATAGACTGAGCTGATATATTTTGGGTCTTACCATCACTGAACTCAGATTTGTGTCAACAAAAACATGTGCATACCTTTCCACTGCCATTTCATATGGCCCTTCATTCTCCCAATCAAATGAAAGGTAAATCGTCTGATCACGTTCAACAGTTCCAGGCATGGAGGAATCATGCCTTGCCTCTGAATCTCCGTGACTTTGGGAGCTAAAGTCCAACTGTGATGAGGAAAGAAGACCATTCACAGCCAAGTCATCAACTTCTGACTCGGTATCGCTGTCACTTTCTCGGACACGCTTCACGCTTACTTTGCCATCAGGTTTAGCTACATCAACCCCATTTGTATCCTTTAATGTCAAAGCAGTTGCCGACACTCTATGCAGATTTGACTGCATTTGAATCCATCGGTTCAGTGTAGGGAACCTATTAATGAAAGAAATTTTGAGGTTGAAAGACACATCAAAATACACAATCTAGTAAGCTAAAGAAAAGAGTATTTCGCACCAGAAGCCAATACCTCTCAGATTGATCAAGTGCAAACTCATAAAACAATCTGTCAGAATCAGGTGCCTGCCCTGTGGCATCATTTGAGGCCTTGAATATAGGCCACTCATTGCTGCAAGCCAAAATGCTTGTCCCAAAAACGCATGCCAATACAGCCCTAACAGGGGAGAGCTTTGCCAAATGCCTAACTACATTCAATTGGAGAGGGTAAAGGGGAGTTTGAGGTGTTCTTGATGATGCAAAATATGATGTAAGTTTTATGTCTTTGGAAGAGTGCAAATTGTTATCCAGACTTGTTTTGGAGAAGGGAGGCTGAATAGGTATGGATGCCCAGCCATGACCAGTTCTAGGAGGATAAACAGGTGGCACACAAGCAGATACAACTTCATGCACAAAATCAACAGACATTATATCAGCCACCTTTCCGGCCGCATCAGTGCTGCCTCGCTCAAAGACTAGACGAGTTAAAAGCTGCAACATACAGCAAAAGAAAATAAGAATTATAAAACTATCATCTGCTCCTTATCCATAGTTCTCAATAAACAGAAGCACCAGTCTTCCAAAAATGAAAAAGAACAAATAAACAATCAATAAACTATTTCAAAAATATCTTTTGAGTAACTATGATTCATAAAAGAGTAGCAAGATTATAGCAGCAGGACATTACTCAAGAAAAAAGAAAAAAGAAAAAAAGAAAAATTAAAGAGGCCCAAAAATAGCGACGCCTTTGCCACTCCAGCTTTAGCAAGTTATCAGCTAGCAAACTTGCTTAGGGGGAACAGAACAAATAAAATTTAAAAGAGGTCTATTTAGAAATATAAGATCATATTAATGGGGTACCGTCTACTAAAAATATTAAGTACAGGACAAAAGTCACCAACACATGTGGGAGAAGTAATGTTGTTTACTAGATAAAACTTTGTGGAAAAACATTCAAAGCAAGAAAGTACAAATACTTTTTTTTTTTGAGAATAAGTACAAATTCTCCTCTATTGGATATATTGAAGATTACAATGCGTACCGGTCTATATAAAGAAGGTGGGACCATATACAATTTTCGAACAATTTACAAGTTCTCTAGCAGAGTTTCTAATTTGAACCAGCTTCAAAATCAAGTCATAATTTGAGGAAGTCGAAAGTTCTTTCTTTCAAAAATGATGAGAATTCATTAAATGAGGAGAAGAATATGCAGAGTCACAGAAAGGCAGAAACAAAAAACCCAAGAACCAAAATAGAAAACATCAGCCCATATCAAATGGAAAAGTTTCGACTTTTTTTTTTTTTTTTTAAATGATGCTGAATTTTATTATGAGAGCTCAAACGAGCAGATTACAAGAGCAGAAGTCTTCCCAAACAATGAGAGATTGCTGGGAGGTTTCGAATTTTGCCAATTTATTAGCCATAGTGCTGAAAGTCATGGTATATTAGCTATTCATCGAAAAAAAAGTCAAGGTATATTAGCTTTAGAACTGTTTTTTTTCTGTTTCTTAGTATCTAGCATTGCCCTTTGTACTAAAACTTATACTAATATTCAATTTTAAGAGGTTGACTGGTTGCTGAAGACAATTTCAACAACCTTTCATTTTAAATGATGTAAACATAAGTTTTTTTTTTATAAAATGTAAACATAAGTTTCTCCATGTATAAACGGTAAATATGCTATTGATGAGACAAAGGAAATGAGAAACATACATCTTTAGGCCACTCATACACAACCGAGAAGAAGTTGAAATCATGAGTAGTGTCAGTTCCATCCACTAAATCACCAATAGTTGCAATATAGAGTATAAATGCAGAAAGGTAGGTGGAAGTTTTGGTACTTATGGGACCAAGTAGCCTTTTTGCAGAATCTTTCACATCATACATAGTCGGCTCTGCATTACTCTCTCTTACTGAACTAACAGATGTTGGTCTTGTAGGTCTGAACCCAAGACCAAAAACCCCACCCTTGTCAGAACTTGGAAGAACTTTCTTATCAGTAAAGAAGCCTTCCCCTGTCAAGAAGCTGCCATCCATTTCTTCATCAGCAACAGCTCTGGCCAGATTGTGAAGCTTCCCTGAAATTTCATAGGAAAAGGAATTATATAATATGTAGAGGTTTCTGAGAGTGCAGATGCATCACAATGAATAACTATATGTCATATACCGCTAAGGAACTGTCGTTTTCCTTGGTGAGCATCCTCAATCATCTGGTGCAAGATGGATAGAGCACGCTGCCTCTGTCCTTGTCTATTTGGCTCCTTCAGAAGAGAAAAGCTTATCTTGCCTGAAAATATAGCCTGCAGTGTTCCAGGATTCTCCTAAAGATGCAAATAAAAAAACAACAATCAACACCATCATCTCTAGGAGTAGTCTCATTTTTCTTTTCAAATTAAATGTCCTTCCACAATTAAAAGCAAAAAGCATAATAAGATCACACCTTCCTGATCCAAGGTTTGAACACAAACCCTATAAGAACAAGTAATCCAAATTGAAGGTATTTACTTGCTAGAGAATAGAGAAGCATCTTTTCTCTTTGACAGCAATTTTGTTCCACTATTCAAAGAATACAAAAGAAAACATGAAATCAACACCTTAAATTTTTTTGGAAACTAAATCATCACCCTAGTTGTTAACAGATAAACAAAAAATTAAACCTTAATGGGAAAAAAAGGACACAACGCTCAATTGCAAAATGACCTACTGGCAATCCTGAAATGTTCTTTCAGAATTGCTAAATGTAAATTGAGCATGCTTATTTAGCATTGGCTGCCTCTAAATGTTCTTTCACCTCAACATGCGGTAATATATTTTCTTTTTTCTTTATGAAAGGATGCAAATTTTATTAAATAAAAAGGCCAAAGGACCAAGTGAAAGCAATTTACAACAAGATGTCTAGGCAGGTTTGATCAGCCATATCATTTGTTGATCTATTTACATGACAAAGCCATCAAGAGAGCCATATCTCCCTCCTTAACAGTTAAAAAAACATCAACTTTTATAGATAAAAAAAAAAAAAAGCATGCATAAATATACTACATAATCAAGTTTAAAAAACCATGTCTCTGAAATAATTTCTTCATTTTTTTACAACTGTGATCGCTTCCAACCACAAAAACATCAGATCTAACAAGTAAGAAGCTAACCTGTTCCAGAAATTCTTGCAGGCGCTGAAGGATACGCTTTATTACTGAAATTATGCTCACTTCCTGAATTTGATCCCAGTAAGTTAAACCTATCTTGGGAGAAACACCTGGATAAATTTCAGACAGCATAACCCGAGCCTGTGGTTGCCAAAGTTACAGTATTAAATCTGTATACTCCATGCAAAACATTAAATGCCATCTCATGTTATAGAACAAAACCGATTATAAGTAAAATGTAGAACTTTGACAACATAATAAATAAAGTAGCACTAATTAGATTGATACCAAATTTCTTTTCAAAACTGTTGTATCTTAAAGTGAAATAGTTTTAGATGAAAAAGAGAAGGATAAAAATGATGTTTCGTTCTATGTTGTTTTGTCCTTTCGCTTTTGTTTTTTTCTATTTTTTTATAATATGTACCTGATTATTTGTCGAGTGACAATAGATGAGATACGAAACGAGAGACAAGAGATGAGAGATGCTTTTGCCATTCCACTGCTCCCCACCGATCAAAATCTCCTTCTGATCCCGCTGGCAAGCGCGGAAGACAACTGGAGAAACTAACCATCCGAACACACAGGTGGTGCTCGGTCAAGAGAATATCGCAGTGCCACGGTTCCGATGACCTCTGTGATGTTAGACCGGCATCTAATCTACCTCTTCACGGCGTGTCATCACGAATGACGGCTCGTTTAATGACTACCACTCTTGACAGGACACCTGCACTCCGAATTCAAATCACCATCACAACGCCGATTGAAGCAAAGGACTTCATCGCATGGCACTTCAAGTGACATTCCGAGGACCAACGAAGGTGACGATGACAGCAACAAATGGACCACTGTCTACAACAAATCAACCCACACCAGACCTCGCCACAACACTGCTCCCTTACTCAATGGCCCCTTCCATTTCGCCTACGGCCCGACTGTCCTGACGATCGCCCAAGTAGACCTACACTGTACTCCATGCATCCATGTGACAGTCCAGAACGGAGAAAAACGATCGTTTATCACTTTCCCAATGGTAGCTTGTGCCACTTTCATCTTCCAGTTCACGGAAGACACTACTCAACGCCGTGCTAGCTCATTGCACATCGGAGAAGCACCACCGCATGTCGTATCATTCAATACCGGGGTCATATCATCAAGGCGGGCATTGCTATCCATGAAGCCACCAACACCTTCTTCGGATGGAATCACTTCCTCCAATGTCTGTGAAGCTGACTACCGCACCAGCCACCAGTCTACCCTCTGAATACTACCGTCTGTCAGAGTGGTTCCGTCCACTCTTGTAGGCGGTAGCTTTCCTCACCTAATAGATCGGTCTTTTGGGTGTATTGGCTAGCCGTTGTCATGGTATCAGAGCTGGGCACGCCACGTCCCCCGTTCAAATCCCAGGAGAGGCGGTCAAGAATCGGCAGGGTGGGTGTCAGAGTGGTTTCGTCCACTCTTGTAGGTGGCAGCTTTCCGCACCTAACAAATCGGTCTGTAAGGTGTATTGGCTAGCCGTTGTCATGGTATCAGAGCTGGGCACGCCACATCCCGCGTTCGAATCCCGGGAGAGGCGGTCAAGATTGGGCAGGGTGGGTGTCAGAGTGGTTTTGTCCACTCTTGTAGGCGGTAGCTTTTCGCACCTAATAGATCGGTCTTTTGGGGTATTGGCTAGCCACTATCATGGTATCAGAGCTGGGCACGCCACATCCCACGTTCGAATCCCGTGAGAGGCGGTCAAGAATTGGCAAGGTGGGTGTCAGAGTGGTTCCGTCCACTCTTGTAGGCGGTAGCTTTCCGCACCTAACAGACCGGTCTTTTGGGTGTATTGGCTAGCCATTGTCACCCTCCTATTCAAACCAATGCCCCAACCCACAACCAAGAACCCCTCAACGCATTTCACGCCACCCCATACTCTTCCCTCCCACCCACCCCTATCACCCCAACCCCGCCTATCTCAAACAAGTGCCCCTTGCGTGCCCAATCACCAATGACCGCCTTGAACAACCCACCATCAAACTACCCCCTCACCTGCTATGCAACGGATTGGAGAAACTAACATTTGCCACCTCTGACACAAGGCCTAACGACTGAAAGGATGTGTCGACCTGATTCATCCACGGACTGCAATTGGACTACCACCCGCAATGCTCGTACATGCGACACGGTTAATGGCTTGTCATTTTTCATTCCATTGGTGATTGATGAATGGCTATGAGGCTTCCCATGACTGTTGCCTCCTTCGTGACTTGTATGCCGGATTGGAGTCCTTCCTCCCTTGGCCGGATTCTCGACCTATGGCTCCAAATTACTGGTCTTCCTCCTGAACCATGGGACGAGAGTGTTTTCCTACTCATTGCCAACTCCTTCAGCTCTCTAGTCCAACTAGATGATCACACTGCAAGTAGGAGAAGGCGACTTGGCCTGAATTTTTATTAACCCAACAGACTCCTCTCAGGGCATACTATGGATCAGATCAGAAAACTGCGTGTTGTTCTGGGATTATTTGAAGTGGTTTCCGGTCATAACATAAACTGGGAAAAAACCACTCTTCTTGGCTACCACATTGATCCAGCTAGGCTGTGGGATATGGCGGACTACTTTTTTTTTTATGAATGGTGCGTATATAGATAAAAAGGAGAAGAAAAATTACAAACCTAGGTCAAGGGGCTTGACTCCACAACAAAGTGTTGGCGAGAAATGCCCGCCTTGGCCTGGGTGTCTGCCAAGTGATTAACAGAGCGGGGAATGTAATTCCCATATGACGGATTACTTGGCATGCTCTGTGGGAAATATGCCAACTACATATCTTGGGCTCTCACTTTTTTATTCTTGGCCTTCGGCGTCACTATGGGCCCCCCTCATTGAGAAATTTGAAAAGAGGCTAGCCACTTGGAGAGGTAAACTCTTATCTACTGCAGGGCGTCTCAGTCTCCTCAAGTCTAGTCTGGTTGGGCTGCCAAATTATTTGTTATCATTCATGCACAGTTTGGCCTCCGTTTGCTCCAAAATCGATGTTATTCGTCGGCGATTTCTCTGGAGAGGTTCAAAAGACACCTTCAGATACCATTTGGTTAGTTGGAAGGATATTTGCATGCCTTATAATAGGGGAGGATTGGGCATCCAACCTACAAGAGAAATGAACAAAGCTCTTACGCTCAAATGGATTTGGAACTTCAATAACAAGCATAACAGTTTATGGAGGAATATGGTGAAATTCTACCTTCAGTTTTCGGGTGCCTAGTGGAGAGAGGGTGGTGTCGCTCACTTCCTTTCCCTGATATGGAAATCAATTTTCAAGCATCTTCCAGTATTCAGAGATGCTACCTCGTTTCACACGGGCAATGGAAAGACCCTTCTCTTCTGGTCGGTTGAATGGTGTGGCCCTCGATCCATCTAGGAGGACTTTCTGTGGTCGCATAGGTGGCTAGCAACCTCTCTTGCTCTGTGGCTGATTCATGGAGTGATCAGTCGTGGAGTCTCCAGTTCTGCCGGGGACTAAATGATGAAGAATCGTTGGCTTTTTGCTCTCTCCTTACCAAAGTCAGCAATACTATTATTCGGGACCATTCAGTTGATAAGTTGATTTGGAATCCCAACAATAATGGTAGATTCACTGTTACTCCTGCTTACTCTCATATCAGAAAGAAAGACTACAGTATTCATGAGCACAAGGAGAATCTGGCTTGGAAACTCTCAGCGCCAAGCAAAATCAAATTTTTCATGTGGTCGGCCATCAAAAAACAGATTCTTACTTCGAACAACCTTCATAGAACAGGCTTCACCACCCCTAATCTTTCTTGTCCCCTTTGTGGTGAGTGCGATGAGATAGTCCAACATGTCCTCTTACATTGTGGATTTCCGTGGCAAGTCTGGATGAAGATTTTTCAGAAAATTGGGCTCCACGTGGGGCTACATCGGGACCTCTTTGGCACCTTTGAGATGGTTTGAGGGATTAACCTTCCTCGGCTGGACAAATTAATACTTTCAACCTGTCTTGCACATGTTCCATGGTGCATTTGGCTCGAGCGGAACAACCGGAGATTCAACTCCAAAGCTAGCACCCCGGACAACACAGCTTCTCATGTCGTTGGCCTCATCTCAAGCTGGCTTCATACAAGGAAGGATATTGCCACTCTATCGAGTGTTTCCCTTCGGAAAAATTGGAATTTGATCGCCCATATATCTAGACCTTGCAAAACTCTGAGTATGGCCATCTGGGATCCTCCCCCTTGTAACTGCAATAAGCTGAATTTTGATGGTAGTGCTATTGGTTGTCCTGGGCCGACTGGAGCAGGCGGTGTGTTCAGAGGTCACAATGGAGACCCTATTCTTTCTTATGTTGGTCCGGTGGGTATTGTTGATTCTAATACTGCTGAAGTTAGTGCTTTGTTGTTCGGCCTCCAAATCTTCAGGGATCATCTCCATGGCAAGTTAATCATTGAAGGTGACTCGAAGACTGTCATTAGTTGGTATTCCAAAGATAGCTCCCCCCTTGGTGCCACTGGCCCATCATTGATAGTATTGCTGACATTGTATCTTCTACTCATTGTAATTGGAATCTCATTCCTAGATCAGCCAACTCTTTGGCTGATAAATTGGTAAAATTCAGAACCTACCAGCAATCTCTCATTGTTTGGGAAGGCTTCCCTCCTTTGTAAATTGCTTTTTTGAGCTTTTGTCTTAATAGAAATCAGCATCATTTCAAAAAAACAAATGCCAACAATCTCATTGAAGTACATAAAAAAATTAGCCCCTAGTCCTCACCCAAGAGCAATCATCAAAACACATCTCAAGCCAATCATGGCAGGCAAGTCAAAACACCAACTTCCAGTGGCCTGGAATTTGGAAAAGCAAATACAGCTCCGATTTTCTCTAATGCAGAGATTAAGAGATGATGGAGGTATAGCTTTAACAATAGTCTTCTGGGGACGATGAGAGGAGGGGTCGGTCAAGGAGTAACTCCCTCCCACCAACCAACTGGGGAACGGAGTAATTCCTACCCAACGACCATTCCCTCTGATCTAGCGCCTCTAGTAGGACAACGCCCAGGATGGGGCGACAATCAAACCAGTCTGGGGAAGCAGTAGCGGCAGCAGCAACAACGACAAGGCAAACAACTGGAAGAAGAAGAAGATTAGGAGGAAGAAGAAGAAGATAAGGGGGAAGAAGAAAGTATTGAAACCGAAGATAGCTCAGCGAAATGGCAAACTATAATCTTGAGATCCTCACGACGAAGGATTCTAGTGGAGGACCCGGCAAGATACGAATTCCGGAACGGAGAAGCGAAACTGACTTTTCGGAAGAGGAAGGAGAAGAGTGGGGAAGCAATCCAGATACTTGCGCAAGAGGGGGAAAAAAATCATATATCTCCCTCCCGATCTCTACAATCAGCTCTTTCCTAGACATCTTCAGGAAAGTCCAATTAGGGAACACGGGAAGAAAATACAGCAGATCACTCCTCACCGGGGATCTGGAATTCCAAGTGCACATCCAGTATCACGGGGGACTTCTGGAATGCGTTGTCCACCAAAGACGTGGCCAAATGATAATGGCTACCACAGCTCTCCACTTCTGGAATGGGATGGAAACGCTTTGATCAAATACTCCAGCATCTCACCACATCAAAAAAAATCCACTCATAGCCAAGCACCTCACACCAGTTAATTTTTTCGCCTCCAACCGCTCCTCCAACAAAAAAAACCTCAGATCACCAAAAACAACTGTTCACCACCACCACCAATACCACTCCCTGAAGCCTCACCCCACAAAAACCAGTTTTTCATATCCCTACTAGCCCACATCGAAATTGAGGGCACTCACAGAATGTCCCTAGAAGTGATCATAGAAGCTCTGGAAAATTTTTGCACCAGCAAGCAAATCCAAGAATGGCTACAAAAACGTAACATCCATCCCACAACCATCACCAAAGCTCAAGAGAGGAGCTGGATAATTAACTTTAACTCGGAGGAGGACCGCAGCAGAATACATGCATTGAAGACAGAGACTGAATCACTGTTCTTTCACATGACGAATTGGAGCCCAGAACTCACAGCACCCCTCTCGGGGCAATGGGTGATCGTCAAAGGTCTTCCGGTGGAAATCCGATGCAGGCATACTCTGGAATGCCTCACAAAAGGTTTCGGAGAACTTATCTGGGCCGAAAGCCAGCCAGCGAATCTTCACAAAGAAAAAATCTTCATCTTGCCAAAATCACCGGTAAGTGGTTTACAATTTGTTCATATTTCCTGCGGAAAAACCATGACTTGGGTCTCCATGGAATTTGGAGAACTAGAAGTCCTTCCGGTAGTTTGTCCCAGCTCGGAAGAAACCTCACAAGGCATGTCTCAGGTTGAGTCGACTCACCCAACTTTGCCGACTCGAAAACATCACTCGGAGTCCAATCAGACATGGATTCCGAAAAAAAATCCGGCCCCAAATTTAAATCCAAATCAAAACCCAAATCCCAGAACAGTCCAATCTCTGCCAATCTTCAATAGCCCAATTAATGCCCGCGCCGACAAAATCCCCCAAGTGACAATACCCCTACCCACAGTGCCATCCCTTAGTTATCGAACTCCCCAACCAACTGCAAAATACCTATCACCAACCCCAAAAGGAAATCTATCTGACAAGATCTCTCGAGCCAATCCGTCGTCACAACCATCACCTGACAAGACTTCTTCCATAACTCCCGCTACTTCCCCATCCTCATCATCTCATGACAAGACTCCTATCAGCCCCTTTAGTCCTATCATCATAAACCACACCACCCTCTCACCTACATCGCCGTCACACTCTGCAAAAATCCTACTTACCTTCCTCCCCATTTCCCGAAAACCATCATCACCTCTTCAAATCAATGGTACCCCCAATGTCCCCTCGATCTGGCAACCTCGAGCCCCGGGACGTTTTTCAACCATCACATCCACCGCAGCCAAAATTTTCCTACACGCCACCATCGATCACATCAATCACCAAATCCCTTCAACCCACATCATGTCGACCTCCCGTCCCTTCATATTTAAACCACCTCCCTTTCCGCCACCCTACCCTAAATCCCCCGTTTCCCGAAGTCCACGATCTTTTAGTACACCTCGCCTGTCAAACGCCACCTGTGCGCCCTCCATTTCCCGAGGCTTATCCACCTCGACAAACCCCCAGCTCTCCACTATATCACACACAACCTTGGCTCCTTCTCGAAACTTATCCACCTCGACCTCGACTCCCCCCTCCCTCAACCCTCCCACATCAAATCACCCAACATCCCATTCCTCTCGCCACCCCATCAAACCCTCCTTTAACACAAATCTCCCTATACACAGATCCTCCTCAAGCCCCGCTAAGCCCTCCCTATTCGCCCCGCCTTTGCTCAAATTCCAATTACTCCACCTGGGATTTTGACCCTCCTTTTTACTCCCCATCCACCTTATATATCCATTCCCCCACTATCCTCTGCCCCACCCCCCTTCGAATCATCAACCCCCACACGAACACTATGGAGACTTCAACCCCCCAAAAAAATCACCCCTCCCCTACACACCAATGCCGAAAGACAATATGTCCAAACCCCTTACCTGTATACCTACTCCAGACCAAAAAAAAAAGAAGGTAAAGATAAAGCAATAGACACCACCCCCCCACTTTCTAGAAAAAACAAAGGGAAAGACAAAGTCAAAGACACCACCCCCCCACCTTCCCCCCCTCCAAACTCCCCCCCTGTCCTTCCAATGGAGCGTCCTCCTTGGCTCGATCTCCCCCCTGCCTTCCCCTCTGGAATCCTCCCAACTTGGTCCGACCTGCCCCCAGCTATAATCTCCAAATCTACTCCAACCATGGCCTTAACTCCCACTCCGCGGGATGATCTCCTCCTATTTCTTCTGGAGCAAGAACAAGATTTCCCACGAGAGGAATTTTCTGAAATGACGGAGCTTGCAACATCTTATGTTCGAACTATCTTGAAGCTGGCTTGGCGATGCGGAATATCAACACCTTCCGATCTCCATGATTGTTCTATCATGGAATGTCAGAGGGCTCGGCTCTTCGTCTAAGCGAGCCCACATCAGAGCGGCGCTTTTTGATGTTAAACCAAAAATTGTTATTCTACATGAAACTAAGCTGCAGTCTTTTGATTATTCACTTGTTTGTGATTTGTGGTATGACACCAACCCTGCGTGGGCAAATGTGGCTGCAATTGGCCATTCCGGTGGCATAATTGTCATCTGGGATCCAACTGCTTTTGACGCAAAATCTGTCGTTCCGGGTCAATACTCAATCGGTCTCCAATTTCTCGACCACAACCTCGGAACTTCTTGGGCGCTTGCCGGCATCTATGGACCTACTCGTTACCGTGACCGGGCAACTTTCTGGGAGGAAATCCTCCAGCTTGTCCAGTTATGGGACCTCCCTTGGCTCCTTGGAGGAGACTTCAATGCAACTCTTCTTTGCTCTGACAAAAGCCCTCCTGCCTCACAAACCTCATCAACCATGAGAGCTTTTTCTGATTTTATCAATAGTCTTGCTCTATCCGAGGTTCCTCTCTCGGGGAAAAAATTCACCTGGACAAACTGCCAAACCCCCCCTATTTTGTCTAAATTAGACCGTTACTTTGTAAATACAGAATGGAACCTCCTCTTCCCAAATGTCTCTGGCCAAGTCCTAAATAAAATAAGATCTGACCATTGGCCTATCCAACTCAACACTCGGCCAGTTACGTGGGAAAGATCTCCTTTTCATTTTGAGAATGCTTGGCTGTTAACAGAGGCCTTCATTCCCTTCTTCAAAATGTGTTGGCTCAAACTGGAAAATCATCCTAACCCGGGCTGGGCCCTCCCTCTGAAACTCAAAGCCCTCAAGCCAAAGATCTGACTGTGGGAAAAAAATCTCCGAATTTCTGCTGCTTCCCAGAAAGAATCGATTCGCCGCCGCATTTCTGAGTTGGATCTACTAGAGGAACAAAGGTTAATCTCTCCTTCTGATTTATTAGTTAGAAATAATTTAAATTCAGAATATCTTTCGTTTCTTCGTTCTGAATCTGTTCGTTGGAAACAACGTTCAAGATTTCGATGGATGGCCGAGGGAGATGGGAATACAAAGTTTTTCCATTCCATCGCCTCGGCCCGGAGGAGGACTAACCGTATCACTGCTCTCTGTAACGGAGAACAAGTGATTACGGATAGTGCCTCCATTTCTAACCTCTTGGTGAAGTACTTCGCATAACTATATTCAGAAAACTGTTTTAGAAGACCAAAACTCCATCAGCTTGACTTCGAGCGTATCTCATCTGAAGACGCTGCAGATCTTGAAAAACCATTTTCACTTGAAGAAATTGAACGGGCTGTCCTTGGCCTTTCTAAAGATAAAGCCCCAGGACCAAATGGGTTTAATGGTGAGTTTTACCACTGTTTTTGGGACCTGTTAAAAAACGATGTATGTGCCTTCATTAACAATTTTCACCAAGTGGGTATAACTCACTCTGGGATCGGCACATCTTTTATTGCTCTTATTCCCAAAAAAACAAATTCAGAGTTACCCAAAGATTTCCGTCCCATAAGCCTTACTTCCAGTTCATATAAAATTATTGGGCTTCTCTTGGCTAATCAGTTGAAAGCAGTCCTTTACAAGGTAATTAATCCTTGTCAAAGTGCTTTTATCTGAGACAGAAACATCTTGGACTCTTCTCTAACAGCTCATGAACTCCTTGATTTGTTAAAAAAATCATCCCTTCCAAGGTTTGTCCTGAAAATTGATTTTGAGAAAGCCTTTGACCGGGTTGACTGGAAACTTGTGGATTATCTTTTTGACCATATGGGTTTTGGCACAAGATGGAAATTTTGGGTGAGGAGTTGTCTTTCCTCTCCTTCTTATTCTGTCTTGGTAAATGGTAAACCTCATGGTTATTTCAAAGCCTCTAGGGGGATAAGACAAGGAGACCCTCTATCTCCATTCATTTTTACTCTCGTAGGAGAATACCTTTCCTCTATGATCCGTTTTGCAAAACTTTCGGGTTGGCTAAACCCTGTTTTTGTAGATCCGAACCATGATGTTCCCATTTTACAATATGCTGATGATACTATCCTTTTCGGAGAAGGGTCCATGAGACAAGTTAAGCACATGAAAGCTGTTTTGAACATCTTTGAATTGACCACTGGTCAAAAAATTAGTTGAGAGAAATCCTCAATTTTTGGATTTAACATTGAACCCTCCATTCTCAATTCAATGGCGAATGCTCTGGGTTGTAAGTGTGCATCTTTTCCAAGCACATATCTGGGCTTGCCTTTGACTCCACTATTGCCTACAAAGAATTCCTGGTTCCCGGTTGTTGAGCGTCTTGAGAAGCGTCTCGCTTCATGGAAAGGGAAATTTTTATCCAAAGCTGGTAAGTTGGTTCTCATCAAATCTTGCCTACACGGTATTCCTTCCTATTTTTTATCCTTGTATCATTGTCCTGCATCTATTCGGGATAGAATAGAGTTTTTAAAAAGAAGATTCTTATGGGATGGGCCAAATGGGGAAAAAAAGTTTAATCTTGTAAAATGGGAAGATGTTTGTAAGCCAATTATAATGGGGGGGGGGGGGGGGGGGCTCGGGATTCGGGACATTGCTACCACAAACAAGGCACTGCTCATGAAGTGGATCTGGAAATACAACATGCAACCCAATTTGTTGTGGCGTAGAATGGTTAAAATGAAGTCCGGAACAGTTCATGGCTGGTGGATGGACAGGGGGAGGTTTTATAAGTTATCTCCAGTTTGGAAGAAAATTGCCAAATTTTTGCCATCTTTTAAGTCTGTCGTCAAATGCTACATCGGGTGCGGAAAAGAAACTCTATTTTGGACAGATTGGTGGATAGGCTCTAGCTGTTTGCAAGTTAGTCATCAACGTCTTTATCAATTATCAAGATCTCATAGCACGATGGTTTCTGACCATTGGCAACCTTTGGGTGGCTAGAATCTACATCTAAGGCGAGCATTGAATGATTCTGAAGCACTGGAAGCCACTGACCTGGTCAATATGCTCTCAGAAGTGACATTAAAACGCTTACTGACACACTTATCTGGACGCCGAACAAACAAGGTATGTTCTCCACTGCTTCTGCGTACCACCATTTGATTGCATATCCGACTCCCCAAGAGGCACATCCTGCTGCCTTTGCATGGGCGCTCCCTATTCCTCCTCGAGTTAAGTTCTTTATCTGGACGATATGCCGCAAGAAAATCTTAACTGCTAACGCTTTACAAAGACGTGGCGTTAATGTTCCAAACCCAGAATGCCCGTTTTGTAATTCATCTCCCGAAACAGCAGATCACACGCTTCTACATTGTGCATATGCTCATAAAATCTGGACGAAATTGACAGATAAAATCGGTATTTCATACTGCCCATCTCAAGATTTACATAACACCATCCTAACTTTGGTTAGTTCTCGTCTCCCAAAATTGGGAAAAAATTTAATCCCTTGCTGTGTTGGACACATTACATGGAATTTATGGAAAGAAAGAAATAATCAAAAATTCAATCAAAAAGGTCTCCCACGGAAAATTCTTTGTGATCAGATTATCGGTCAAGTAACCTCTTGGGTTCTCCAATGCAAAGAATTTTACAACTTGAAAGGGACAAACATGCGAGGAAATTGGCGAAATGTTGTAGGTATGTCTAATCCGACAAGAGTTCCTGAAATGGTTGAATGGTCCAAACTCCCTCCTGGGTACTTTAAGCTAAATTTTGATGGAAGTGCTCTTAGAAGTCCGGGTCCGACTGGTTTTGGCGGAGTTATTCACGATGAACAAGCCAATCTTATCTTCACATATGCGGGTCCAATTGGTGTATCTGACTCTACTAGCGCAGAATTACATGGGTTGTACAACAGTCTGAAACTTTTTAAACAAAAAAAGGAAGGTGCTCTCTTTGTTGAAGGAGATTCTCAAGTCATTATCAACTAGTGCACAAAGCCATCCAAACCTCCTTGGCGTCATTGGGAGTTATTTGAGAAAATTTGTAAGTTAATTTCTGTTTTACATTGTACTTGGAAATATGTTCCAAGATCAGCTAATCACTTAGCTGATGCTCAAGCTAAAAAAGGCGTTTCCCTCCAACACCTTGTTGTGGAGGAAATGTCTCTTTAGCTTTTTAGGGTTGTAATCTTTTTTTTCTTCAGTAATACATTCACACTTACTCCTCAAAAAAAGATGATGGAGGTCATCCGTTCATGGGCCAGTAATCATCGTGTTGCTGCTGCTTCCCAGAAAGAATCGGTTCGTCGCCGCATATCTGAGCTTGATCTACTCGAAGAACAAAGATCTATTTCTCCTCTTGATTCACTTATTAGAAATCAATTAAATTTGGAATATTTAAATCTACTTTGTTTTGAATCTATCCGCTGGAAACAACGTGCTAGATTCCGCTGGATGGCCGAGGGAGATGGAAACACAGTTTTTCCATTCCATCACCTCAGCCAGGAGGAGGACTAACCGTATCACTACTCTCTGTCATGGAGACCAAGTGATAATGGATAGTTCCTCCATTTCTAATATTCTGGTGAAGTTCTTCTCAGACTTGTACACCGAGGTGTGCTACAATAGACCAAAGCTGCCGCAACTCAAATTCCTGCGCATCTCTCCCACGAACGCATAAGATCTGAAAAAGTCGTTCACCACTGAAGAAATTGATTTGGCTGCCCTGGGCCTTCCGAAAGATAAAGCTCCTGGACCTGATGGTTTTAATGGTGAGTTTTACCACTGTTTTTGGGATTCAATCAAAAGTGATGTGTATGCTTTTGTCCACAATTTCCACCAAGTCAACATAACCCATAAGGCAGTTGGAGCATCTTTCATTGCTCTTATCCCAAAAAAATCCAACACAACCCTACCCCAAAATTTTCGACCTATTAGCCTCACAACCAGTTATTATAAAATCATTGGACGTCTTCTTGCAAATCGGCTAAAAGCCCACCTTCCGAAAGTCATTAATCCCAGTCAAAGTGCTTTCATTCGAGATAGAAATATTTTGGACTCCTACATGATTGCTCACGAGCTATTAGACTCTTTCAAAAAATCTTCCCAGCACAAATTCGTCCTAAAATTAGATTTTGAAAAAGCCTTTGACCGAGCAAATTGGAAACTTATCGATCACCTTTTTTATCGAATGGGTTTTGGGAATAGGTGGAAATTTTGGATGAGAAGTTGTATTTCCACCACATCATATTTTGTCCTCGTTAATGGAAGGTCGTGCGGTTTCTTCAAAGCAACAAGGGGAATAAGGCAAGGTGACCCTTTGTCTCCTTTTCTCTTTACTCTCATTGGGGAGCACCTTGCTTCTATAGTCCAATTTTCTAAATGCTAAGGTTGGCTTAGTCCTGTCTCTGAAGACCCGAACCAAGATATTCCAATCTTGCAGTACGCTAATGATACTATTATTTTTGGAGAAGGTTCTATGAGACAGATTTCCCACATGAAAGCCTTGCTCAACATTTTCGAATTGGCTTCTGGTCAAAAGATAAGTTGGGCTCAATCTTCTATCATTGGCTTTAATATTGACCCCTCCATATTAAATTCAATGGCAAGTTATTTGGTTAAAAGTTGCATCTCTCCCCGGCACATACTTAGGTCTTCCACTGACTCCCGTCCTACCTACAAAAAGCGCCTAGCACCATGTCATTGAGCGCCTGGAAGGCCGTCTTGCATCATGGAAAGGAAGATTTTTGTCCAAAGCTGGTAAGTTTGTACTCATAAAATCTTGTTTACATGGCATACCCTCTTATTTTCATTCCTTGTATTGCTGTCCAGCCTCTGTCCGGAATAGAATTGAACTCCTTAAGAGGAGATTTTTATGGGGTGCACCAAATGGGGAAAGAAAATATAGCCTTGTAAAATGGGATGATGTTTGTAAACCCATTGTAATGGGTGGTCTCAAGATCCGGGATATTGCAACAACCAATTCTGCCTTACTGTTGAAGTGGATATGGAAATTTAATATGCAACCAACTCTGTTATGGCGGAAAATTGTTGAAGCCAAAGCAGGGAAAGTTTCTGGTTGGTGGAGTGATGGTGGAAGATATTATAAATTATCTCATGTGTGGAAGAAGATTGCCCAGCTGCTGCCTGCCTTTAAAAATGTTGTCAAATGCTACATCGGTACAGGCAGCCAAACAAAATTATGGACAAACTGGTGGGTTGGCCCAAGCAGTTTCAATGTTAGTCATGGACGTATTTATCACCTGGCAATAGAACAAGATGCGACCGTTTCTGCGCAAAGGTTTACTTCTGGTGAGTGGAACTTAGATCTCCGATGAGCATTGTCGGACGTTGAAGCCATTGAAGTTGTTGATCTTGTCTCAAGTCTCTCAACGGTAAGAATCAAAAACTCTCCAGACACTCATCTAGACTCCGTGCGGGCAAGGTAGTTCTCTACTGCTTCTGCCTATTACTTCTTGGTCTCTCTCCAATCAAATCAACCAATCTATCCAACTGCTTTTGTGTGGTCCTTACACATTCCACCTCGTGTGAAATTTTTTATTAGGACCGCGTGCTGAAAAAAATTTAAACCTCCGACTCATTAATTCGACGTGGAAATAGTGTTTCGGACCCCTTATGCCCTTTTTGTCATTCCTCTCCTAAAACCGCAGATCATATCCTTTTACATTGCGAGTATGCCCATTTGGTTTGGACCAAACTCATAAACAAAATTGGGTTGCAATACTGCCCATCTCAATCATTACCTTCTACAATACTCACTATTACTAGCGCTCATCTTCCCAAACTTGGGAAAATATTAATCTCTTGTTGTGTGGGTTACATTGTCTGGAGTCTATGGAAAGAGAAAAACAACAGAAAATTTTATCAAAAATATCTTCCCTGGAAAATTTTGTGCAATAGAATCATTGAGCAAGTATCCTCTTGGGTACTCATGCAGAAGGAATTTCAGAACTTAAAAGGATCAAATTTGCGTGGAAACTAGCGTCACATTGCGGAAATGTCTTTCCCGTCCCACCTTCCTCCTATGACAATTTGATCTCCACCCCCATTGGAACACTTCAACTTAAACTTTGACGGAAGTGCATTTGGTTGCCCTAGGCCAGCTGGATTTGATGGAGTCATTCATGACGATAAAGGGAATCTTTTTTTATCATATGCTGGACCAATTGGTATATCTGATTCAACCAGTGTTGAGCTACACGGGTTGTATAATGGGTTAAAACTCTTCAAGCAAAAGATGGAGGGCCCTCTCTGTGTTGAAGGCAATTCAAAAGTTGTTATCAATTGGTGTATGAATTATTTGAAACCTCCTTGGTGGCATTGGGAATTATTTGAGGATATATGTACTTTAGTTACCCAAATGCATTGTAAATAGAATTATATTCCTAGATCTGCTAATCATTTAGCAAATAATCAGGCTAAACAAGGTGTTTCCCTCCATTAGCTTCTTGTGGAGGAAGGCCTTCTTTAGCTAGGTATGTATACTTTCTTCATCTTGCAATATATATTCACACCTTATTTCAAAAACATGAGATGATGGAGGTCTATGAGCATAGCTTGCTAGCCCATTGGGGCACTTTTTGATGTACTTCGATGAGATAGAAGATGTTTTTAAAACCGGAAATATCACATGGTTACACACTCCTAAAAACACTGATAGCATTACTTCATTGGCTAGAGTGGATCACCCAGTATCACCTTATTGTTAGTACCTATCTCCCTCTCTTGATTTTTTCTCATCTTTTCTTATCCCTTTTTTGGAGTGGTAAAGTGAAATCGTATTAAGAGAAATTTTATTAAGGACAAGGAATGTACAACTACACAGTCCGAGAAATCAAGGCCCCCTAAACATTAAGGGGCCAAAGAAGAAAAGGACTACAAAGGAAGAGAGAACAAACTGAAAGAAGTACAAAGGTAAGCCTCCTGATGTCTAAACACCATATCTGAACAATTAACCCTTTCTCAAGCAAGTTTATCAGCACCACCATTAGCCTCCTGATGTCTTTTCTGCTCTTTTGAGCCAAGATTATCTCTCAGGTTGTACTCGTTCACCGTGTCACTCTCGTTGGGGGAGCTTTCTTAATGGATTCCAATTCCTAATTGCCATTCAAGAGAGAGAGAGAGAGAGAGAGAGAGAGAGAGAGAGAGAGAGGGAGTGAGTGACAGAAATCAAGCCAAACTCCAGTGATCACCCCAAGCGTAGATCCAAATTCCACAGAGTTAATCTTTCTGAGCCGAACTGGAGTCTCTTCCTCAATCTAAATCCCCTTATTTTCCAAAGATTGAACATTATTCCCGAAACTCTAAAACAGTAGGATCAACATTATAATCTATATCTCTTGAACTGAAAGAAAAGAGTATAGAGACAAAATTGACAGAGAATTGAAGAGTGATAAAGAAATGAAGGAAAACCTTAAGTTTTGATTATTGTTAAATTCATTCAAGGCCTTTGACTTGCCTGATCAAGAAGTTGTTTGCACATCTGAACATCCTTTGCAGAAGTTGCAGCAACATCAATGCAAAGAAGTATCTGGCAAAGAACAAATGTAAGAAAATGGTAGTTCTTTTTTTTGAACAATCAGAACAGGCTAACTTGTGGAAAAAAAAATAATATTTATTAAAGAAAAAATAAGGCTAACATGCTTACATACCGTGGGTAAGGAACCCAACTGAGCACGGAAGGATGAAAAGTCCAGTTCCAGAACTGCATTTGGGGTTCCCTCTGCAACACGAGATACAGCATCTTCTACCTAAAAGGATGCTCGAAATCAATGTCTTTCAAATCATATAAGTTATGGAAATAAATGTAAAACTTCCTCAGATACTGTTAAACAAAAAAAAAAACACCAAATAGAGCAAAAGTAAAGGACGATCAAACACATATAAGTAAAACTCAATCTCCAGGATAAAGAACAAAATTAAAGATAAATCAATTTAAAATAAAGACACATGCTTAATGTGGACTCAACCAACAGATGAATTCATGGATTATATACAGGGTCTACTTTGAGATACAACAGGAAAAACATTGTGTTAAAAGTAACAAATAAGGCAAAATTATAACATTACAAGAATAGAAAACTCCCCCAAGGAGATAACTTAAGTTTTTAACTTTAAAAGGAATTCAAAAGGAAACCTAGGGCCTGGCGGGATTGGAGTAGTACAAGATCATGATAACCAGATATTACAGTCTTAATCAGGTCCACTCGTTATAGTAGATTCCACAGAAGTAGAATTGTGATTAATACAACAAGGCCTACTACTCTTCTACAATCATTTTAACCTTCCTCTAATTATTGAGAGTGATTCAGGTAGTGTAATTTCATGAAGAAAAGAAAGTGAAAAGCCAACGTGGAGGTTTGAGCAGATATTTCTTTGAGAAAGGAAAAATTTATTCAACGCAAAAGCCAAGAAGATAACTACAAAAGGCAATGCAAGGTGCCCCCCCTCTTTACAACAAGGGATTGAAGGGAGGCCCCTTGCTTTGCCAAGGAATCAACTAAGGAATTAGCTGATCTAGAAATATAACTCCAATTACAATCAAGGGGAGAAGTATTATCGACAGCCTCATAAAAGGACCTTGAGTGCTACCAAGGTAGATTGGAACCCAAGGAGCACCACCCAATCACCACTTTGGTATCCCCTTAAATCAAAAGACTGTCACTCATGTACTCTCTAAAGATAAGTAATTCCTGCAAGAGGGCCTAAAGTTCCACTGAAGTAGAGTTTGAAATGCCAATTGGCCCTGAGTAGGAAATCAGGGTGGTTCTATTACAATTACAATTCCTAAACACTCCTCCAATCCTTGCTCTGCCCGAGCAGCATCAAAGTTCGGTTTAACGATGCCATTGGGAAGGACCCATTCTGCCATAACGGTTGGCTTAATGAGTGAGAACATCTGCACAATCAACCGCCTCTAATAGTAATACCTCTCAAGCTTCTAAACTCCTTTCTAGTATTAACCCAAGTGGCAATTAATCCTAGAATTCAGTAATTGACTTAATTCACCAAGGAGTCTTTGTTGTTGAATCTTTTGTTGTTTCTTCCAAGCCACAGTCCCATGGTATGTGAGCAATACATGCTAAGGGAAGCATTTTACCCAATCCAGGATGTCAGAAAATCTACTGCAGAGTAGTTTATATTATCTTATGCTACCTGGTTAGATCTGTCTCTAGATTATGTTCTGGAAGTTACTTTCTCTCCTTCTCTGGGATGGCATTGTGCGGAGACTCTCTGGGCGGACCAACTCTTCGATCACCCTCCCGCCTCCGCACCTCTACCTCCCCTTCAGAATGGACAAGACGACGAACTCAACGGTGAACGAGACTTCACTTAGCGATAGCAGCAAAACGGAAGATTTAAGAAGACCAGGCTCTTGGAAGACAACGATGGCGAGTGGCAGACCATCACTAGTAGATCCACCAGAAGAAGACTTCGACATGCCTCGGCTAGCAACCCCCAACTTTCTCCTTCCGGTACAGGAAGACGACTACCACAATCAGACAAACTCACAAATGCTCGGGTCAAGTAATTCGTATTTCGTCAATGACAGGGAGTAGAAGATCATTCATTTCCATCCCAAGTGAGGCTAGAGGCTCCTTCATCAAGATCTTTGACAAAGTTACCGCTGGCAGCACTGGAAGAAGCTTCGCCAGGGAGCTTTGGACGGGTGAGTTCGTTTTCTACCTCGCCACCCAGCTCCACCATGGCCAACCATAATGTAGAATTACTCAGTGTCGCCGGGGTGCGATTATGGGTATTTTGTTCATTCCTCAGCTCACCAATACAAACTTCGAATGGGTGCCTTCCAAAACTGCCTCCTCTAGCTCATACGAGATGTCCCAACCACACAACAGACCCACCATTCCCACCCAAAGCCTCCAATAAACCAACCCACCATTCAAAACCATCGTCTGCCACTGTCACCGTAAATCCTCCCCCAGCCAGCTACCACAGCCCCCTCCCCCGTGCATTGAACACAAACCTGATTTCATCTCCCTCACCATCCCAGCCCAAGCCTTCTCTGATGATTTGCGTCGTCTGGCCTCGGCTGCTTTGGCTCTTGCCCGCTCGCCCTGTCCCACTGAGCACTCCATCCACCTTTGGGCCACCACTCAATTGTCTCTTAGCTACCCCCCACTAATCTCTCACATTTCTTACCAGCTCTAGCTTCTACATTTCAAGTCCGCAAAAGATAAAACATTAGCCAAGGAGGCTACCATTCACCCAAACTCTGTGGTGAAAAAGTTCTTAGATTGGTCTCCCTCCCTCACTAATGCCCCCTTGGGACAATGGGTCACAGCTCGTGGGATCCCGGCAGAGCTCTGGTGCTGGCATACCATGGAATGCATTGCCAAAAATTTTGGCACCCTACTGCGCATCGACAATGACACAGCATCTATACTGACAGTGTCTCAAACACTAGAGCCTGCCCTCCTGTTGCTTCATGAGGAGAGTGACAACAGACTAACAATCTATCAGCTCCTTTCTGATAGCCTCAGAAAGCACTCGTCTAGTCTGTTGACCTTAACTGCAAAACCTTACCTCCAATAGTCACCCACACTTAATTCAAACTTCATGTGGAGCCAATTCACAGAACAAATCTCTGGCCAAGTAACTACTTGGCTCCTCAACAGAAAAGAATTCAGAAGTTTCAATGACACCAACTTTAGAGGAAACTCGCAGATAATCGCTGGTCTCTCCCAGCCCTCTCGCCCCCTGATCATGGCCATCTAGACCCCGCCTCCGATCGGCCACTTTAAGCTTAATTTTGATGGTAGTGCTCACGGTTGCCCGGGTCCAGTGGGTTTCGGTGGTGTTATCCACAATGCAAATGGCGACTTCCTCCTCTCCTATGCAAGCCCCCTTGGCAACTCTGACTCTACAACAGCGGAACTTTCGGGTCTGTAACATGGTATCAAAATCTTCTAAAGTCACCTCTCGGGTCCTCTCTGCATTGAAGGTGACTCAAAGGTGGTCACCAACTGGTGCGTGAATTCCATCAGGCCCCCGTGGTGTCATTGGGATATGTTTTTGAAATTATGTAATTTATTTTCTCTTTTAATTTGTAACTAGACACACATTCCCCGCTCTGCTAATCACTTGGTAGACGCCCAGGCCAAAGCAGGCATTTCACTCCAACGCCTTATTGTGGAGGTAGGCCCTCAGACTTAGGTTTGTTTGTAAATTTTCCTTTTTTTATCAATATACACTCTTAAAAAAAAAAAAAAAAAAATCACACCCAGTACACCCATCTCAAACTGGCCTATGCCCAACACCTAGTAACTGGCAACCACTCAACAATATCCCCATTTATCTCCCTGACATTCAATCTATCTCCACCGAGACTTCTATATCTAGTTTTGTCTCCCCTTTTCTTAGCCCTACGCCTCTCTCAATCATGAGCCCAAACTCTCCACCCCGAACCGGCTTTACCAGTCATCAGCCAGCCTCCCCCCCAGCTCCAGCTCGTACTGCTACCACTTCCACTCCACTAAACATTTACAGAAGTAGAGGGAAACCCACCAGCCTCATCCTACCACTGGTGAACCCAGTGCTCCTCTCCCCCTAACTACCTTCCTGAGTGATCCAGACACTGGAAATCTTATTCTTCCCCCTCTAGGCAAGCACTCTCGAAAATTTGTGGAGGCACTACAATCTGAAAAGCACAAGTATCGTGCTAACGAATGGGAACAAATTATGGAACTTGCAGCAAGATTCGGTGCAGTTTACTTGGGCCCCCTACCTAGAACTAAAGAGGCTGCCAAAGTCATGCGAGTGGCCTCCTTCAATGCAACTCGCCCCTGCCACGAAAAATCCCCCCCTCCCTCCCACAGCAGAACCACCTCCACTATGAGAGCCTTCGCTGATCACATCAGTAGCCTTAAATTAACTGAGATCCCTCTTTCTGGGAAGACGTTCACCTGGACCAACAGGCAACAGCTTCCCATCCTTTCAAAACTCAACATGTTCCTTGCATTTGCCAGCTGGCTCCATCTCTATAATAACACTTTTGGCAAGGTGCTTAACAGGATATGTCTGATTCTCATCGATACTAATTTCTAGTCGTGGGGTCGTTCTCCCTTCCGTTTTGAGAACATTTGGCTCCGGGAACCCAATTTTAACTCCAACTTCAAAGATCGGAGGCTTTCTCTTCCTACCAACCCCAACCCTGGATGGAACTTTCCACTCAAATTAAAGTCTCTTAAATCTTGCATCAAGTCCTGATCTTCTGAGCGCCACTCTGTTGCTACTGGTTTGAAGAACCCCCTCCTCGATCGAATCTCCACTCTTGACCAGCTCAAGGAGGAAAGGTCTCTCTCCAACTCTGAATACTCTCTTCACATTGATCTCACTCGTGGGTTATGCTATTTTGATTGCATAGGTTTGGATTATTCTACATCGGTGGTTGGTGCACATTACAATTTTTGTCCTAACCCTAATTTTTGAAGTAGGGCCGACCATAACTGGTATTTGTACAATGAGTGGGAAGAGAAATTAGGGTTGAAATGAGTATTAGCTTATTCTAATGGCTGATTCTGGTGAGATTATCACCCCATCAAGGAAATCTGAAAATTCAGAAGGGAAAAATGTAGTTTTCATTACATCTGAGAGGCTAACTGGTCAAAACTACCTTAGTTGGTCAAAGTCAATTCGAATATATCATAAGGCTAAGAGGAAGTGCAAGTTCATACCAACATGCAACATTACAAAACATCACTAAAACCATTAAGAGGATGTTCTTCAAACCAACAAACCTAGAACTTATCCCCCATTAGAAGATCTAACATTCAATTGTTAAAAAGTTTTAAAATGCTTAATCTAAGGGTCCACACAATTTATACCACAGTCTAAATTGACAATCAAAAAGTCATTTTTTACGTGATTGAAGACAAGAGATCATTTAATTACAACTTCAGTTAGATATTAAAGTAATCACTAGCTTCCAAAGAGTAAATTTTTAGCTCCAAACCAAGTTATCGAAATTGGTTCACTAGACCCAAAGCAAGCATTCCAAAGAGTAAATTTTTAGCACCAACAAAGTTATCGAAATTGGTTCACTAGACCCAAAGCAAGCATGACGTAAGAATAAAACAAAGAATCAAGTATATATTTGCCTATAAGGCAAAGAATAGATGTAGTCTTACTATGTAAAGGCAATAGTCCCCTCTTGAATATTACAAATTTTACGTTCATCCTCCAAGATATGAATGTATGGAAATTACAACAAACCACAACAACAAGTTAAAAAATAAGACACAACCAGAGCTAACTTCAGCAGAGGTTATTTGAGGAAATCTGTAAGTTAATTTCTGTTTTACATTGCACTTAGAAACATGTTCCAAGATCAGCTAATCAGTTAGCCGATGCTCAAGCTAAAAAAGGCGTTTCCCTCCAACACCTTGTTGTAGAGGAAATGTCTCTTTAGCTTTAAGGGTTGTAATCTTTTTTCTTCAGTAATACATTCACACTTACTTCTCAAAAAAAACTTCAGCAAAGGTTTTCCATGTGCATAGAGCATACCGATGCCTTCTGGAAAGTAGAATCTACCCATTCTGCAAGTTCAAGAGCGGCTCTATCTTCTGGAGGTAGAGCAAACCGATGTACTGCCTCTTCACCAATATCATACTTTGCCCTTTGCATGCAGCTACAAAATTCAAAAATTATTTTTTGAAATGTAGCAATTCAAAACTTATTCAGAGTAACATTCAAATAAACATATTATTCAGAAGTCAATAGACATATTGTTTATGTGTTATCTTATGGACGAGAAATCATGGAAAAATATGACAAAAACTTTGTTCTGAAACTCTTGCCAACTCACACATTTAACAATTTGGAAGGAGCAGCACGTAATATGGCCAGTGCTTCCTTCCAACTCCAGTTGCGTGCAGATAATGGTAGAAGGCGCTGCAGGAAAGATAATCGCCACTCCCAATCTTCAATGAAAAGCTTAGCATTTGAAATCCTCCACTCTAAGGCTTGCCTTCCAATGGATACAATGGAGTTCAATGCTTGCTCAAGTTCAGACCCAGCAGTTGGTAGATTACGATGCAATATATTGAGTAGTTGGGCCATAAAAGATACTACTGTTTCACCATCCCCTTCAGAGGAAGTGCTAAAAATGGATTTATTGCAAGTAGAAGGGGTACAATGCATCAAACTGACAGAGATGTCATCCATATATAGAAGAGCAATAATAATGTTCAACATGAATATCTGCAACAAAAGGAGTAATCACAATGTCAACAAAGAGATATAAAGTGATTATGCCTCTCAAGGACAATAGGAAACAAAGTACATAAAACACCCCTCAATAAGACCTAACAATATTGCTGCTCACTACATTTTTTAAGAGAAGCAACTAACCTTGCGTGGAATACTACTGATAGCTTCTAAATGATTCTGGAGGTCTTTCAGGTAAAAACCTGCCAAATTGTGTTTATTTTCATTCTCATTGGTTGAATTCCTCTCAATAGCTCCTAATGCAAGAACAACAGCTTCCAAAGCATATCGCATGTTCATAAGCTCAATGTCCTGCTTCCTACCAAGATAAAGGTAAATTAACGTACAGTAGATGATTTAAATGGGAAAAACAAATATAGCAACGTTAACTCACCTAACAACACCACTGAAATCAGAGAGCATAACATTAAAAAATATATATATATATATATTCAAGGCAGCTTTCTTTCAATTTTCATCGCAATAGAAAAGGAAAAGTTAATGGTGTCTAGGAATTCAGGAGTCCTGGACAACATGGGCTTGCCCAATGACTACATTCCAAGGATTGAACCGAGTCATTGGCTTACTCTGGGATTGTGACAATATTGTGCCAATTCCGTTTCAAAACACTTATCCTGATTGAACTGGAGCAAACAATCCATGCCTAAAGTGCAGGCATTTAAGTTTTTTTTTTTTCCTTTTTTTTGTAACAGCGAGTATTTTATTGCAAAGAGAAAGAATATACAAAGTGTGAAGTTTGAAAATAAAGAGGACTGAGAAGAGAGATCAAAAGAGAAAGAAGAGAAGGAGAGAAAGTTGCCACAAAAGAAAAGAGTAACAGATTAGGATCGAGCTTGACCCTTTTACCCTCTTAATATTACCTAAGCAGAGCATGAGTACATGGTCTAAAATGCCCTTCTCACTCACAGCTTATAAACCAGGTTATTCTAAAGAAAAAAGGACAAACTACATATGAAACACAAAATAGTAAACAAAGCACGTGGGAGGGACTAGTTACACATACCCACGAAAAACAAATCACCAAAATACCCCTGAATTGCACATCTCAACATTACCCTTTAAGCAGAAGAATATATATCAAATAACCTTAACTTGTTACTAAATACACCAAATTCTTTCTTACCAGGAGCCTTGGTAGAAGTGTCTAAGTTCGTCAGTAGAAAAAACATATGTAGTGCTTAGTCTTTTTCCAAACAGAAGGAAACTTCTACAACCAAGAAGATGACTGTTAGGCACTCTGTTTCTCACAGCTTCTCTTCTCTTCTTTTATAGTTTAAGATTGTATCATATAACCATTTATTTTAGTTACTTGTAAGCCTCCCGGTAGCTAAAAACTTCCAATTCAACAAATTAAGTTGACACTCAAGCAAAATTTGATTGACCCCTCAAAATAAAAAAGGAAGCTATTTCTAGACAACTCCTTTAAAAAACTTACTATCTACAGTAAATATGCAAAGAATAAATCTACCAGCACACTTTGACTTTGAATCCTTCTAAAAGAAGTTGTCCAGAAGCTTCAACCCCCAGCTGGCATTTTGAAGTTCCAAATATATATATATATATATATATATATATATATTCTTAATTTGAAATAGTACATATAATATAATCTGTCTCAATGTTTAAAAAATTGAACAGGAAATTCTCTCTTTTACAGGCCCTCTATCTCTTTGTTAAAATACAAGTTCAAGGGTATTTTGGTCATTTCTTATATTTTCAATATTACATTTTTCTCTTATAGTATGGCTATTAGATAGAGAATGTCTTATTTTATCTCTAGTTAAATTTTCATTCAATTTAGACATGTATTTTAGGAGATATGTAATTTTGAGAATTGAGGGGCATTTTTGTCTTATTGTAAAATTTCACTTAAACCCTGATTATAAAGAAACAGAAACTGGTGGATCATGAGGAGAGAGCTCTGTAGAGGTAACTGCTGGAGGTACTGCTGGAGGTACTGCAGGAGTACGAGAGCGACGACTGTAAACACGAAGAGGCAATGAAGAACTCGATGATGCTGGTATATCCAAAACTGCAATAGGAACAGGACAGTCTAAAGGAGATTCAGGTGATGCAGGAAGCTTAGTAGATGATGAAAAATATGGAGTATGTTCAAAAAAAGGTCACATCGGCTGACACATACGTGTTCCGTCGAACAAGATCATAACATTAGTACCTGTCAAAAAATATGTATGGCCTGGGGATTCATGAATCCAAGAATATGAACCAAGCACTGCTCCTAAAATGGTTATGGAAAATCAATACTCACTATTCAAACCTTTGGAAGGAAATGGTTCTTGCCAAGCTTGGTGGTATCGCTCATTGGTGGATGTAAGGGGGTAATTGGAGAGGTTCATCTTCAATTTGGAGAGCACTATACCTACTTCATCCAAAATTTTCTTCTACCAATAGATTCTATGTTGGAAACGGTAGGTCCCTCAAGTTTTGGGATGATCTATGGATGGGGCAGAAGCCGCTACAGAATGCCTTCAGAAGCCTATTTATCCTCTCTACCCGCAGAGATATATCAGTAGCCGATGCTTTTGAGGGGGCTGGTATGAACCCCCATCCCAGAAGAAGTCTTTTGGACACGGAGGCACTGGAGGCCAGCCGCTTGATGGACTCTGTAATCTCGGTAAAAATTCGTCTATTGGTGGCAGATAAGCTCGTTTGGTGGCAGGACAAAAGAGGCACTTTCTCGGTATCATCTGCATTCGGTTTCATCAATGGCTGGAATGCGTCTCAATAGGATCATGAGATCTATTTTGTGTGGCGTCTTTGTGCTCCTCCTAAGATTAAATTCTTCATGTGGAGTGTTTGTTACAGCAAGATTCTCTCGGCATATGTGCTTAGGAGAAGAGGTCACCCCTCAATCGACCCCATGTGCAACATTGATGCCGAGTCCACAAGTCACATTCTGCTTCAATGCATCTTCTCATGGAAGATTTAGACATCCATAATTAGCATGTTGGGGTTGCAATTCTGCATGGCGGCTGATATGCTCTCATTTAGTAAGTCGCTCCTTGGTACTTCCCTTCCTGGCCTCGGAAAGGTGATGCTCTCTGCTTGTACTAGTTTCATCCCGTGGGGTCTTTGGCATGAACGCAATCGTAGGAGGTTTGATGGTAAAAGTGAAGCAATTGATCGTGTGGCAGACCGAGTGGTGGGGCATATATCTTCTTGGCTCCTGACAAAGAAGTCTTTGTCCTCCTTTGTGGGTACCCCTATCCGTGAAAACTGGAGTAATTTGGCTATGATGCACTTTGAGACAAAGGTCCCGATTATGCAGGAATGGATCCCTCCTGAACCTGGTCACCTTAAGTTGAACTTTGATGGCTCTTCTCTTGGTAATCCCAGGATCTCTGGATTCGGAGGGGATATATCGGATCATTCAGGCAACCAGTTTTTCTCATATTCCGGCCCTTTAGGAATCACCGATTCTACGTCTGCGGAGCTTCATGGCCTCCTCAACGGGCTTCGTGTTTTCAGAGATAAGTGCATCGGTCCCCTTCCTATTGAATGGGACTCGAAGGTGGTCATTGGATGGTGCGAGTGTGCATCCCCTCCCCCATGGCGCCATTGGGTCACTTTTCGGGAGATTCTTGAAATTACCTCAGTTTTATTTTGTATTTGGTCTATCATTCCGAAATCCGCAAATTCGACAGCCGTAGTGCTTGCTAGGCAAGGAGTTACCCTACAATCACTGGTTGTCAGGGATCTACTCCCTCTTTTGTAATTTCTCTTGTTAATATAAATACATCTTTATCAAAAAAAAAAAAAAAACTCAAATCCTCCCCCGTAGAAGTTCTGACTGATCAAATTACAGGTCAAGTATTTATTTGGCTTCCAAACCAAAAAGAATTCAGAAACTTCAGCAGCACAAACTTCAGGGAAAATTAGCAGCTAGTTGTTGCGCTCTCTCAGAATTCTCGCCCACCCCCCCACCATCGGGCCACTTCAAGCTTAACTTTGATGGGAGTGCTCCTGGTTGGCCTGGTCCCGCGGGCTACAGAGGAGTTATACATGATGCAAACGACGATCTCCTCTTCTCTTTTGCGGGCCCTCTCAAAAACTCTGATTCCACAACAGCAGAACTTTCAGGATTACTAAACAGAATTCATTTTTTTTCAAATCGACTCACGGGACCACTCTGCATAGAGGAAGACTCAAAGGTGGTCATTAACTGGAGTGCAAAATCCATCAGGCCTCCGTGGCGTCACTAGGATATGTACTCAGAAATATGTAATTTAATTTTCCATTTGAATTGTAATTGGAAGCACATTCCTCGTTCTGCCAATCACCTGGCAGACATCCAGGCTAAGGCAGGCATTTCACTCCAATACCTTGTTGTGGAGGAAGGCCATCTGACCTAGGTTTGATTGTGGTTGTTCATCTCCTTTTATAGTCTATTTACACATTTTTTTAAAAAAAAATCCTTTCCTTGCCCACAAACACAGGAAGAGACATAATGGAGTCCCCCCACCCCCGCATCTCTACCTTGAAATCGTGAAACTCAACTTTGATGCATTTACCTTTGGAAATCCTGGTCGAGTGGGAATTGTTTTCCGCAACCACGAACGCACCACAGTTGCTTCCTACTCCGACCCGAACTCCACTACGGTGAACTCCTGAATTTGTGTCAGGGTCTTATCCTCTCTCAATCTTCGATTGGTGACCAACTTTTGGATTGAAGGTGACTCCAGAATTGTCATTAGTTAGTGTTCCAAGGCCAGCAAACCTCCCTAGTGCCACTGGCAAAACCTTCTTTGAAATCCTCAATGTTTCTTCTGAATTTCATTGTAATTGGATGCATGTATTCTCCAACACCTTGTTGTGGAGGAAAGCCCTCCTAGCTAGGTTTGTTTGTACTCTCCACTTTCTTAAATAATTTATACACCTCTTTCAAAAAAAAAAAAAAATTGGATGCATGTATTAAGATTAGCTAACTCCCTTGCCGATTCTCTAGAAAAACATTATGCAATCCATCAATCTCTTACTACAAGGGGTCCCCACACCTAAATTTTGTTTCCTTTGCCTCTGGCTTGAAATAAAATTTCACATTCTCAAAAAAAAAATAAAAAAAATAAAGTGCCTCAAATAATCAAGGAGATTTCTGGTTACAATAAAGATCACACTGGAAAATAATCCATTACTTCTTTTTCTCAAAAATAGTCAGATATCATTCAAACAGAAAAGATAAAACAAAAATTATAAGAGCAAAACCAGCCAAATCTTTTTTGAGAAGTAAGTGTTAATGTATTACTGAAGAAAAAGATTACAAACCTTGCAGCTAAAGAGACATTTCCTCCATAACAAGGTGTTGGAGGGAAACGCCTTTTTTGTTAGAGCATCGGCTAAGTGATTAGCTGATCTTGGAACATGTTTCCAAGTACAATGCAAAACAGAAATTAACTTACAGATTTCCTCAAATAACTCCTAATGACGACGAGGTTTGGATGGCTTTGTGCACCAGTTGATAATGACTTGAGAATCTCCTTCAACTAAGAGAGCACCGTCCTTTTTTTGCTTGAAAAGTTTCAAGCCGTTGTACAGCCCATATAATTCCGTGCTAGTAGACTCAGATAAACCAATTAGGCTCGCATATGTGAAGATAAGATTGGCTTATTCATCGTGAATAACCCCGCCAAATCCAGCCGGTCCCGGACATCCAAGAGCACTTCCATCAAAATTTAGTTTAAAGTGCCCAGGAGGGGGTTTAGACCATTCAACCATTTCAAGGGCTCTTTCCGGATTAGACATACCTGCAACATTTCGCCAATTTCCTCACATGTTTGTCCCTTTCAAGTTGTAGAATTCTTTGCGTTGGAGAACCCAAGAAGTTACTTGACCGATAATCTGATCACAAAGAATTTTCCGTGGGAGAGCTTTCTGATTGAATTTTCGATTATTTCTTTCTTTCCATAAATTCCACGCGATATGTCCAACACAGCAAGAGATTAAAAATTTTCCCAACTTTGGGAGACGAGAGCTAACCAAAGTTAGGATGGTGTTATGTAAATCTTGCGATGGGCAGTATAATATTCCGATTTTATCCATCAATTCTGTCCAGCTCTTATGAGCATATGCACAGTGCAGAAGCGTGTGATCTGTTGTTTCAAGAGATGAATTACAAAACGGGCATTCTGGGTTAGGAACATTAGTGTCACGTCTTTGTAAAGCGTCAGAGGTTAAGATTTTCTTGCGGCATATCGTCCAAATAAAGAACTTTACTCGAGGAGGAATAGGTAGCGACCATGCAAAGGCAGCAGGATGTGCGGTTTGGGGAGTCAGATACGAAATCATATGGTGGTACGCAGAAGCTGTGGAGAACATACCTTGTTTGTTCGGCGTCCAGATGAGTGTGTCAGAAGAGCTTTTTAATGTCACTTCAGGGAACAATTTGACCAGGCTAGTGGCTTCCAGTGCTTCAGAATCATTCAATGCTCGCCTAAGATGTAGATTCCAGCCACCCGATGGCTGCCAATGGTCAGACACCATCGTGCTACGAGATCTTGACAGTTGATAAAGACGTTGATGACTATCATTTAAACAGCTTGAGTCTACCCACAAATCCATCCAGAATAGAGTTTCTTTTCCGCACCCGATGCAGCATTTGACGGCAGACTTTAAGGTTGGAAAAAATTTGACAATTTTCTTCCAAACAGGAGATAACTTATAAAGCCTTCCCCCGTCCATCCACCAGCCATGAACTGTTCGGGACTTCATTTTAACCATTCTTTGCCACAGCAGATTGGGTTGCATGTTGAATTTCCAGATCCACTTCATGAGCAATGCCTTGTTTGTGGTAGCAATGTCCCGAATCCCGAGACCCCCCATTATAATTGGTTTACAGACATCTCCCCATTTTACAAGATTAATCATTTTTTCCCCTTTTGGCCCATCCCATAAGAATCTTCTTTTTAAAAACTCAATTCTATCTCGAATAGATGCAGGACAATGATACAAGGATAAAAAATAGGATGGAATACCGTGTAGGCAAGATTTGATGAGAACCAACTTACCGGCTTTGGATAAAAATTTCCCTTTCCATGAAGCGAGACGCTCAACAACCGGGAACTAGGAGTTCTTTGTAGGCAATAGTGGAGTCAAAGGCAAGCCCAGATATGTGCATGGAAAAGACGCAACCTTACAACCCAGATAATTTGCCATCGAATTGAGAATAGAGGATTCAATGTTAAATCCAAAAATTCAAGTTTTCTCCCAGCTAATCATTTGACCAATGGTCAATTCAAAGATGTTCAATACAACTTTCATGTGTTTGACTTGTCTCATGGACCCTTCTCCGAAAAGGATAGTATCATCAGCATATTGTAAAATGGGAACGTCATGGTTCGGATCAGCAAAAACAGGATTTAGCCAACCCGAATGTTTTGCAAAACAGATCATAGAGGTAAGGTATTCTCCTACAAGAGTAAAAATAAATAGAGGAGGGTTATCCCCCTAGAGGCTTTGAAATAACCATGAGGTTTACCATTTACCAAGACAGAATAAGAAGGAGAGGAAATACAACTCCTCACCCAAAATTTCAATCTTGTGCCAAAACCCATATGGTCAAAAAGATAATCCACAAGTTTCCAGTCAACCCGGTCAAAGGCTTTCTCAAAATCAATTTTTAGGACAAACCTTGGAAGGGATGATTTTTTTAACAAATCAAGGAGTTCAAGAGCTGTTAGAGAAGACTCCAAGATGTTTCTGTCTCAGATAAAAGCACTTTGACAAGGATTAATTACCTTGTAAAGGACTGCTTTCAACTGATTAGCCAAGAGAAGCCCAATAATTTTATATGAACTGGAAGTAAGGCTTATGGGACGGAAATCTTTGGGTAACTCTGAATTCTGAATTTGTTTTTTTGGGAATAAGAGCAATAAAAGATGTGCCGATCCCAGAGTGAGTTATACCCACTTGGTGAAAATTGTTAATGAAGGCACATACATCGTTTTTTAACAGGTCCCAAAAACAGTGGTAAAACTCATCATTAAACCCATCTGGTCCGGGGGTTTTATCTTTAGAAAGGCCAAGGACAGCCCGTTCAATTTCTTCAAGTGAAAATGGTTTTTCAAGATCTGCAGCGTCTTCAGATGAGATACGCTCAAAGTCAAGCTGATGGAGTTTTGGTCTTTTGAAACAGACTTCTGAATATAGTTCTGTGAAGTACTTCACGAAGAGGTTAGAAATGGAGGCATTATCCATAATCACTTGTTCTCTGTTACAGAGAGCAGTGATACGGTTAGTCCTCCTCCTGGCCGAGGCGATGGAATGGAAAAACTTTGTATTCCCATCTCCCTCGGCCATCCATCGAAATCTTGAATGTTGTTTCTAACGAACAGATTCAGAACGAAGAAACGAAAGATATTCTGAATTTAAATTATTTCTAACTAGTAAATCAGAAGGAAAGATTAACCTTTGTTCCTCCAGTAGATCCAGTTCGGAAATGCGGCGGCGAATTGATACTTTCTGGGAAGCAACAGAAATTTGGTGATTTTTTTCCCATAATCTGATCTTCGCCTTGAGGACTTTGAGTTTCAGAGGGAGGGCTCAGCCCGGGTTAGGATAATTTTCTAGCTCGAGCCACCACGTTTTGAAGGAGGGAATGAAGGCCTCAGTTAATAGCCAGGCATTCTCAAAACAAAAAGGAGATCTTTCCCACGTAACTGGCCGAGTGTTGAGTTGGATAGGCCAATGGTCAGATCCTATTTTATTTAGGACTTGGCCAGAGAAATTTGGGAAGAGGAGGTTCCACTCAATTTTTACAAAGTATCGGTCCAATTTAGACAAAATAGGGGGGTTACAACAGTTTGTCCAGGTGATTTTTTTCCCTGAGAGAGGAGCCTCGGATAGAGCAAGACTATTGATAAAATCAAAAAAAGCTCTCATGGTTGATGAGGTTCATGAGGCAGGAGGGCTTTTGTCAGAGCAAAGAAGAGTTGCATTGAAGTCTCCTCCAAGGAGCCAAGGGAGGTCCCATAACTGGACAAGCTGGAAGATTTCCTCCCAGAAAGTTGCTCGGTCACAGTAACATGTAGGTCCATAGATGCCGGCTAGCGCCCAAGAAATTCCGAGGTTGTGATTGAGAACCTGGAGACCAATTGAGTATTGTCCCGGAACGACAGATATTGCATCAAAACAGTTGGATCCTAAATGACAATTATGCCACCGGAATGGCCAAATGCATCCACATTTGCCCACGCAAGGTTGGTGTCATACCATAAATCACATACAATTGAATAGTCAAAAAACTGCAGCTTAGTTTCAAGAAGAATAGCAATTTTTGGTTTAACATCAAAAAGCACCGCTCTGATGAGAGCTCGCTTAGACAAAGAGTTGAGTCCTCTGACATTCCATGATAGAACAATCATGGAGATCGGAAGGTTTTGATATTACGCACAGCCAAGCCAGCTTCGAGGTAGCCCGAACAGAAGATGTTTGCAAGCTCTGTCATTTCTGAAAATTCCTCTCGTGGAAAGTCTTGTTCTTGCTCCAACAGAAATAGGAGGAGATCATCCCACACAGTGGTAGTTAATGCCATGGTTGGAGTAGATTCGGAGACTATAGTTGGGGGGAGGTCGGACCAAGTTGGGAGGATTCCAGAGGGGAAGGCAGGGGGGAGATCGAATCAATCAGGAGGACACTCCATGGGAAGGACGGGGGGGGGGGGGGGGGGGGGGGGGGGGGGGGGGGGGGGGGGGTGGGGGGAGGAGTTTGGAGTGGGGGAAGGTGGGGGGTGGTGTCTTTGACTTTGTCTTTTCCTTTGTTTTTTCTGGAAAGTGGGGGGGTGGTGTCTTTAGCTTTATCTTTACCTTTTTTTTTTCTGGGGTAGGTATACAGGTAAGGGGTTTGGACATATTGTCTTTCGGCATTGGTGTGCAGGGGAGGGGTGATTGTTTTGGGGGTTGAAGTCTCCATAGTGTCCGTGTGGGGGTTGATGATTCGAAGGGGGGTGGGGCAGAGGATAGTGGGGGAGTGAATATATAAGGTGGGTGGGGAGTAAAAAGGAGGGTCGAAATCCCAGGTGGAGTCATTGGAATTTGAGCAAAGGCGGGATGAATAGGGAGGGCTTAGCGGGGCTCGAGGAGGATCTGTGTATAGGAAGATTTGTGTCAGAGGGGGAGGGTCTGATGGGGCGGCAAGAGGAATGGGATGTTGGGTGATTTGACGTGGGAGGGTTGAGGGAGGAGGGGTCGAGGTGGATAAGTCTCGGGAAGGAGCCCAGGTTGTGTGTGATAGGGTGGAGAGATGGGGGTTTGTCGAGGTCGATAAGCCTCGGGAAATGGAAGGTGCAAAGGTGGCATATGACAGGCGAGGGGTACTCAAAGACCGTGGGCTTCGGGAAGCAGGGGATTTCGAGTAGGGTGGCGGAGGGGGAGGTGGTTTAAATATGAAGGGACGGGAGGTCGATGTGATGTGGGCTGAGGGGATTTGGGAATTGATGTGATCGATGGTGGCGTGTAGGAAAATTTTGGTTGTGGTGGATGTGATGGTTGAAAAGGTGTTTTTTGTAGGTAAAATAGGATGTCCCGGGGCTCGAGGTTGCTAGATCGGGGGGGCATTGGGGATACCATTGATTTGAAGTGGTGATGACGGTTTTCGGGAAATGGAGGGGAAGGTATGTGGGAGGACGTGTTTTTTTTTATTTTTGTGTCTTGGTGAGGCAAAGTGAGACAGTGATGGAGGTCAGAGGGAGGTGTGGTTTATGATGATAGGACTAAAGGGGCTGATAGGAGTCTTGTCATGAGATAATGAGGATGGGCAAGTAGCGGGAGTTATGGAAGGAGTATTAATGCCCTTGTCAGGTGAAGGTTGTGACGGCAGATCAGCTCGAGAGATCTTGTCAGATAGATTTCCTTTTGGGGTTGGTGACAGGTATTCTGCAATTGGTTGGGGAGCTCGATTACCGAGGGATGGAACTGTGGGTAGGGGTATTGTGACTTGGGAGATTTTGTCGGCGCGGACATTAATTGGGCTATTGAAGATTGGCAGAGATTGGACTGTTCTGGGATTTGGATTTAGATTTGGGGCCGGATTTGTTTTCGGAACCCATGTCCAATTGGACTCCGAGTGATGTTTCCAAGTCGGCAAAGTTGGGTGAGTCGACTCAACCGGAGTCATGCCTCATGAGGTTTCTTCCGAGCTGGGACAAACTGCCGGAAGGACTTCCAGGTCTCCAAATTCCATGGAGACCCAAGTCATGGTTTTTCCACAGGAAATATGAACAAATTGTAAACCACTTACCGGTGATTTTGGCCGGATGAAGATTTTTTCTTTGTGAAGGTTCGCTGGCTGACTTTCGGCCCAGATAAGTTCTCTGAAACCTTTTGTGAGGCATTCCAGAGTATGCCTGCATCGGATTTCCACTGGAAGACCTTTGACGATCACCCATTGCTCCGAGAGGGGTGCTGTGAGTTCTGGGCTCCAATTCGTCATGTGAAAGATCAGTGATTCAGTCTCTGTCTTTAGTGCATGAATTCTCCTGTGGTCCTCCTCCGAATTAAAGTTAATTATCCAGCTCCTCTCTTGAGCTTTGGTGATGGCTGTGGGTTTGATATTCCGTTTTTGTAGCCATTCTTGGATTTGCTTGTTGGTGCAAAAAAAAATTGGAGCTTCTATGATCACTGCTAGGGACATTCTGCGAGTGCCCTCAATTTCGATGTGGGCTGGCAGGGATATGAAAAACTGGTTTTTGTGGGGTGAGGCTTGAGGGAGTGGTATTGGTGGTGGTGGTGGACAGTTGTTTTTGGTGATCTGAGTTTTTTTCGTTGGAGGCGAAAAAATTGACTGGTGTGAAGTGCTTGGCTGTGAAAGGATTTTTTTTTGTGTGGTTAGATGCCGAAGTATTTGATCAAAGCGTTTCCATCCCATTCCAGAAGTGGAGAGCTGTGGTAGGTATATCATACCCATTATCATTTGGCCACGTCTTTGGTGGACGACGCATTCAAGAAGTCCCCCGTGATACTGGATGTGCACTTGGAATTCCAGATCCCCGGTGAGGAGTGATCCGCTATATTTTCTTCCCATGTTCCCTAATTGGACTTTCCTGAAGATGTCTAGGAAAGAGCTGACTGCGGAGATCAGGAGGGAGATGTATGATTTTTTTCCCCCTCTTGCTCATGTATCTGGATTGCTTCACCACTCTTCTCCTCCCTCTTCCGAAAAGTCAGTTTCGCTTTTCCGTTCCGGAATTCGTATCTTGCCAGGTCCTCCACTAGAATCCTTCATCGTGAGGATCTCGAGATTACAGTTTGCCATTTCGCTCCTGAGCTATCTTCGGTGTCAATACTTTCTTCTTCCTCCTTATCTTCTTCTTCCAGTTGTTTGCCTTGCCGTTATTGCTGCTGCCGCTGCTGCTTCCCCAAACTGGTTCAATCGTCGCCCCATCCTGGGCGCTGTCCTACTAGAGGTGCTAGATCAGAGGGAATGGTTGTTGGGTACGAATTACTCCGTTCCCCAGTTAGTTGGTGGGAGGGAGTTACTCCTTGACCGACCCCTTGTCTAGCCATGGGGAGTGACCAAAACCAGCCAAATCTTCACAACTAGCCAAAAATAAAAAATAAATAAAGCAAAAACCAAAATTCGCTTACAAACAGAAATAACACAACTAAATATACAATTAAATAAACAATTAATCAACCCGGGTCGGGTAATTTTCCGAGCAAAAACCTCCTCCATATAGATTTTGCTCACTTTATAATGAGGCAATCTCCCTATGTGATGGTGTTCAATTGGGTGGTCTCATACTATTAGAAGCACAAATGATTCTCTAGCTAGAAAAGGAGTTGATTTGGAGCATGTTGTAGAAAGCAATACTTACCCCATTGATCCAAGATGACTTTGTTGACTTTTAATAATCGTTAGTACTTGTTAATTGTTTTTCTGTTATCTTTATTGTTTGTTAGCACCGTGAGTTGACTAACCTAGACTTTGTAACCTTTTCTCTTTTCCTCCCTTCTTAATGAATATATTCTCATAAAAAAAAACATGTCTTTCAAAAGGGCAAGAATAACTTGAAGCACATGATAATCACACCTCTTCCAGGCAGCTGCTGTAGACGCAATAGGCTGCATGCTTAACAGCTCAATAGCATCTCGAAATTTTATTCCTGGAACGACATCAAATAAGACCTACAGAAGAGTTAGATCATTAAAGAATAAGAGATATCATCATCTAAGGAGCACCATAATCACATGTCATTTTCCCAAAGGACTAGTGAATGACGAGAATGAAAAATTCAAATATGACAAACAAGCATGATTATGAGAAATTTTCAAGAAAGAGAACTCAAATAGATCTAATGCAGAACTAGCTGCACCATGCTGCTCATTAATTACTATAGTCTAAGCAGGTGTATTTGTAAAATTATATATTAAAAAAAATTAAAAGAATGAGAATTCAAAAAAGAGCCTTAAAAAAAAAACTGGCTACATGAATTTTGTTGCAACAGAAAAAGGACCTTTAATGGAGACAGAGAGTGAAAGACAGAGATGCTTATCAAGCCAACAGATAATCAAGGAAAACAGCTACAGTGGCTACCACTCATTCAGTGACCATTTTGGCCAAAAAATCCAACATGATATGGATTTTTTCTTTTTTTCTTTTTTTTTTTTTTGAAAAGGAGGCTTTAAGGCTTCATTGCTTAGAGAGGCAAGAAAAGCCTACAATACAAGGGGGAAGGAGATCCCTACATGATATAGATGTTAAAGGTACCCAATTAATATTGATGTGCATTTTCTGTCTTGGGTGCTAATCAATAGATCCTTCTCTAATCTCTATATTATTATGAATAGCTTCAATGAAAAGATACACTACAAATTTCCTCCATGGAAATTATATCAACTCTTTCAAGAAAACTCCAGGCCTCTGCCGGAACTGTTGTAATCAGGCACATCGACACTGCTAAATCAGCTAGCATGCCAAACACTGTCTTGTTTTGGTACAATCTCTCCCCTTAACATCTTTTGTGAGAGTTTGTCTCATTTTAGACACGACTCTTTGTTATCTCATTTTAGAGCCTATCCAAAAAGGAAAGAAATTGAAAAAGATATTTTATTTTATTTTTACATTTAAAAAAAAAAATCTCTTTTCCAATTTCTTTCCTTTTTGGATAGGCTCTCTTTTTCTTTCGATGTGATTGTTAAACAAAATGAACAACGCCATGACGGGGCCTTCAAGTGCCCCAATCATGACATTGTGGTCCCCTCCCCCAGGTCACTTCAAGATGAACTTTGATGGTAGTGCCATTGGCTGCCCTTGTCCCACTGGATTCGGTGGGGTAATTCATGATGAAAATAGCTGCCTCCTCTACTCCTTTGCTGGCCCTTTGGGTATTTCTGATTCTACCACCGCAGAGCTCGCTGGACTGCTTCAAGGCCTCATGATCTTTCGAGACCGTCTCGCTAGGCCCCTCATCATCGAAGGTGACTCCAAGGTGGTCATTGACTGGTGCACGAAGAATCCTGGGATACTTATTTTGAAATTTGTAATATAATTTCTCATCTAAATTGTGTATGGACATACACACCCAGATCCGCCAATCATATGGCGCACTATCATGCTAAAAGGGGCTCTTCCCTCCAATACCGCTAGGTTGTATCTCTCCTCTTTTTGAATTAAATTCACACTCTTCCCTTGAAAAAAAAAAAAACTGTACCAAATAAGGAAACAGGATAGTTGGAAGAAAGAACACCACATATATGGAGGTACAGCAAGAAGCTTCCAAAGTACTTCCTTTCCCAATGCAGCTTAGCCAGTAGAAAAGATCTAAAAGCATGCTACCAGCTAACCGTGCTGATCCAGGAGTCTTCAGTCAGCTAACCTGAAGGGCCTGAGAAAAGTCTAGGGATTCATAGTGGAAGTGCCAGAGTCTCCAAAACAGAGCCCCTCCTCTTTATGTCAATCACCTCTATTAATGAAATATTTTAACCATTGCATGTAGATGTATGTCACTAACTCAAGGAAAGTACTCACCCGCATAGGATTCTGGACAGCAAGCCGTTCCAAAACAAAGTTCTCAACGAAAGGATCCGAATGCACCAACTGGTCATCTTTTGACTTGGGTTCTTCTTGAGAAAATAGCAATGAAAACTTGGAGTTCCATGATTGACCAGAATTGGCACAAGCAACAAAAGAAGCTATATCGAGACGATAACATAACAGATCACAAAGATGCTCCACACAAGATACCTGCACTTAAAACTCATAAGTTATGGTAAGGTGAACATGAATCTATCTTCATTCCCTCATTCCCCAAAAACGAAAATAAATAAATAAATACATAAAAAAAAAAAAGAATAAGAGAAATCTTACTGCTTTTAAAAACAAATGCCAGCATATATTGAAGGGAGAGAAAACTACCTCATCAGACTGCTTTCCATATATCGAAGAATCCTCTAGCCTTAGAACCTGTGACTTACTCGTCCACAAAAGCTGCATCAGCTTTCTTCGAACTACAGTCTTACCAGACAGGAGATCCCATCCCATAACAGCTACAAGGGGTCGAAGATGAGGAAAGAGTGAGAGAAACTGTCCAAAAAAATTTGTACTTCCTTAATTTCAAATTTCAGGGGAAGGGTAATTGAACAAACAGCAAGCATATCTTATATGGCAAAAATATGCAACCATGACTTCATGAATGAAATTGAATTCCACTTATAATATTTTCACAAGAGAATCAACACCTACATTGCTAGCTTCCTGAAGCTCTTCCCTCTTAACAGCAGACAGAGCAGCATCCATAACACACTCCAAGATATGTACTCCACAGACACGAGCATAGTGGTACATGTCTGTCATGCAACATTTGATAACCGTGTGGTAAGGAGAAGTTCTGTCATCAAGCTTTTTTTTTACTGCTGAATCTGAAGTTTCAAGATATTCCTGAAGTCTTCGTAGAGGAGGTGGAATTGAGTCAGCATCAGAAACACGGTGGAGCTCAAGTTCTACTGAAAGCATTTCATCATCAATGACCTGGAAAATTTGACACTTACTAAAATCAAAAAAATTGCTCACTTACATCAATAAGACTGATACGGAACAGCAAAATTAGTTTTATAAGTTAAAATGGTATGATAATCAAGCAGTGATTGGCTACAATTCCCTATTCCACCCGCTCATCCTCTTCTTTACAGATTTCTCTTGTCAAGCAAACAAAAGTAGCGCACAAATTAACATGTGAAATACTGCTGAAAATAATGGTTATTATTTATATCCCAGCTTTGTATAGCTATTTTATGGTTCTTTTTTTTTTTTTTTTTTGAAATAGTGCTGTAATATATTTTGGCTGAGCGGGGATTCCAACCCGTATTTTATGGTTCTTTTGCTCCATTCCAACTTTAATAGATCCATGAGAAGGTCAAAGGTCAACCTTATTTGGCTTTGCTCACTACTTCCATCCTTGTTATTTGGCCTTGCTCTTCCTCTGATCAAACCACCAACCAAAACCAAGTGCCTGACACCAACTTATTTCTGAGTTTGTTTTTTTCAAAAACACTGATATTACTTAAGGGTATTAATACTTCACATGCTCCTATTCAAGTGCTTTACTGAAAGAAACTGACACTATTTCCAAGATAATTGACCAGTTCAATGTCCGGGGAACCCTTCAACACAATTTGGATCAATGACAGTACTTCAAATAACATGAACCCAAAAGGGAATCAACAAGATTTTTTTCCTCTTTTAAACATTAGAAATACAAAGAACTGCAACAGAACTAGAATTTTATTCTTTCTTCTCTTTGCAGGAAGAGTTCCAATGATCAAAATCCCCAGAAAATGTCAACAACTCATGCACCACTGCATCATAAGAATAGAGATGGACAACTATGCAAGAAATATCACCAGCAAGTAACAAACCCAGGATTGCACCACCTGAATCATTTGTAAAAGCTCAGTGCTATTGGAGGCAAGAGCTTTTGCATATATCAAAAGCATTTTCTCTCGCGTTGCATGCCAGGTGTCTCCAAATCCATTTCTTTGGAACCAAGCCTTCTTGATGGAATCTTGCAAAACAATCCTGGCAAAACATAAGAAAAATTATGGAATTACAGTTTGTGAACATACAATTTTTTTTTAAAATGGTGATGAACTTTTCATTAAACAATAAAAAAATAAAGCAGTTCAGGGAGAGAGGACTAAATACAATCCACAAACAAAATAGTTAAATGATAATGAATTCTCTAAAATCCGGCATGCTAAATCATCCACATGGGAGTAATTGGTTGAACCCAATTTTACTTAACACTTGATCTGGATTTGAAAATTAAACAAAGTTGCAAATACCACCTAAAGAGAAAAGGTTGATAAGAAAATTACCCCTATCCATCAAGAAAAATGAAAGCTGTTAAAAAATCTAATAAAGTGGTTAAACTCCTCTAAAAAAAAGCTGGTAACTCTTTATCACTTGTTTTCTTCTCTCTCCAGATAAACTCTTCCCATAGTCCAAAACCAGTATAAGAAGAAGAAAAGAAGAAAAGAAAAAAAGGCAGATTAAAGATTCTAATACAGTTCAAAAATGTGAAGCCAACTCCAAACAAGAGGATAGGATGAAGCTCTGCTTTTTTCCATATTCACTGAATTTTAGAATAAACCATGCATATTTTCCCGCAATTGACCGTTTTGCAGTTTAGGGTGCTATGCTATAAAATTCAGGAGTTCCACGAAGTTTGTTTCCATACTTTGAGCAAACTTAAGATATTCCTCTCCCTCATTCCTCCAACCAACTAGCAGACGGCTTAACCAGAGAAACAACTGATTTTAGAGGACCTTTTTCTCTGCCCATTGTTCTCCTTTGGTAGAGCGACCATTTGTCCAATAAAATCAGTAACAAGTTTAGATTGGATCGAGAATCCGCGATAGCGTGTGTCAGGCCAAATTTCCTCTTGGCTACTTACTAAGAAGGCCTTCTCCTCTTTTGTGGGCTCCTCTATCCGCGATAATTGGAGCTGCTTGGCAAGGATGCGGATTGGTAACAAGGCCCCGATCATGCAGTCATGGACCCTCCAAAGCCCGGTTTCCTCAAGTTGAATTTTGATGGTTCTTCTCTCGATAATCCTGGGATTGCTAGATTAGGGGAGTTATCTCGGATTCCTCCGGTAATCAGTGTCTCTCCTATGCAGGCCCGCTAGGTATTTTTAACTCAACTTCCTGAGCTTCATGGCCTTCTCAATGGGCTCCGTATTTTTAGAGATAACTGTGGAGGCCCTCTTCACATTGAAGGAAGATATTCTTGATATTGCCTCTCAATTTTCTTGTATTTGGTCTCATTCCGAGATCCGCAAATTTAGCAGCTAATGTGCTTTCCAAGCAGGGAGCAACCCTCCAATCTCTTGTTGTTAGGGTTTTGCTCTCCTGATTTCTGTATTTTTCTCTCTTTGTTAACATATACATCATTTTCAAAAAAAAAAAAAAGTTTAGATTGGATCGTGATATTTTTGCTCCAAGCACCAATAACATCAGCAGATGTTCTCATGGTTGTATAGATTGGACCTTTAGCTAAACGGCCACAAGGGGGGTTTCTAGTGAGAAGTATTGATTTTTTGTTTTTTTCAAGTCTCACTAGGCAACTGGGGTTCAACATTCAAAAGTTTAGTCAGATCAAGACCCAGCCCCTATCTTATAAATTGCAGACAGTCCAGAAAGAACCCAGTGGATTTGAAATTTAACAATGCACAAAAAGCACAGTTCCACTTCCAGGTCTGCAGCAATTCAAAATATATTGTGGCCACTCTGTAGGAGAATGTCCCGGAATACAACACCCACAAAATCAGAGCAATGTGATGAGCAGCCCAAAGGCCCTCAAGAGACAAGTAATAACCAATATCTTGCTCGGATTCTTGAAGTAAAAACAAAATAAGTCTATTAATGTCGTAGGCAGGTCATACAATGGCTTTGTTTCGAGCGTCACTTAACCCACTCATCTTCCAAGACACAAGCTTCAATGAGAAACCTGAGAAGCATTTTTCTTGTTTCATGGGAAAGGAGCTTTGTTGTCAACTGAGCTCAGCAAAGCCACTTCCCTCTTCCAAAGTCAATAGCCAAATCTGGAAGACAACAGCATCTATCTTGTCACTTTGGTTCAGATCACAATTACATGTGACAAAGTAGATTGAGATCAATTTCACGAGTCATTGGAGTGATAGTACATTGTTAATAGCATGATTAGGTGGGCACAGGATAGAAAGCCTAAAATGGAGACACAGAAGCTGAGAAGCATTTCGGAGGTGTGCAAAGCTCTTAGAAGGTGACAGAAGTTCCAATGGGGGCCCAGGACCATGGCTAAGATTGTTTGAGATTTAGCCGTCATTTGATTGGAACAGTCAATGATTGGGTTGATTGGGCATTTACCATTTAGATCAGGTATCATCTTGCTAGGATGTCTTGTGGGGAGCTCCACAGATTGGTTTTGGGTTTCACATTGAAGTACTACCTGTTTGAACTGGATTTCAATCTGGTCTTGAATCAGAGTTCAAGGATTAGGTCCTGCTCAAATAAGTGAAGTTTTAAGTCAAACTGCACCACAGTTGTAGACATGTCCAGCTGAGAAGATGATGAAATTTGTTTTACTATGGTCTGTCCAACCATGGCTTGCTCTACAAGACTGAGACTAGAATAGACCTGTCTACATTGGATAGCCAGATCACTTGGACGTATTAAGGGCTCTGTGCACAAATGCACCATTATTGTTGCCAAGATCTACAATGAGAATCTTACCTCTAACAGCAGACCAGATTAAGCGGGTGACTTTCAGAGAAGAAGAGATCTCCGAACAGAAAGCTGTAAGAGATCATGACAAAGAGTCATAATCAAGGAAAAAAGCTTACCGAAAGGTGACTGAAGTTTCTGAAAGCGCTTCTTTTCCATATCAACTAGTCATCTCCTCACCTCTTAGACAGAGATTGCCAACAATAAAAAAGTAGAATACGACCCTTCATTGCCTCTACCTCGGTAAGGTCTCTCCCTAGCTTCATGTTCCAATCCAGCTGATTTAGATTTCTGAGAATTAGACTGTCCACATCAGAGCTGCCAACTTTTCTCTTCATGACATTGTCCTGATTCCTGAGGTACAGACCCTTCAGAAGTTCACTAAAGTTTATATTCAAAAGTGATGAGGATGGAATGATGGGAGGATATAGCTCCAACGCAGAAGCAAGCTCAACCTTGGCATCTCCATCATATGCCATCGGGAAAATCACAATATTGTAAAAGCACATAAGCATAACCTGAATCCTGAGCTTTCAAGGTCTACAAACTCCACAGCTGATTCTCTCACTAGGGGGATGGTTTTAACTACCAAATTCTCTTTCACACAGCACTATTCTCCTCTGATGCTTCTTTTGCTTCTTATATTCACTTCACAGCAACACAGCAATTCTCATTCTTTTTTCTTCTTTTTGCCAATAATTTTCTTTAAGCAAGCAAGAATGAGATTTTTTATCAGTAAGTTTTTTATTTTTAATTTAGAAAAATGAAAATGGCATGAGCTAAAGTATAACCAAAGCCAGGAAGAGTTTTAGGCCATGGAGGCTGGAAAAGGGTGGCCAGATGTCTCCAACACTGTTTTTTGTCAGACCTTCAGAATCAACAAGGCCGAGTTTCTGCAGGAACATAATCAAAGTTTCATTAGAGTTGTATTTTCTTTGTCTTTATTTTTTACTTGATGTTTATTTGTTGGTTGCATGGTTGGCTTCATGCAAAAGATAGAAAGGTTCCACTTCCAGGTATTTCTGTAGCTGCATCAACTCAAATTTGTGTTAGACTTCTTTTTCTTTTGCTTACAGAAAATGACCTAGGATAGGGAAAGAAGTAACTTCAAGCTGCAATGGAGCTGATATTCTCCAAATTTTGAACACACTAATGAGCTAGACGGTAAACAAATCACAAAGTCATCTAAATATTATTCTAAGATAACTTGCTTCTATAAATAATTGCAATCTGTCTCCCTGTTCTCTCTTTTCCTTTTCCTTAACAGTATTATCATTTACTTAAACACCAACTCATCCCCCTCTCCAACACCTCAGAAAACAAAAGATGACCATTCCAATATGACTGTCCCTTGTAACCTTCCCATGCTGAAGAATCTAACATGAAGGTATGAACAAGAGGATGGAGATGGACGGACGTCCAAGTATGACGAGAAGAGTGCTAGTTGGTTAAAACTTAAAAAAAGAAGTTCATTTTTATGCTAGAGCTTAAATCAGATTAGTGGAATTGACATAGATATCTAAAACGTTAGTATATATCGGGTTACATGCAAGACCTCCAATATGTACAGTCATTTCTACCTCATGACAATAAATTAGTTCACCAACAGATAAACCAAGCTGCAAGAACTTAGTCGAGCTAAATAGAAATTATCCTAGCCTGCTTTAAAGTGGCTTCTATTGGTGTTTCTCTGATATCCACGCTAACAGTATTGAGGCGACACTTTGAAATTCCAAGTCGCAAGAGTGTGGACTGAAGAAAATTTCATCCACTTTGCTACTGGAAAGAACAAAATAGCATTTGAGAGAACTACCTGTATATAGACTCCTCCACGCCATGATCCACGTGAAGAAAAATAAGATGTGAAACTGCTCCCTGTTCATCATCCATTTCCAAACATTTCCGCAAAGCAGCCATATGCGCCATTTGGATACTCCTTTGCATCCAAACCAGAGGTTCCAGATCATCCTCGAACAAGCCTTCACTTTCCTGATCATCCCGTCTCACTGTAATGGCTAACCTTGAATCATACGGGTCGGAGCACTTCACCTGCTTCTGTATATTCCAGCTTAGCGCATCAAAAATTTCTGCATGATCCACAATTAACCTCTCTAGGCACTGCAATTTATCTTCGGTAAACAAAGAAACTAAATCTCTAGGCGCACTGTCATCATCATCAACAATGTCCGCCTTCAATCTCCTCAAACCAAAATCAAAAAAATGATTTACAATATCTACTGAATCCAGATGAGAGACTCTGGAAGAAACGAGCTGTAGTAATAAAAGGAATTCTACTTTAGAGCGAAGTGTGTCAGGATCGTGATTCCAGATTGAGGAGGGAGAGTGACTGAAATTAAGAAGCTCCAAACATGTCAACCAAGCGAGATTCGACGGCGAAGGGCATGAGCGGGACCATAGAATCTCTTCAAGTCGACCACCTCGGGCAACAACCGTCAGAAGAATCGATAAGGCAAGAGTAGGGTTTCGTTTCTGAAGGCTGAGAAGAACAGCACGGAAGGGCTCGAATTGGCCGAGAAAGAGGTGGTTCACAGCGACTCGCGAAAGGAGTTCGATTTCTTTCTCCATTGAAAGGGGGAAAATGTGAAATCTTGAGTTTCCAAAGCTCTCACCAACTGAATACGATTGCGAATTTCATGGCTTCCAGATGAAGCTTCTTTCGACACCGAATTGATGTCGGAAGAAAGGATTCACTAGACTTCCAGAGTTTTGCGATCGTGGAGAGAAGATGAATCAGAATCTGCAGGCATATAGATGGGCGATTCTGTCACATTTGCCAATGGGGAGCGTGCGAGCAACGAACCCTCCGGACTAGAGACGGTTGGGACGGGAATTTCTCGACGCTAAGGCAGTGTGAAATTCCTGTCTGAGCCACAACTTCCCATATAAATCCAAAAGATTTACACTCGAATAATTTAAAATCCTCCTCACAACCATGTCAGAGTAGTAAGAGTTAATTTCTCTTGCCTTATGTGTGTTAACTCACATTAATAGAATACACATAATTTATGTTATAGTTAGAATTAATAACAAGTTAATTAAAGATGTATATAAGTTTCTTATGGTATTGTCTAGATTAGAGAGAGAGAGAGAGAGAGGCAAAGGAGGTTGCATGGAGTCCAATCAACCTTGGTTGCACCCAAGCCTTTGTTCTATTGTAAAGTCTTACTATTCATGTGAATGTTATTATCTTTATTTTATCATAAAATTATAATAAATAGGCAAATATTTAAATAAATATAAATTATGATTATAGAGGATAAAAATAAATTAAAAATAAAACTTTTAGATAGTTTATTTCAAATAAAATGCTTAAATTAAAAAAAAAATAGATTCGCCAAACTTGTACAAATTTGGTCCATTATCTGGTTGTCAATTTGAAACCTGGGGGTATATTAGGTATATATTCAATAATTAAGAGCATAAATATAATTAAACTTGTAAAAAAGTGGGTATGGTTTGGGAGATACTCGAAAATTCAGCCATTTTTAGTCGTTAGATAGTGGGTGAGGGGGTGTTCCCTTCCCATGGCCACCTATTTTTTTCCAACAAAAAAGAGATATGAGGGTGAGAAAAACTTCCCTTGATCCCATTTATCTTATCTATCTAAGGCTATAAATGGTTTGAGCTCACTCAAATCCCAACCCAATTGAAATCAATAAGAAACCCATTGGTACCTATTGCAAAGCCAATAAACTTATTGCGTTCTTAATGGATACTCAAAATGTTTAACAAGTTCTTAATGGGTACCAGTTACACATTAGAAACTCATTAACAAGGTCAACACAAACATCTCATAAACTAGAGAAAATGCATAAAGTTTACTCATATAATGTAATATCAAATGAAAAATAATAATTTTCTCATAATTTATTTAAATAAACTAAAAATACCATCTTGCATATTTTAATATGTTTTATACTTCTAATATAAAATAAATAATTAGCATATGGAAGCGGTTGAAAAAATAGTTCCAGATTTACCAGGAGAATCAACTGTGGACGAGGAGATGGTCTACTATTTCCTTCGATTGCTCACACAAAAATATAATTAGCATCTAGAATAGGCATTCCTGACTGGTTCAATTGTCTCTTGTAAGAATTTTCTTTTTGATAGTTCTCTATTCAAATAATTTGATCTTAGGAACTCTACAATACACAGAGAGATATCACCCGTTGTTAGGAGGCTATAGCAAGAGTCGGTGAAGAAAACACCATTTGGTATACGATACCAATTAAGCTTGTCTTCTTAAGAGGAACATGTTTCCACTTGAGCGATGAGAGCCATAAGATTGTTGAATTGAACAACTTCAAGGTCATTAAAAAATACACTAGAAGTAAGAGCTCCAATTTAATTCTTGAAGGAAGTCATTCATAAGAAGATCAAATAGGAGAGCAAGTGATCATCCGGTTAGGCTAAACAAGCAGGGAAATTGGATTTTGAGAGGAGAGCTGAGTGACCAGGTGTCCAACTTGAAATGAATGCGACTTTCATTTCCACAAAAAGATGTTAATGTTGGGGGCAAATTGGATGAAGATTTTGAGGATGTATTTCCAAGTAGGAGAAAGACGGGTTTACATATGTTCGCCCATATATCTAAATGATGTTTTAAGCCCTGGGATAATCCTTTCCAAAGGAAGTTTCATATTATCTTCTAAATGTCTTTGGCAACACTTGTTGGATAATGAAGGTAGGATAAAAAGTATGTGGATGTACCATATAAGGATGATTGGATCAAGATTACCCACCAGCCTTTGAAATAATTCTACATTTCCATGTAGAAAGACAAGTTTGCAATTTTGAATTATTGGATTCCAAATAGTCTTATTAATTCTGCCGGTGAAGAGGGGATGCCCCAAGTAAGTGCCTAGAAGAGATGGTAAACAATAACCAAAGCAAGAGGCTATTTTGTCAATATGAGATAGTATGAGGTTGAACCCATAAAGGGAGGATTTTTGCAAAAAAAATGCCCCAAAATTGGCTAAAAAATGTGAAGGAGGCTTTGATACGAATGATCTAGTCTATCAATCCTTCACCAAAGATAATGGTATCATTTGTATATTGGATGATAGGAATGTCCAACATATCATTTAGGAATAGTTTTGTGAGCCATCCTAGATCTTTTGTCAACCTAAACAAGCATGTCAAAACTTCAACTACAATATCAAAGAAGAAGGTTGAAATAGCGTCTCCTTGCCTAACCCCTCTAGAGCTATTTAAGTACCCATAGGAAACCAATGGCTAACAAGGTATTGAAGTCGTGCCCTCAACACTTGTTTTCTTCTAAAGAAACAACAACGTACATGAGGTGGCATACTAAGGTGCCAAAGGAAGTAGGACATTGACATATCCATTAGACTTGTAAGCAAGTCATGAATTAAATAAAGAGAACCTATATGAGTAATCTACAAAATGCATGTATTGGACTCGGTAGATAAGGTTTTAATCCAACATGAGCACATTGTATAACATTTGGCCAATGATTTTGATACCATACAATTTGCTTCCATTGAAGTGTATGAAGGATCAATACTTCATCATGAGTTTACTCATTCTATGTCCTAAATCTTTGAAAAATGATATCAATGTCTATTTGAAGCCATTAGTAGATGAGTTGAAAGAATTATGAGAGAAAGGAGTGCAAAGGTACGAAACAATAATAGATGAAGCATTTTAGATGGATGATGCTTTATTATGGACTATAAATGGTTTTCAAGTATATGGTTCTTTGTCCAGATAGAGCACATAAGTATAATTGACATGCCTGATATGTATTAGTTAGACCACCTCCCAACAGTTAAAATGCATAGTTAGACCACCTCCCAACAGTTAAAATGCATAGGCAAACAGTGTTATATGGGCCATTTTCTCTAATTGAGAGCCCAGATCCAAAATTAATGTCAACTAAAGATTGATTGTAAAAAATAAGGAATTTTTCTTTATACTTTTACACAGTTTTCATATATATTAAAGTTCCAACAAATTGACAATAGCTACTAACATTTAAGCCCTAAGTTGTATTATAAGACATGATTCGGAAATGATACTACTTCCAAGGATCAAAACTCCAATATTGCTAGTAATAAATGGATCCAACGACCACTTTACCCCTTCTACTTTGTCGGAAACAAAATCAATAAATCACATGCCTTGTGTCCTCTATGTGCAAAACAAGTATGGAATCTAGACTTGAGTATAGTTCCAATCAAAATTCAAGGTTTTTCTTTTGACGAAATTTGAAATTCAATATTTTTAATTTAATTTTACTAAATGAATTATCTTAAGACTGATACAAGAATGTTCAACATTCCCCAATTCTTCTTGCCCAATATCGAGGGGGAGGGGGGGAAAGAATGGATATGCACAACAAATAATGCTCAGACGAATACTACCTAAGATATCCACATATTATCCATTCACACCAACAATAAGTAATTATCCAAAGGTTGCATTTATTGAGTAATACCTAGGCATATGAAAGTGAAATTATAAAATTTAGAAGAAACCCAAGTTTTGGAACCTGATTTTACCACTCGACCAAAAACCAAAAATAAAAATAAAAATCAATCATTAGAATTTAGATCCACAATTGACAACCAAATAAAGGGGGTAGGAAGAGGTTTCCAATAACTCCCATTTTCTTCCAAAAAACAAAGAATGTAAAGAGGAGAGAGGTACCACACCTCCCATTCTCTTTCAAAATAAAAAGAATGTAAAGAGGAGAGGGGTTACCACTATTGCTCCCTTTGTCTATCCTTGACACAGAGGGCAAGACATGCACATCCTAATTCTCCCAAATTTTGCTTTTATGAAAGAATAGAGAAACGTCCTCCTTTCCCTCCTTGTCTATTTGGTGATGGTTGAAAGAGCAAGGAGTTTCCTCTCTTCCCAACCCCAATATGCCTCTCTAGTTCCTATATGGGAAAGAGGGAGGAGCCCATTCCTTTACCCCAGGGAAAACCAAAGAGGAATGAGTCTACTTGATGTTTTATTATTTAGAGAGCATCAAACCTTCTGTCTTTTTTTCTCCTCAAGGGACATTGATGAGGGGGGAGTCACCCCAATTCTTAGTTTTGCATAGTAAGATGGCAAGGGGAAGGACCTCCTCTTTTCTTTTTTCTTCTTTTCTAATCGAAAGGAGATGAAACAGGGGAAGGGGGAAAGGGGAAGCCCTCCTCTTTCAATCTCCTTTTGACTTGGGGAAGACGAGAAGAAGGACAGAGGAAGTCCTCCCCATAAGTGGATAGCAAAAGGTAGGGGAGGACCTCCCTACCTTAATCGGTGGGAGAGCTTTCTCACCTTTTTAATATTTTTAAATATTATTTTGTTCGATCTTAATAGTTAATATTTTATAAATAATTGTTTTCCTTAAATTGTTAAATTGTTTTGATAACATTATTATCCAATTTTGAGTATTTTCAATCAAACCCACTCGTTTTGTCCATGATCTGTAGCACCGGCTTAATCCCTACAATTCTCTGCGTGGGTGCATGAAGTCGTAATTTTGATATTTCGCCGGACTAGGTATTTGTTTAATGCATGAAATCGCAGGTGATTGAGCTTCTGCATTTGTTCTTGCAGGTCTCTCCGACTTCAACTTGAAGCTTTCTTCACATTTGTTCTGTTCCGAATAGCAGCTAACAGTAACTCGCCTCAGCAACAGGATGGAGGGAAATCAGAACTTCTGCAGGCAACCCAGTTTTGTAATCGAAGCTTACGCAAATTATGATTGTGATCCAATTTGCAGAGATGTCGATATTGGAAAGTTGATTTGTAGGAACGCTTATGCCATGAGCAGCCCATTGTCCTGCATTCAGGTTCAAGCATTGAGAAAATTACATCTGCGACTACTAACATTCGATAAAGGATGATAACTCTGGCGTTTTTCTCATCTGAAGTCTTCATACTCATCAGATAAAAAAATTCCATAATCTCCAAATTCCATCAACAAAATCAGCTATTAACTCTCTAACATATCTGTCACTGCTCAGGGAACAAGATCCCTCAAAAGAAAAGTACAGAAGCACATAATAACCCAAAGCTTGAAATGAGAGTAAACTAGGGAAGATCCTCTATCAAACCTCCAATGCTCGTTCACAGGGCAAATTCCAGCTATAATCAACAGAATTAGTCTCATCGAGTGAATTGCCATGTTTATGGTAGCAAATTCCAAACACAAATGAAAGACAGCCCTTTTTCTCATTATTATCTTCCATTGGCTTTAATGGTCAAACTGTAGCATTCTTCTTCTCATTTTCAAGTCTCTGTAGTTCAGCAAGTCTTTCAGCCCAAGCTCTTTCTCTGGCAACTGCTGCCATCTTGCGCTCTATCCTCTCCATTCTCTTCTTCCTTCCTGCTGCCTGCATCAGTGCTACACGCTTTTTCTTTTCAGCCTGTTCAATAGTTTCAAAGAATAAAAAAAGAAGTTCCTGAAACTTTTAAATAAAAATAAAAGGCACAGAACAGATTTAAGGCTGTGTTTTCTATAGGGGACTTCTTGAGAAGGCCTTTATTAAGGAATTCTTCTCCATAAAGCCCTCTTTTGTAGAAGAAGAATTGTTTGGCAACACAACTTTAAAAGACTGCATTACATTAAACAAAGTCATGTATTAGACTTAATTATGATTATATATGGCATAATTTAAAAGGTAAATTACTAATATACCCTGAATTGTATCTTAAATTTTATAATAAGATTAATATAATGGAACATGGTCTAACATTTAAAATAAATTACTAAAATATCCTTATTTTTACCTTAAGCTTTATAACAGAACAATTGTACATTGTATAAACAATTAAAGGGAAGATTAGGGTCCATAGAATTTGTAGCATTAGTTGGTCCAACATCAAATATGGACATCTATGTGCGATAGCCTACTTTGTGTATGATATGGTCCCACATAAGATGTGTGGACCCATGTTAAAAGTGAGTTTTCTAACATGTCGCCCATTTATATGAGGCATATCTATGAAATTTGTTATTAGTAAGGGATATATTTGTCAAATAGTCATTTATTATCTACTAAATTCATTAGAAAAAACCTTCTCTTTAAAGAAGTTTCATTTTTGTAGCTTTACTAAAGAGGTGTTTTCCTCTTCTTTGGAAGATGGGCTCTTTCAAAGAGGAAGCTAAACAAACACCTTTTGAATACTAGAAGTAGCTCTTTGATTAAAAGAGCTGCTTTAGGCTTCAAAGAGCCATGCCAAACGCTACCTAAGTCTCCTTCATTCCCACAGGAAAGATGCAACTGATTCCAAATCTATGCTACATTCTCCTAGTGTCATTCTATTTTGTAACTGATAGATTTCTCAATTTAGGATACACAAAATAACACTTAAAAAGGAACCCAAGTAACAAGAAAGTTGGAAGTATTAACAGATTTCTAACTGATACGACTTCTTATTGTCATTTACATGGATAATGGAACATGGAGACTAAATTACATAATGCAAACACGCATGAATTTACTGTTCCATCTTAAAGAGTGACAATGTATCTGAAAACTTTTAAGATTTTTATGTTTTTTTTCCAAGCATTCGAAAAGATTTCAATAACACTCATCTATTTGAAGAGCAGGTCAAATTGATCCTTGTTTGATCTTCCAACATCACTTCTCTAATCTGATTATACTAAAGTAAAGAGGAAGATCTATTAAACGGTACAGACAAACCGCATTGAAACCATAGAGCTTCTTCTGGCATCTTTTCTAGCCAACAGTTTTTTAATTTTGGTCATAATAAATGGCAATGTACATGAAAACTAAGTCATAACAAAGTCAAAGCATTCTTTAATTTCAAAACGATCATCTCTCCTCACTTTCATGTTTGTCGCAGCTTGATTGATTGTCTGGCATAAAGGCATCAACATTTGAGAAAGTATGACGAGTGGTGGCATATAATCCTCAATCATATGGATCAGAGTCAGTGAGATTCTTCCTTAGAATTTTGTTGTTTCTTCATTCAAATATTTTATGGCAGTAAATAGCTTGCTAGATCTATTTTTACATATTGATTCTTGACCCAACTAACTCTAGTGTCAAGGGAAAGCAATGACTACCACATCCTCAAACCAAACACAGCAGAATTCAAACCATGCAAAGTATATACTCTTCCAGTATCTTACCCTCTATGCCTCTGATGTAAATTTCCTTCTTTGATATCCTATTTAAAATTCACTATAAACATAGTATTTTTTTTAAAAAGCACAGTCTAAAACATACCGCAACTAAGGAGTCCTAATTGAACAATAAAACTGCATAATAAACAAATCAAGACAGTCACTGTTGTAAGATGTCCCCTCTGCTCTGGAGTGCGTTTAGTAAATGATTAAAACCTTAGAAACTCATTGAATCCATTCCTCTTCCCCAGATTTACTTTTGAGTGTAACTGTCTCTGCCTTGCATCTGCAATCACACATTTCTACTGAACAACGTAATAGCTGAAATTGCGTAGCCAAACCTCGACAGAAAAATATGCAGAAATTTATGTAGAATTAAATAAAAGTCATGATTGATTAATACAAGAATTCATCATAAATAGTACAATGGCTTGTGGCAACCAGTAAAGTGACCCACTACATGTTTGTTATAACAAACTGATCTGGTAAAGAATTGTAATCTAATATTGTACCATATGGATCCTGCATTATAAACAAAAAGAGACTCAGATAAACGCATCGAAGAGAGAAGACAGAGGACATACCAAAATAAAAGCCTTGTGTAGCTTGATTCTCATTTTCCGGTTCCTTCCCTGTACACTTCCTTCATTAGGTCGACTACTTGGAATCGGCTCCCCAGGCACATACTGAACCCAAGCATAAGGACCTGCATTGATTCAATCGTTTCAGAACAATGAAAATGATCACACACATCATTAAAAATAGGGCAGATTGACAAAAGCAAGCAATTACAACAATGTCCGCAAAGAGCACTGTTTTAAAAAACCAATAAACAAACAAACAGAACTCTAGTTTGAAATGTCAGAAGAAAAGTTTCGGGAAACGTTTTAAAATACCAGGTGGTTTAAGGCTGGCTCTCTTTCTCCGAGACTTGGCCGAGGGCCTGCGTTTCGGGAACCGGTTGTCGGTGAGGCTGTGGAGTTGTTGCTGATTAGAAGGTGGGAACCACCGTGGGATCAGCTCACTCTGAAATGGAGCGGCCACCAACCGGAACCCTAAAATTGAACGAGAGGAAACAGGAGAAACGGGGAAATGGGTGAGCGACCGCCGGGCTAAGGATAACGGCCGTATAAGGTTTCTAAGGGCACCGCTTGGAAACATCCCTTGCTTCTCTCTTCCCTGATCACAGCTACGATTTCCGTTTCTTTCTCAGTTCATCCCCACGAATCTCTCTTCCCTGATCACAGCTACGATTTCCGTTTCTTTCTCAGTTCATCCCCACGAATTAGAAACTCAAGCCTGTAAGTGAGAAGTGATCTGCCAGTGAGCCATCCGGCTAGAGAGCGCAAATAATTGTTTTCTGTGGGCTGTAAAAGGTGGCCCATTTATTTGTCAATTTTACACGATTATGAGGCCTCGCTTAAACCTGACTGCGTGCCAAAAAGAAAAACATGAATGAAAGGTAATTTAATTTATTTATATTTTAAATTAATTATATACTTAATTATCAATTTATATAATTTATAACATAAATATTTTTAATAATTTAGCCATTTGCTTGATTGCCTATATGCAATGAGACAAATAAATGACCACATTCTAAACAAAAACTAGAAATAAAATGTGTAATGAAATACCCTTTACACATCTTGGACCCACGAGTTTTTAACTGAACTGACAGATGATATCCTACAACAAGCACGGGCAGAAATTAGTAGCCACTGGAATAATTTTCTCATAGCCAACCTGCCTCAATCCTTTTTAGATTCAAAAACTTTTAATTATCCCTAAATCCAACTCATATATGAGACAAAGATATAAAACGAGGTTAAGATAGGTGAGGTTTATGGCGATGGGGTAGCGACAGGTCTGGTTTAAGTCAGATTTATGGGGATAGGGCAGGGATTAGGTCATGAGGATGGTGATTAAGTCAGGTCGGGTTTGAAGATTCAGGTTTTTCGGGTTTTAGGGTCAGGATCCGTTTCAGATTTGGGTTTTGGTAAACCTAACCTGTGCCCACCCCTAAATGGTTGACATGGCTAGAGACTGGCTCTCCTGAAAACTCAAAGGTCCATGTCCAGTCTTCTCCAATGGAGGTAAGGAAGTTTAAGGCTCAATATAATTTTTTTGCTATATATTAACATTATGATCTGACCATTACACAGCCTTGAATAAACTTCATATGGATGCTTGACATTTTGGGATACCCTACAGACTTCCAGAGACACCTTGAAAGAGCAGATCATGGCAAATTTGCAGCTCAAGTACAAAACAGCCAAATTGCAACATCATGAAGTGCTTGCAGATTTGCCTAAGGCAATAAGGTCAAGCATAGCACAGCACCTCTTCAAAGGTACAGTCACAGCGACTTACCTGTTCAGAGGAGTTAGTCAAGACTTAATAAGCCAGCTGGTAATCCTTTTCCTCCTTATAAATCATATTTTTCATCCTTAACTTGTCCATTACTAAATAACAATCACGACAATAACAACATCTGAAAACAGCAGCTACCTCTTGTTCTAATACAGCATTATTTAATAGGATTAAGTTTTGCACATAGTTAGCCTAATTGAATTCTTTCTTTCAGTAATTTGTAATGTTTAAATATTGCCTCTTCCTTGCGACTTCTTTTCTTTCAGGTTTCTGAGATGAAAGCTCAATACTGTCACCTAAAGTTGATATGATTATACAAAAAGACATCCCTACTGACTTCTACATTCTTGTTTCTGGAGCAGTTGTACATTTCCCTCCCCACTTTTGGCATAGAAGAGATGCCTTCTAAAAACTCTTTTTTACTGACTAGTAGAGTTTTAACCAACGATAAATCCTGCAGGAGCTGCTAACATACAAGAATGGAACAGAGCAGGTAAATTCTATAGTTAGATGATTGACTCTGTGGAGAAAGTAAATGCCTGAATTTTCCTGCCATCTGAAGTAGAAAAAGATAAACACTTTATTGGTGGTTGTGCACATTTACATGGAAACGTGTTGAATATGATTCTGATCTCTGGAGTCTGGAATTAGACTTTAACCAATTAGGGATTAAATAAGCTATAGATTATCTTAAGTCCAAATTTGGGATTAGAAAGAACCAGTTAACAGTTCCCATCAATTGCACTAGCATTAGTAGAACAGAATCCAGTTGGAGGAGAGACCAGTAAGGCAGACATAATTTCCCAAGCTACGTGGTCTTAGCAGACTCAGCAATATTATAAGAGCTTTATCCCTGCTATAATGGGCTTAATGTCCTTAAGTTGCAAGAAAGGTTCTACACTAGCTGTTGACCTGATGCAACATTACCAAACCTTGTAACCATGGAGTTTGTCTCCTAGACAACCTTTATTTAACTCGTCTCATACACAATTTTTACTGCTTCATCACTCAGTTATACGGATAAAAAGATGCACTGATCTTCTGGGTGGATCTTACATGTGCAGTACTTGAAGGACTGAAAAAAGAAATTTTGGAAGAAATACCATTTATTTCAGATTTGCTGCAAGATATGGATGGCAAGGTACGTACTTATTGTCCAAATAGATGAATTTTAAAGGGAAGAAAAGTTCTCCCTTAATATACTTTTGGCTATTTCAGGGTTCTAATTAAATGAAGGGATAGAGTAAGGCAGCCTGTTTTGTGGTTATAGACATACTCCACATCCTAGAATAGACGTTGGAGAGTGACAAAAGGTCTGAAACCGCAACCGTGCTAATCCAAACTTCAATCTCTCCGATACAAGTGCAACTACAACTTCATTTACATGCAACTATCATTCTAGCCATATCTTGTCACAGAGAGAAGAGGTTTGGGTGTTGGGTGAGAGAGTTAGGTCATGATGTGCCAAAAACCTATTATCAGTGCATGAGCAAAAAATTTCTGAATTATAATTTGCATACCAGGCATGAGAATACAAGAAGAGAACAAGAAGAGGACAAATCATATAAACAGAGAAAGTAGCAATATTCACTTTTTCCTTACTAGTATTGAAGTTCAAGGAGAAGATATCTAAGCGCTGTAGCAGAAAACTATGAATACTGTCATGAGAAATACTAGTCCCTATTTGTCTTCCTCACTGTAAATATTTCCTATGTTATCAATTATTTACATTCTGAAACTTGATATTTGGTTCTTGTTTTCATTCAGTTGAGATAATCTTAGTCTTTAACTCTTTCGGCAGCAGGCTAGATCAACTGAGGATATACAAAACCAAGAAGTGGTGCCATCCAGTTGTGGAGATGCTGATGGAAGAGGTTTTCATGATTTAGAATTCTGATTTGCTAGAATTATATGCATGACAATTTCAAAAAATTAATAATGAAAAACTGTCTTGCCAGAAATATATTGAATAGATCACAAAAAAATATGTTGCCAGTTTTCAGGAATATAGTTTTCATTCACCCAACCAAGAATCTTAATATATCTAAGAAACTTTTGTAACTAAATGAATCATTTTATGCATTGACATGTTACCAAAGAGGGTGGTAATTCATGGACATCATCCTGATGAATGGGAGAAAATGGAAGGGGGAAACTTGTTCACCTTCCTAACACAGTGAAAGGCTCCAATGATATACTGGAGAACAGGTCATCTTGGTCAAGAGAACAATATTTTACAAAATGGTGCATAAGTTAAACAAAAGCATTAATTAGTAGAAAAAACAGACTGACGAAGCATTTGACATCAACTGAATATGTTGGGTGCAGAGGAAAAGCTAAGGAAACCCGGGAGAAAGATCCTCTTTGCAGGTGGCTCTGAAGTGGAGTAAATCAGTGCACTAAGAGAGAATGACCACTTGTTGTTATGTTGAATGAAACTATAAAATCAAGCAATCAGAGTCTCCTTTTAAACTTGTCCGTTCCATGGGTTGACCGACCTATCAGGACACATGCTGTAAATATACTTTGTGAAGAATAGAGAAAAAAGGAAACCAAGAACATAATTTCCAAAACCTAACTCTTTATGCTAACGAAATCAATGGACATCATGAGCAGCTTTTCAGTGTACATAGTTAAAAGGTCCATCTTAGCCTTTTTCAGTAATTATTCCAGTTGAACCGTTGGGAAAAATAATAATACTAATAACTAGACAAATAGAGCTGAAAAACGACACAGAGATAAAGTTACCCTAAGCCCAAAGTTGAATAACAATTTGGTGGTTACATCGATTTCAAAATTGTCTCACAAATTTCAAGTTCCTTCTAGCTGAGGTTTATAAGATAGATAATCCCTTGACGTTTTAGATGTTAAATTGTGAATCAAAACATTCTGAAACTGAAGATTCACCGAATCCTAGAACATGAGAGCCTTTTTTGCATCACTGGATACAAAAGAAAACACAAATTTGTTGTCAAAGGCCATACCCAAATGTGACATGAACTGTGTACTCCAATAGTATCATAAGACCCTCAATCGTTGCCTCTCAAATACTGTCAACTTTTCCACCTCTCTGGTCTCACCCATACACCATGCAAAATCCGTGAAACTATGCCAACTAGCTAGGATTAAAGGTTTTTACTAATCTCTTCATGATTCAGCATGTCTAACACTGAGAATGCAGCTTTCTGGAAACATTCTTTGTCATCCTCTAACATTTTCTTCCGCTCACTAATGGACTCCTTGCACTTGTCCAAATCTTCCACTATTTCACTGGAGCACTGATCTATTTCACTGAAGTTTAGCATTTGGGAGATGTTAGATCCATACAAGCAAGATCACAGAGGCAAAAACAAGCACTCCAAAATTCAGAATGATAGATCATTATCATTATCATCATCATCATTACTAACATCATCATCAAAATTGTTGTCTCAACTATATTGATCTCAGCTGTATGAGTCCTCCATTCTGTTATGTATTGGTGATTGCAATCTCTAAGTTCACTCCAATAACTACATTATCACCTCCATCCATGTCATCGTGGATGTCACTGTGAGATGGTTAGCATCAAACTGGAGGTCTTTGTTTCAGTCCCAACAGCACACTTTATTTAACGAAGTCAGACTGATAAATGGAACTCCAGTCCAAAGCTCAGAAAAAAAGAGATAAGTTGCAGTTGATAGTTAATCAATCATAACTCCATGACGTAATATGAAATCCAATTTTTGCATGTAACTTAGAGTTAAAATGTGAGCTCAAGGCCGTTTTTATCTGAGTTCCTTTCCCATGAATTGTGGGCTTGAAGCCTTAAAATTGAGACATTACTAACCAAGCAAATGATTAAATCACTGGAGACGTTTATTATGTTAAATGAAAGCATAAACTGCATTAGGATAATAAAGAAACAGACAAGTTGGCTTACATGGAATAGAGAAAGCATTATGTATAACTATATAACCAAGGAACAAGATTTGGACTCAGGCTCTCTTAGCCAGATAAAAAAACCATGAATTAGAGAGTGCAAAGGCAAGTGTTTCATATATAGCTAACAGCAAAGTAATCTTCCTCAATCAGCTTTATCTGGGTGATGAGGACAATCAATTATTCTCCAATTAAGCACAGATAAGTTCAACGCACTTTATCATCTTCAGCATGTTTTCCATTCCAACATGAACCTGCTGCGTGATATCTGCACTCAAGAACGTGAAAAGACACTGTGAGAGAATTTCAAGAGACACCAAGCAGATATTTTACCTAAAAACCGCATAACAAAGTCTCATGGCATTTAAGAGATTTGCATCCCATTGGAACTCTTAAGGACACAGTTACAACATACTAGCACCACATGACACATTTTGCAATTGTTACTCCAAAGTGAGCAGAAAGTAATCCCCGATTGTTTGCTCTTGGCTTTCAATAATATAAAACAGATCTAGGTCCTGAAGCTAAGTATGGGAACTAAAAAATATTCTGTTGCTCGGTTAACATATATTGTGAATGGTTATCAAATTCAGATACGCTTAAGACATTCGACGACCATCATATGGTTGTGTGTAGAATGACTATCTGTGCACCTACTGGTTGTGTGTTGCCAGACTAAGCTACCTCTATGCCTGTATCTGTCTAACTTTAGATCAAAGAGGAATTACTTGGGATGGAGGAATGACTTCGATACTTATATCCAAAAATTGCACAACTCATATTCTCCACCATGGAAATAACTTGTAGGTGATTAAATATTTCATTTCTTGGATTGACATTCTAGAGACGGAGCAAAGTTCTCCTGAAAGCCTTTAAAGAAAACGGCTAATCTTTCACTTAGATCCTGCGAACTCTAAACGTCAAAAACTTCAGAAAGCAACAACTGATACAAGAACGGGCTAAGATTAGAATCAGCACAACATTCTGGGTGACTTTTCTGAATAAAGAGTTCTTTATCCTTTTGCAGCGGATTCCAAGTACCTTCAGGCTTCATCTGAACAACGAAATTTTTTTACCAAACTCTGAAACTTGACTAAACATGAACAGAACCATAGCCGATACAGAAAAACCGCGTTAACAAGTTGAGGTCAAACTTCATGCCATCTGACGAAAGATCGAAGTCGGCTCTGCTCTTCCAATTAAGCGTGCTAAACATCTCATGGAACAGAGATCTCCGGATCTGAGTTCTTCAACTTAAGTGATAAAAGAAAACAAAGAACATAGGATCTCATGTAGATCCTGAATTTCTAACATTACTCTAGATAATCTTCCCCTAGCTGGGAAAAATTAGGTAAGAATCCGAAATTATTAACTAAATCACGTTAATCGGGACGAATATACTACTTCAACGAATAATCAAATAGATTATCGTGCAGGATTATGTAAACTTTGCGCAAAAGATGAGGAGATTATAGATATTAGAGTCTGGAAAGAGAATAAAAAATCGTACCGCAAAGGAGAGAAGAAAGGAAAGAATCCGCTTCAGAGAGCATAGCAGCTTCAGCCGTCGAGGAGACGGGCACTAGGCCTTTTGAAGGTTCCATGGCTTTAGGGAAGACTAATCTGTAGTCTGCAGTGTGTGCTTATATCGATGGTTATTCGGAGGGAAGGTAGTCAATTTTGAAACTTCATTCCGCCCGCGTTCGAGTGAGAGAAGCTCGAACCCGTAAATGGAAACTCGGGTCGCACCTGACCGGTTTGGATCAACACACTACTTTAGTATAATTAATTAATTATTCTTAATATACAATTAAGGCATAATTAATAACACTTTTAATTTATTTCTAAGTTAAAACCAAGCTTCCTTTTTTTATTCTTTAACTCTTTCCACATTACTCATTTGATTTTAGCTTATTCAATTCTCCTTCTGCTCTCCTTATTTTCTCTACAATGCTTGTCGCTCTATTTTAAATAATGGTTATATATTCCTTTTTTTTATTTGTGGCTATCAAATATTGATTTTTTTATTTCATGTTTTTCTGGTAGTTTAGGAGTTTTTTTTTTTTTTTTTTGCATTCTAACTATCTGATTTTTAATTTTTCTTTTGTTCCAGGTTTTAAGGTCGAAGACTCTCTTTCAAAGACTAATCTTAGGTTAGTGTTCATAGTGATTAATTTTTATTTTTTATTTCATTATTTCTAAAAATTCCTATTTTTTTGTAGTGTCTTTTTTTTTTGTCTCTAATGGTGTTTAGGGATTTTGAACCATCTATTCATTTTTTGGTTGAGTTTTCATATTTGCTTCCTCTTTTTGTTTGGTTTACAATTAGAACACAGTGGAGAAGAATTACTCCATGTGTTAAAGGTAAATTTAGATGATTTCTCACTTCTTTATTCTTCTTAACAATTTTGATGACCTTGTTTATGACTGATAAAGTGCAATTGAAGACTATCCTTACTTAGGGGTGGATATAGTACTCCTTTAGTTTCATTTGTTATGATACATGCTTATTTTTTGTCTATTGGGAGACAATTGAGACTTTGTTTCCAAGAGGCTAGTATGGGGCACTGGCCCTAAAGCATTACAAAGGAACTTCCTGAAGTCTAGTTCAATTAAATAACTAAAATAAATTAATTTCGATTTTATTGTCATCTCTTGAAACAACATGGGCAAGTGTTCAACATGGGCAAGTGTTCGAAATTTGGTGCAGATTGTGGGTCTGGTAGTGGAAGAGTCACTAAGAATCTTCGTCTAAGACATTATTTTTATATATGTTTTCTTTTGTTTTTTGGTTTTCTAATAAAGTTTGTTTCTTTTCTATTTATGTTTATTTATCTTTTTTTTTCTTAATTTCTAGTCAATTGCACTTCTTTCTTTTTTGTGCTTTTTTTAGCCGTTTATAATTACTTATTTATTTATTGAGTTGTTATATGTAAATTAACTGATGTTGAGGATAGTATTTCGTATCCTATAAGATGGAGTTTATACATATATTATACTTGTTATATCCGAATTAGTAAGTGTTGAAGGCATAGTTTTCCTTTTTCTCTATCAATTCTTGGTGTTCTTTCTTACAATGAATCGAAGTGTCTATATATGGGGTTTTAGGAGAGTATGGACATGTGAATGATGTTCATGTGGAGGGAATCGAGGCTTTAGATACGAGTAACTGATTGCCCACGATATCATTTAGAACTCTTGGTTTGTTTTTCTTTGTCCATATATGTGAATTTTGAATATCTAAGCCTTTTTTTCTCTTGGTGATAGCAAAAGAACCTTGTGCATGAGTTTTTGCAACCAAACACTTGCCACCTTGCTCATCTTCATTGAGAAGGAGAGAGGAACAATCCTACATTTTGTCTTCTAGGCAAAAGAAAGACTGAAAAAAGTACCAAGTGGAAGAAGCGTTTGACTTGGCATCCACAACCAAAGAAATCCTTCACACATTCAAAGCAATGGAGTACTAGGAACTGCTTTTAAGAGTATAATTGCAATCCAAGAAACTCACTTCATAAGAATATTACATAGTCTTACTGTAGTATGTGTCTATTTTACTCATTTTATATGGGCTTATAGAATGTATAGGCTTCATTTTTAACTCCCATCTCCAACTGTGTTGATCTTGTGCAGCTCCAAGGGGATGGTCAGTCACTCACCCCATTGTACAAGACACTAATTGAAGAGAATCCTTTTAACATCAAACTTTGACATCTTGACAGACCAAGTCAGATGACTTTACTAGGTGTTAGAAAATGTTTTTAGCATATAGTCAATGTAGCTATTCATAGCTATTGTCTATGTTCTTTGTACAAAAAGCTTGAGCATACCTACAACAATAGTAGCATTAGTTCTATATTATTTGGATTGTTCAGTAATCTTTACTATTTTTCATGAAAATGTTGTTAAAAATAAAATGACTTATTCATTTATATATGTGGCACTTTATCCTCCATTTCAAGAATTTTTTCTTACCTACAGGCAATTAGGGGCATTTGTTTTAATTTATTCTTTTTAGAAGAGCTTTCATTTTTCATAGTCAACCCTAACATAAAAAATTAGCATTTGAGATAATGATTAAGTATTTAGTATTTTTTTAAATACTTATCTTTTTAAGAGTGAATTATTATTATTATTATGTTATGCACGTAATAATATTATTATTTTAATTTTTAAATTTAATTTACTTTATTTTATTCAGTTAAAGTATTAATATGCTACATGGGTATTTTTGGAATATTTTATTTATAGGGGTATTTTTATAATATTTTATCTTAAACCTTGTAAAGGTGAACCCTATTTAAGGGGCAAGAGTAATGAGAAAGACAATAATTGATTTTAGGTTAAACAGGGTTTTGACTTCTCCTCAACGAGTTCAGGGGTGTGCGTTTTCCTTAACGAACCTATGGTTTTCAAGCTTCTCTTTGGCTTGATCTTTGTCTTCCTTTTCTTCCTCCCTACGAATCCATTTGTCAGATCCGGGACCAAAACATATTATTTGTCCGGAGCATTACATGGTTTTTCCACAAGTTTTATAGAAGACTACGGTGAATTTCATCGTATCTGTAAGTTTGCCTTCCTCGCTCTCCGTATTATCTAGTATTATGAGTTCTATTATGTTTCTCTTACGGTGATAGTTGTTGGTCGATCATTGTCTCTGCAATCTTTACTCTTACTCCCTCAGTTTAAGTCTCTCTTCTGTCTTTTGTTTTTTGTTTTGTTTCAAAATGGTTCTTTTGTCTTCTCTTTTTTTCTGTTTCATCTCTTCTGTTTTCCATCTTTCCCATCCTACAATTTTCAAAATGGAGAATATGAACCAACATGCGTCACTCACGTTGGCATTTCCCATGTTTTTCTCTCTGAAACACCGAGTCCTCTTTAGTATTTCTTCTGTTTCCTTTCGACTAATCACGGAAACGTTAATTTTTCTTCTTTTTTTTGGTTGCTAACTGCCGATTGATTTAATTCCTTTACTTCTGAGTTTTAAGGTGTCAAGCTCTTATTATATTCTTCTCTTCTTGTTCTATTGTTGTTTTGTTCTTCCATTGTACCTTATTTTTAATGTTCTTCTCTTCTTGTGTTCTTTCGATCTTACTATTACTTTTTTCTAAGGGTGGCATTGAGCCGGTTTGCGAGTCACTCGAGTTCAGTTCGGTTTGATTCGGTTTAATCCAGATTTGGCTTGTTAACTTACACGAGTAAAGCTCGAACGAACCATGGTTCGGTTCAAAAATTCGCAAACCGGCTTGTTAACTTAACAAGGGCCCAAGAGCGGAGGCTGGAGCCCGAAGATCGATTTTGCTTGTTATGTGTCAACAGGGACGAAGAAGTTTGGAAGAGCGGAGAAAGCTGATATTGACACTCATAACCCCAATACCCTCCGTTACCACCTGGGAAGGACAAGACGACATTGCAAAATATGAGCTCTCTGATGTCCCGCCTGCAATCGAGAAAGGCAGTCCTAACTATTGTTGAAGAGGGAGAGGTGGACGTGGGTGCCGTTGGCGAAGAGGTAAACAACTTGTTGGTGGGAGAGGTAGAGGTGTCGAAGATGAGCGGAGGCGAAGGTAGGTGTGACTAGGGTTGACGTTCGTTTGCCTTTCAGGGCTGATAGTACTTGAGTTCATGTTGACTGAATGAATGCGTTTGTACCCTCTCAAATAGGATTTTCTTATCATGTAACTTCTGTAATCAGTAGAAAGACGAATATATTATAACCAGTTATTACTTTTCTGATTTCTCAACTAATTCCTCCTGAAATCTACTTTATCTATAGAAAGTGGTAATGTGGTGTCTTCTTGGAAGAGAACTCGATTAATTCTAAGAATGCAATAGAGTTTGATATTTAGGAGGACTAATAAACGTTCAATTTAACAAGGGTGGATACGAATAATTATGATGATATCTAGATGTGGATTGGAGAACTTTCTGGAGTGTCTGAACAATCCTCTACTCCACCGTGCTCTGGATACTCACGGAAGAAGGATCATCAAGAGTCGACATCCTTATACTGTAAAAGTGGCGCATTCTGAATGAAGTCACCTCACATGCAAATGGGTTAAGAGGTGATTTCGTTGGACCTCATTTTCGTTCTTATTGATCTTCTAATAAGAACGTAATCTCAGTTCTCAAAGCAAGGAGATCTCAGTTCTCAAAGCAAGGAGTAGGGGTGGCATCAAATCGAGACGGTTCACGAGCGGTCGATCTTGGCTCGGTTTGATTCGGTTTCGAGATCCAAATCAGGCTCATGTAAGTTAATGACCCGAGCTCGAGCCAACTATGGTTCGGTTCGAAAGCTCGTGAGCTGGCTCATTAACTTAACGAGGGCCTGAGTACGGAGGCGGGAGGTGTTTTCAACTCTTCATCTTTCATTCTCGACTTCTTGAGAATCAAGGAGCGAATATGGGGATTTGGAGGGGAAGATCGATTTCACCTTCTTATTTTTCATTCTTCCTCTCCCCCCCCCCCCCCCCCCTCGCTGAGCCCCTCCCACAACTTTCTCTCGTTCTTTTCTGTCTCTGTCTCTCATTCGCCCCTCCTCGACGCTTCTGTCGTCATCGCCATTGTCGCTCGACCCCCTTGTCACCATTGCTCTGCTGCCATCGTCTGTTCTGCTCAACCACTATCGCCGGCACCGCATAGAACTCCTCCCCCTCCGCACAGCGTGCGAGTTTCGCACATGTGAATTATTTTTTTACCATAAATGCTATTATAACATGCTTCGAAGAAAAAATGAAAATGGGCATGTGATTAAATCATTCAAAACCATTTTTCTTAAATTTTTTCTCTGTCTCGATGATCTGGTTTTCTAGTCCTTGAATCAGAACGATCTGATCGAGTACAATGGACAAAATTAGTGTTGCTTTTCAAATGAATGTTTTTGTTTGATTATTGAATAAAATGTATGCATAATTATGCAGCTTTTATGAATAATTTTATGCAAAGTGTATAGATAATTTTATGCAGGGTTAATATACAGAGGTTATGTCTAATTTTATGTAAAATATATGCATAATTTTATATAAATTTATTTGACATATATTGTATGCAAAGTTTTAAATGTAGGTTGGAGATCGAGCTTGAGTTTCGAACTCAGTTAAAATTATTGGGTTCAAGTTCGATTACAATTTTAGGCTTGAGTTCGAGTTCAAAATATTTAAATCAAACCCAACTCGAACATATGTAGGTTCAGGCTCGACTCGATTAGATGCTACCCCTACTTATTTTTTCTCTTCATATGTACTTTTGTTTTTATTGTTTATCATGTTTTTACATTCGCTCTCATTTTTTTTTCCCAAGGAAAATACTTACATTGTAATCCACTTTCCCTCATAACTTACAATGTACACTAACTTCCTATTATAGTCTATCTCGAACTTAATCAAGAGCCTATTCTCCACTATTGTGAATCATTAATGGAAGAGCCTATTCCCCACGACTGTGAATCATCACACTTTCCAAAAACAAAAGAGTTCTCGTTCTCCGGTTTGATAACCTTATTAGAGAATCTACATTCCAAAGCATCCTTGAAACCCTCTCGAATGCTTCTGCCTTCTCTGTGACAAATGATGGAGCCTTTGCTTTCTCGTTAACCACCCCACCGCCATCATTCTATTAACGCCTCGACTTCTTTCTTCTTCCTCTCACCATTCTCGCAATAATTCACTCGCTTTAACCTCCCCACTCGGTCAAGTCATTCATCATCTTCTCAAACTACATTTATTATGGTATTCTCAGTGAAAATATTGTAAACGCAATACTTTCTTATCTCCTTCTCCTCCTATTGTTAATACTGATCAAACTGAGTAGTGTTCTGAATTATAATATCACGTATCCCACGGGAAATGCAGGAAACTGAGTTTTTTATGAGGGAGCCCAGGTGGTATGATTTAACTTCACTTAAACTATAAATGAATCCAAACCCCTTCAATCATGAAATATTAGCATTCAAGCAACGACAGTCTCCAGAAATAACGGGAAATTCAAAAACAGCAGAGGGGAAGCACTTCAAGTACCCGCAGCTCCCACCCACTACACTTCACTCTCCAGCGATCTTCTCTCTCCTTGTTGCAATGGCGAGAAGCAGTCCCGTCATGGAATCTGTGCGACTGATGAATGCAGCACAGATTTGCAGGGAATCGATCAGAATCTTACTAATGCACCCAACCCATTTTCAATCCATCTCCATCTTCTTCTTCTCTCCTCTGGCAGTCTCTCTCTGTCTCCCACTTCATCATTCACCAGTCACCAAGAATACCAGAGTCTACTCTCAGGTTCGGTACCTACTTTTTTGGGGAAAATGGTGCACTGATACTGAGAGTGCTTTCAAAGTCAGTCTTCTCTTTTATTATTTGCTTCCCTGCTTCCATCACTTTCTCTCTCCTCGGAAAGGCAGCAACAATTCAAGCAGTTGCAGAAAGTTACTGTGGTGTAAACTTCACCAGAAGAAGGCTGCTGACTAGAGGTGGTGGCGGCATTTGGGTGAAGCTCCTTTATACGTATTTCTGGAAACATCTTATCATCTTTGGCCTTTTCTGGTGTTTTATCACAGGGCTGGCCTTGGTTCCTAGAATATTACTTACCTATAATATTTGTTCGAGTTCTTTTGCCTTCTGGACTGTTTTGGGGCTTCTAGGGCTCGCATTCTGCATCTGTTTTGCCCATGTTATGGTTGTGGGAGATTTGGCATGGGTCTTGACCGTCTTAGAAGGCGACTGTTGTGGTTTGAATTCTTTTTTCAGAGCTAAAAAGCTTCTGACAGGAAGGAGGCACACAGCTTTACTGGTAGCCTTGGCGAGCAAAGTAGGTTTAAGGTTAGTGGAGGGCTTATACGAGTTTAGAATGAGCAAGGGGATGAGTTTATGGGAAGGTCCAATAATAGTTTCTATGTACTCCATCGTCCTGGTCTTGGACACTGTAATGAGTGTCGTCTTCTATTACACAGGGAAACAGAGGATGTTCCTGGACTGATTTTACTTATTAACAAAGGCATTTGAAACTCTGGAGTCTTACTAAATTCTTTTGTGCCTTGAAATGACGATTCCAGTAGTTAAAGATTTAAGAAGGATGAAACTTTGAGGCATTTATTCCATTAAGAATTACAGCTTGCCAGCCAAAACGGCGAGAGAGAACTGATGGTATACATCAAAACGAAAAGAATATATAGAAGCTGGTAAAATTAGTTTACAGAAGTCTGTTTCTAAGTATACAAATAAATTATTAATTGTAAATGCACCATCCTTTGGCTCCATTAACACCTGATGCGATGAATGGATTAGCCGCTGTGGAGCGCCATTGAAAGGAAACCATACAAACTCCTAACATCTAGATCTGCTTCTGCACAAATAAAGTCACTCTGTTAGTCGACCTGCAGTTTAAATTTATTATCAGCCTTGGGAGACAAAAAAAATGAAGATGACCGACGATGGGCAGATAAGAACTGAAAGAGTACTTGAACAATGATTCTTATAAACCCAGAGACGACATAACTGCATCCTGGAAAGATGTCAGAACTGTATAAGTTTCTAAAAGTGTCAGATAAGAGTAAGTTAAGCCATTTTGAACTTTTTGGCAAAAATTCGATACAAAACTTTGAAGAGATTCGACACATCTAAAGAGAAAAGCACTCAGGTTGCTAAGCTAAGCAATAGAAGAAGCTTCAGTTGATCATCTCTTCATCATTGTTTTCTATGTCTTGATTTAAAGTAGACAAGAAACGAAGATTGAAGATTGATTTCTCCCTGACTCAAACTCAAGCCTGCACATGTCTGAAGTGCAAACTAATTCTCCTCACATCCAACTTATCACAGAATTGAATGATCCATCAGTTGAAGCAAAGAGAAAAGCAGGCCTTTCTTTATAACAAGAAGAGAACCCATTGCGCTACTACTTTAAAAAGTCGACGAGAGAAAAGAATAAAGAAGATGCTGACATACAACTCTGCAATTAATCAACTCTTTCTACGTCAATCTTCCAGACGAATAAGAGTACAGGATCTCAGTCTAAGTGGAAGTTACCCGTTCTGATCCTAACACCTACTAGTCTGTCAACCATTATAAACATCCTAAAGTGTGTTTGCTTTCAACGCTCAGCTCATGCTTCTTACAAGGAATTTCTTCGTTGCAAAGCCTGCCTTACAATGCAGAAAACTAGACATACCCAGATAAAGTTTATGCTTTATGCAGCTTAATAACTTCATCTACTCTTCCAACTATTCAATCAAGCGGAATGAAAGGAGAGAATCTAGAATATCAGAATCGGCCACTCCATGTATTCTTGTCTCAGGCATCATTCCCACCAACAATAATGTGCACCTTTTACAAAGAAAGACAAAAGAAAGTTATGAAAAGGACCAGCAGTAGCCCCATTCATTCACGTCCTGAGTCACTAAGAAGGGTACAGAATAGAGCAAGAAAAGAGTGATTGGGCTTTCTTTCACCACAAATTGGATAGACTTCGTCCAGTGACAAGAGGAATTTTGCATAAAGGACAACCATAGTGAGAACAAACAATATAATGCAAAACACCAGAAATATGAAAATTGAAAAATTGCGTAATGCATGTCTAGAAAGAAAATGTATTTCACGAAAATATTTTTAAAAAGGTGCACAAACGAAACAAGAATACTGATTGCTCATTCATGCTTCTAACAAGGTTTTTTTCCCTTTTGAAACCTCTACTTCATGGACACATTGGTGGAGTCAGTAAACTCCTTAGGTATTTAGGTAGACATAATAGATCCTCACCCCATGTTGATAACTTCATTAGGGATGATCTCCTTTGATAATGATCTGGACAAGGATTTAGGTTAGAAAATGTAACATCCAGTGCCACCTCAGTATAAGAATATTGAATCTATACAGAGAAAGTAGTCAAACAGTTCAAATGAAGATATGAATATTAACCCAGAGAAAGGAAATCCATGGCCAACAACTGAGCTGATTAGTTCAAGTCTAACCCCACAGTTCCACAGAAAGTTCACTTCCATGACAAGATGAATTAAAGATTAAAAAAAGTAAGTCGCGGTACAAGTGGAAAAGATCAAAATCCATTCTTCAGCAAGTTATACATCAAACCAGCTTTTTTGTGATGTTAATAAATCATATTGCTTGATGGCTCCCTCACTGTTTTTTACTGACATTGTTTATCATGGAAAGAAAGAAACTAGCACTAAAGAGGTTTCCATTTCCAAGCTATTCAAAACAAAATAAAAATAAATCAATCAATAAATAAAGAGATTCCAAAGGAGGAATATTACAGAAGGGGGATGCATTGCCCAAACACATCCAAACAAGCACAAGAAAGATAAAAAACAAATGAGATACAAAGGCTGTGACTAACACCAAGGGATTGCCAGTTAACCCCATTCCTAGCCAAGGAACCCACAGAGCCATTGACATAACTAGGGGAATGGCTTCATGGAATTGTCAAAGGATGATATAAGTCCATAATCTCATCGAAAAGAATCCACAAGGTCATTGACGCGTCTAGGTGTATGGCTCAACGATATTGTCAATGGATGACTCATATCTAGAATCTCATTGGCCCCTCAAGGCCCAGCTAATAATCTGTCAGGTTGACCTCCACAGCAGCAGATAGACGAAATGGTCAACAAAAATTCTGAGACCTTGAAGAATCACTCTGAACTCCACCTTGGTGGATTCAAGTGCCCAAAAGGAGCAGGGTAGACAGTGATAACCACCAAAGGAGATCCCACAAGATAAGACCACAACTACCTCATCCCAGGTTGCAAGACAAGCAATCATCAAAATTAAATTTGTTCCAAGAACATGAAATGAGATGCAAGATTATGTCATGTGAGGAAGAGACAACCAAACTCAAATTTCCTTCGCTAACGGCATGGATATTGTTAATACCCATAACTTTTACTACCCTAAAACAAGATACAATGGAAAAAGAAATGAGTAATGTCATAGCCAGGGGTCAGATTCCAAGCATGAGATCATAATCCACGAAAGATTGCCCAACCTTTTACTCTCTAGATCCTCACTAAGTTAATTTTAATGATTACAAACACTTAAGAAACTACTTATGAAGTTTGAATGAGCTAAAATGGCAAAAAAAAAGACCTTAGACAAAAGGTTGGTAGAACATCCGTTTGACCGGCCAAGGCTGTCCAAACAATCAATGTATAAAGACTGAATGGCAGCTCAAGATCAAAGAGGGACCATTTGAATGCATGACAACCATTTGACTAGATAGGACAGACAAGGCTCTCTATTTGGATCCATTCAACCTAGACGCCTGAATGGCCATGAGAATCAATGCCAAAAGAGAAAAAAAAAAAAAAATTCCTACATGTTACAAGGTAGGATCCACCAAGCTTGCAAGAGCTGGTGGGACCCACCATGCGGACGAGGGATGACGATGAGTCATCACACGAGCTGGCATGAGCTGGAAGAGTTGGAGATCAAGAGGGACTACCACGAGCTGGCTTTCCTATCTCATAAGTTGGAAGATTAAGTGGGACTCATAAAGATAACCACAAGCTGGTTGGAAGATCAAGAAGGATTCCTAAAAGAGAACCACAAGCTAGTTAGAAAATCTAGTGGGACCCACAAGGATAGCCACGAGCTGACATAGTCACGTCCTCATAGAAGGAAGTTTAGTTTAAATTATGTTAGTCTTCTAATTATATAGAGTTATTTTATTATATTAGACTTATCTTTTAAAAGTTATAGATTGAATGTAATTAGGAGAAGGTAGTTTAAATGTATTTGGACTCTACTACTCTCCTTTACTATAAATAGAGGACCTTGTACTCGGAATTAATTATCAAGTAGTTCTCCACTTTTCTCCTTCACGTGAAGAGTTCTTCCCTTTTCTGTTTTCTCTCTTCTTCTCCTTACCCAAGAGCACTCTCTCTCCTCTTTCTTTTTTCTCCCTCTCTCTCCTTGCTCGTGATTTAAGTAAAGGGATCCTAAATTCAACACTACACAATCAGGAGGATCATTTAACTAGACAAACACCATCCAAATGCCCAAGAGAGAGACAGTTCTCTGTCGAAGTCCATTCGCCCAGGCGTCCAAACTGCAAGCCTAGCGAAAGCCAAAAGGTAAAAGGGAGGAAAGAAGCTTTGAATACCATTCAACCATTCATTCAAAAAAAAAAAAAAAAAAATACCATTCAACCAAACATATAGCATTAGAACGAACAACAAAGAGAGAGAGAGAGAGAGATCAGTTGCTGAAGCCGACCGAAGCAAGTCCTGGTGTCCATGCTGAGCGGTGGTCGGGGGAGAAAACATGCACAACAGAGAAATGGCTGAGAAAGAAAGGAAGATAGAGAGAGAGAGAGAGAGAGAGAGAGAAGGTAGTGTTAGAAACCATTCAACCATCCATCTGAACAAACTGACAAAAAGGGAAGAGATGTCTTATGAAGATTGTTTGAATAAACCACAAGCATTCGAATGACCCATTCAAAAAAAGTTGCAATTGAAGATTCAAAACTTTGATTCAGCCACTAAATATCTCCAAAAATTTTAAGTGACCTAACACTGATCAACAGCTCAAAACGATTATTTTCATTTTTTTCAAATTTTTTTATCTCCAATTTCATCAATTTTGCTAAAGAACAGGGGATCATTTCCTGAAAAGAACAATTAAAAGGGGCCAGTTTTTCAAGCATTGAGTTGAGTATATTTAATTGATTCCATGCCCCATACTGTTCACTAAGTGTTGATATAGTGAACCAAAGTGATTTCAAACTCTCCTGAGCATCCAAAACAATCTGTGACTCTCAAATTCAAGAGAAAAGGCCAGAACTAAGAGGTTTACAAAAAATAAAAAAGTACATTGCTTTTTTAATTTGAAATGTGTTGGTTTTGCTTAAAATGTTTCGTGCTGAACTTGAAAATTATTTGATTTGAGTTCAACATAAGTTTTGGCTATCAGTCTTTTAAATTAGTCTCTCAATTGAGACCTTCCACAGTTGTTTTCAAAAGCTTTGATCACTGAACTATAATCTCATCCTACTTATACTTTAAAATCACTTTTTAGATCAATTTGAGCTGCTATTGCTGCAGTAGAATCACCTAGGACTGGGTGCATTCATTTGTGATTTAATTATTGTAATATGCTTATTAAGAGGTTTTTTTTGTTACAATTGTAAAGCAAGTAAACCTTGCCTTTGTAAACCAATCAATTAAGCTTAGTTAAGTTTATTGGTAGCTAAAAATCCTTTTGTAGGTCTAAGTGCTTCTTCCTAGTTGTTGCTGACAGTAAGCCCCTGTGTGGACAAGTGCTATAATTTGGACATTTGTGGTCCGCCACCATAGATATCGTGTAACTATTAAACACAATGAATTAATTCTGAGGTAAAAAACACCTTGGGAGTGGATTAACAACTCGAGTTTGGGTTGTGCACCACTATAAATCATTGTGTCGTAAAATGTGGATGCATGTTTTGATTGATTGTTGCTTCTTTGTGTATTGGAATTGCATTCACTGAAACTAAAATTAAAATTAGCCATAAATATTTGATAAACCTATTCACCTCATCCCTTCCCCCTCCCCCTCAGTAGGTTTATTCTTGTGGGACCTAACACAACCGAGATAAGAGGATACTTAGCCACTTGATAGACATTTGGTAAAGCCAAAGTAAGCAATCATATCCCACACAAATATCATGCCAAAAGGTAGTAAAATGCCTAACTTCTAACATGGATGTGAAAACCCTTGATAAAGTTGGCATGAAACAGACAAAACCATTTCAAAATACTAGAGGCTGGCTGAAAATTGTAGGTGGACGAATCCAAGCATACATATTACACCTATATTTGTGTGAATTCCTACAAATGCAGTCCCAACCATTGTCAAACTTCCGAAACCATTTAGATAAGAGGGTTGTTCACGTGATTAATGTTGTCAATACCCAAAACTCCAATACACTCAGATTTGCAAACGTCCTTCCAGCTAACAAGCTGTAGTTAAACTTAAATGAATAGCCTCTCCAAAGAAATCTTCTTTCAATAGCTTCTAGGTGGTTGCCATTGAGGTTATGCAAGGCATGAAAAAAAGATAATTATTGGGGAGGCCTAGCAAGGTATAATAAGAGTGGCCTGCCAAGCTTGTAAAATAAGGTCACATGTCAGTTTTCAAGATGCTTCTCAAAACGCTCAATAATCGGGGTCAAAAGGGCTTCCTTAGGCCTCTCGAAAATGGGGAGACCAAGTTTAGATTGGGCCATTGGTTCAACGGCCACATTTGCTAGTCCCCAGGTAAGAAGGCAGAGCAGCCAACCTGCACATCCAAAGTCCCAGTCACGCTATTAAGAAAATGGGGGTTCAGGTTAATTTTTTTTTGAAAGAAATTCAGGTTAATATTGAACAGTGATTTTTTGACTCATTCACGCCCTGGACCTAGCGTTGTTTGTAAACTGATGGTAGCTCCCTCACATATAGCAATTGATGAATTCATCCAAGAAAACATATGGTTAAGAGATACGTGCCTGCATCCCAAAACTGCGAGGTCCACACTAAACCTAAGCTTGTACAGAACATGGATGATCAAGTTTAGTGATGCACTACCAAATATGTTGCAGAAAATCACATAGCAAACAAAGGAGGCTAAAGGTAGCATCCAGATTCAAAGTAGGCAGGCAAATACTTATCTTTCATAGGATCACTGGTCTCCATTTTCATCAATAAGTGGACTATGCTTAAAGTATGACTTTTCATTCTACGTGGCTACGCTTAAAGTATGACTTTTTATTTTAAGTGGTTACGCAAAACCTTATACTGCACTATGACTCCTAATGAACAGACAACAAATGAACCAATACCTTGTAGCTTTCTCTGGACACCCCTAACCATAGAACACCTAGAGTGCTAAAATGACTCTAAGAATCAAGATTAAGTTGTGCAACAAGCTGGAGCATCTACCACTGACAGAAAATCTCTTTATGTAGAAGACACAGGAGATGTTTTAGCCACAATAAATGGCGTTGATACACAACAAAGTTAGGTTCTTCATAAGCTACCATAAGCATTAAGGTTCAGATAACATAGCAACTTTAAGGTAGTGGGGAATTGGTTTTCATAATAGATTACAGAAAATGCATTTAAATTCAAAGACACTTTCTTTGCTAACAGGTTTAGAAAAACCAATAGCTTAGAAGATTAGTTTCCTCTTAAACACCTTCTAATTTGTTAATTCTTCGTTTTTCTTCAGTTAGTTAAATATCAGAGTGGTTACAAACTGTCTTCAGTTTATAAACATTAGGCAACGACTTCAGAAGAGAACAACTGGAGCATACGTGACCTGCAGTAAAGTTGTTTTGACCAAGACACTAAAATTACTATGGGATTAATTTGATTCTCAAAAATTTTCAGCTTCCTTTGAAGACCACTAAGATAAGGTATCCATACAGAGCAATTTTTAATAAACCTGAATACAACTGGCTGCCAGAAAACCACATACCTCAGCCACTGAAATTCTCCATTGAAACATCCATCTCCTCATCATCCCCCTGCCGTATCTTTGCAATCTCTGCCTGGGCCCTCTCCAAAATTTGCCTCTTTTGAACCTCCAAATCTCTATGGAACTTCATCCTCATCCTCTCTAGTTCCATCATTTGCTGCCTCTTAGTACTCTCAATCTTCTCATAAATCTCACCAAACTTTCGAACAGATTCTGCAAGCATCTTAAAAGATGAAACGCTAGTCTCGCCAGATTTCATCTTTTCTGTGGGCAAGGGTGGTAATCCCTCTGAGCCATCTTCCTCATCACCGTCAGAAAGCTCTGAATTTGTTGGACTATCTCTCATTTCGTCCATCCCATTAGAACGGTTCAAGTAGGCCCTTGGATTCATAAACACATATTCACCGGAGTCCAATCCACAAGAGAGACCCGATTGCCTTGGCGGGGCAGTCATCAGCATATCCATTTTTTTGAAGTAAACCCATTTACTGCTAGAACTACCAGTTTCTGCCATTCTAATTTTCTCCTTTTTATACTTCTTTTTCAAGGTGTCCAATCGATTTCGGCACTGGGTGTCCGTCCTAAGGGTCTTGGAGGCTTGAGATACTTTCTTTGCAACTTCGTGCCATTCATCGGAACGCAGACTTTTCCTACCAAGCTGAAGGAAACGGTCTCCCCAGGCATCAAGGAGGACGAAAGTGGACTGCTCAGACCAATCAGCCGGAGAATTGCGGGCCCCGCCGAAAGTCGATTTCTGGGTGGGTGCCGGAGGAGAAGGCTGGGGAACCTTCACACGCGGTGCAAATTCATATCCTAGCGCCAAGTTATCCAACCTCCGCTTCTTCCTGTGATGTTTCTTGAATTTCCTATACCCCCTTTCCTCCTCTTCCTCCTCGTCATCTTCGTCTTCTTCGTCATCATGGTTAACCCGTTTGAGGCGATTTTCTTCTTCTTCCTCCTCGTCATCATCGTCTTCTTCATCCACATCAAAATTATTACTCACTCGATTGACAAATTCCTGCTCTTCTTCCTCGTCCTCGGCGTCCTCCTGCTCTTCATCTTCGTCGACGTAGTGATTAGACAACGGAGGAAACCCCGAGGGATTCCTTACCGGAAGCTTCTGCCGCAGCGATGAACCAAAAGACGGATTAAGAAAATAAGAGCTCGTTGGAGGATACCTAGCATCATCTTCAGTATCATCCATTATTTCCCAGAAAATTCAACAGGACCAAAGACGAAGAAAACTTCAATACCCGAAAAACCCCAAATGTCGAAACTCCAGGGAACCCTAGTTTCTGCGAAGTAGAAAACCGTGGGATGACGATAAGGGGGAGGGGGAGGGGGAGGGGGAGAGGAAGAGATTTGGGCCCTCGGTGGGTTTGCGGCAATAGACAAGAGTGCTTGTTTGCCACTACTGGAATGTACAGTATCCACACTAGAACGAGCGGCACCAATCAGGCGACTCCGATGTTTAAGACGGGGGGCAATCACAGAGCAAGATTGAACTGGAAAAAAAAGAAAAAAAGGCACTGGTCGACCAAGTACAGAACAAATTTAGCAAAAGCGGTGGGCAACCCGCAATAGATTCTGTGATTCCCTGAATTTCACGATTCCTCAGAAAGTGAGACCTGATGAATTTAGGACAACCTCAATTTATGCAAATTATAGCAAGGAAAGTGAATAACTCAGATGATACATTTGTAGGGTGAGAGAGTGAATAGAGTAGATTTTTTTAAGAACACAGGCTCTAGAGGGCACTAGAGTTAGTTTCTTGTAGAGGTGATGAGGGATGACATCTTTGCTAATGACAATCTCTCTTGTACATGTGGTCATGCAACCTCTTGGTGTTTAGTTGACATCTCCCCATAACACCTTGCTTGTTGGAAATTTTCATGTATGTCTTTGTTATTTTTACTTAGTATATTTAATTTTTATACATATTTTTTAGTATAGTATATATTCATCTTTATTTAGTATGTAAATAAAATATGTCATGGCTTTTTTGTCTTTGTTATTTTTCTTATGAATTGTAGAATACTTTTATATGTTTTTAAATATTTATTAGGGATAATTTTTAATATTAAAAATGGGAAAATGAGGTTTGTCAGAGGAAGAATTTATCGAAAAATTAAATTAAAATTATTTGAATGTTAAATATTTTTAGGGAAATTTCTATAAAAATAAAAATTTGGTGGAAAATTTTGTTAGAAATAATTTTTTACAAATATGTTAAAATAATTTCTATAAATAATAAAAAATCATTCGAAAATGTTCAAAAAATATTTTTTGTAAAAAAGTTAAAATATTTTCCACATAATTTTTTATTGAAAAATATTATTTTTCAAAAAAATAAAAAATATTTTGGGTAGAAATTTCTACCAAAGATAATTTTCATAATAAATAGAAAATATATTTTGGCAGAATTACGAATGGAAAGTGTTTTTAACATTTTCGATCGAATTGATTTTCGAATAGAAAAACCTACATCAACAGGATGTAGTCAATTTTTTCAGTGGAAAAGAATGTCAAAAATAAGTTAGCAACGATTTTGAGATTTTTCACTAATTTCTGTCCCATTTTTTTAAGTCCCTTCCACTTAGCATGTATATGCTTTGAGTTCTATGTTGGATAAGATTTTTTTTTCATTTTATATTTTTGGTTTTTTTTTGGCGTAATAGTTTTTGTATGTATATTTTTGTTATATAGAATTTTTTTGATTTAATGTATACTCAATCTAATATTTATGTAAATATATATTTTCTTATTATTTTAATTTGTTGAATTTATGGAAAAAAAATACTTCATTGACTTCATTAACTTAATCAGAGTACATGAACCTCTATTTATAATAGAGAAAGGTAGTAGAGTCCTATTACAATAAAACTACATTTGTCCTAATTACACCCAAACTCTAACACTTAAAAATAAGTCCTAGCATAATTAAATAACTCGATATAGATAAAAGACAAACATAACTCAAACTAAAACTCTTCTAGAAGTGATCAAAAGATAAAAATACCTTTGTGAGTTCTTGATTTTCCAACTTATGTAATAAGGATGTCAACTCGTGGTAATCATGGTGGGACCTACTTCTTATGGGCTTGGACCCATCATATAGGTCTTTCTTGGTCGTGTGACCCATCTTATAATATTCTTAGATATGTGAGCCTTCCTTAGTCTTGTGGGTTGGAGCCCATTTTCCAACACTCCCCATCAAGCTGGGGGTGAGAGAACATCATGAACTCCCAACTTGCTGCAAATGATGTATAAAATATTTTTGTATAAAATGGCACATCTTCCAACACTCCCTTTCACGCTGTTGCATCCTTCCATGAAGCCTTGCTAGCATAATATAAGTGAAAGTAAAATAATCACTCCTAGTTGGTAAGACATTATTCCATACTCTAGTCCTAATGCTGGATATAGGACACACTACGTCTTCTATTGGCATTGCTTTGAAGTGTCCACCACTGTGTCCCTCCACAGGACAACAACTCTCAAGTGGTATAAGTAATAAAAGCCATTACAGCGGGGTTCGTGGGTTTATTTATAATGGCGTCCCAATCCTGACACCGACTCTCATGGTATACCAACCGTGATATTTTTGAGAGTTTATTTATTATGGTGTCCCAATCCGGGCACTGACTCTCATAGTGTCCCAACCGTAATATTTTTTAGAGTCAAATAAATTATGGTATAAGAAAATGTACTGAGGCCACCTCTTCATCAATAATAATGTTTCATCCAAAGAGATATAATAGCAACAACTGTAATGTAACACGATCATCTTCCAACACATATAAAACAAACCAAAATAATAAACCTCTTAGAATGACCCAAGAAATAATCATAATCCGATATGAATATTTTTTCTTAGATGCAAAAACTTCATCTTTTGTGTACCCCCTTTCTTGGATATTTTGGTCACATAAACTTATCCACAACATATGGAATAAAATACTTATTTCTTGTACTTCATCTATTTCTCCCCCTCAAGCTCGGAGGTAATGACAGTGATCCCAGTTTGAACCAAATATCATAGATGTAGCAATAAGCCCAAATAACAGAGATGTATAAATAAGCCTTCAATCCAATGAGAAGTGAGATATTTTTCTGATATATACACTCAAAAAGTTACGCAAAACGATGGGCTTCAATTCGGATTTTTCAATGCAACAGAATACTAACATGACCTTTGATTCTTCCAATGCGAATATATATTTAAATATAGATCAAATTGACATAAAATTTTCTCCTTCTGAAAATAGACTTAAATAATTTTCATCCAAGTATAACTTCTCTTCATAAAATATAATTATCATAAGATAAATAATCTGATAGATTTTGGTCTCTGTCATTTGGCCGAACTAAACATGGGATCTCCTTTTTTTCCAGAATGACCATTGACTCTTCCAAGATCAATATATACTTATAAAAAACTCAGATCGAGAATTGGTTGAATAGGTAAGAAAATAGACTTACATATATTTATTTTGTTATATAATTATCCATATAAAGTCTTCTTCTTGATAGCATAAAATACCTCGGAAGTTGAAACTTTCTGCTACTGCTCGAACCTCTTTTGCAATCTGACCTTCATTCATTAAAATTTAGATTTCTCTTTGTAGATAACTCCGATTTGAAAAACTCATTTTTTTTGGAAAGTAGACTCAAATATCTTTCCGTAAATATATAATTTTCAATATGAAAATCTTAGTATAGAGGTGACAAACACAAAACAATCTAGGGGTGTATCAATTGAAAAAAAATAACCACGAACATTGACTTAGGGTTTAGGGTTTAGAGAAAAGGATCTCATTATCTCTGTGGGTTAACCAAGTTAACTCACAGAACCTGTTCTGATACCATGTTGAATTTATGGGAAAGAAAAAATACTTCATTGACTTCGTTAACTTATTATAATCAGAGTATATGAACCTTTATTTATAATAGAGGAAGGTAGTAGAGTCCAATTACAATAAAACTACATTTGTCCCAATTATACCCAAACTCTAACACTTAAAAATAAGTTCTAGCATAATTAAACAACTCAATATAGATAAAAGCCAAATATAACTCAAACTAGAACTCTTATAGGACGTGACCATAAGATAAAGATGTCTTTGTGAGTCCTTCTTGATCTTCCAACTTATGTGATAAGGATGACAACTCATGGTAATCATGGTGGGTCCTACTTCTTATGGGCTTCGACCCATCTTGTGACCTTTTTTGGTCGTGTGACCCATCTTATAATACTCTTAGATATGTGGGTTTTCCTTGGTGTTGTGGGCTGGAGCCCATCTTCCAACACTCCCCCTCAAACTAGAGGTGAGAAAACATCATGAACTCCCAACTTACTGCAAATGATGTATATAATATTTTTGTATAAAATGACACATCTTCCAATATGCCTTCATCTTCCAACATAATTAAAATTTAATATATTCGTATATTTATTTTTAACAAAGATAAAAATTTGAATTAATTAAATAAAAATATTTTTTTGCCAAAAATAATATAAAAACAATTTTGAGTAAAATGGGTATGATAGTTTTACAAAAACAAGAAAGAAAAATAAATTAATTTTATTTTTTGTTAGAAGATATTGCAACTAAATATCTTATAAAAATATAAAAAAATTAGGTAAACATTTCTATCTATATTCTTTACATAAAAAATATTTTTTGGCTTAAAATCCACCCAAAATAATTTTTATTGAAGGAAATGTTTTCCAATAAATATTTTTATTAAAGATAACCAAATTTTTGGTAGAAAATTTAGTGAAGATTAATTTCAAATTCTCACTGGGAGATTTTGCCTAAATATTTGATTTGACACATTATTGTTACTATTTTTTAGTGTGAATTTCTGCATAAAGAAACCTTTAACAACTATGTTTTTGGGATTATTGTCAATTTTTTAACCAAAAATTATTTGTGTGGTATTTCTCCTCTTCAAATCTGTAAGTGAGCCCCACCTCAAAGTTGTGCCTCCTTGAGAGAATGAAATCTATTCAGGCAAAAATAATCTCTAAATATAAAAAAAATCGGTAAGTGTAGGTTTCTCATTTTCAATGATGTTTGTTTGAAGAAGGGTTTTAGAGGAGCTTTTGCAAAATCTTATAATTTTTTATTCCAAAATTTTTATTTAAAATTATAGTAAAAGTTGCCAAAACTAAAGATTCATGTTATGAATAATTTTGTTAAGAATTTGGAGGGTGCAAGAAATTTTAATCCAAGTGTCTATATAAAAACTGATAAAAATAAGAGAGATACTCATCATACATATTTAAGTAATTTTGAAAATCAACAAAGAAGAACAAGATAAATCATATATGTCTCCAATTCAAAATGGAATTGGAAAAAAATTACCCTCCCCAAGTGGTCAAAAAATACCAACTCCAAAATTAGTTCATGGACTAGCATATCTAAACTCAAACAAAACTTACAGTTCCTCCATGTGAACGAGTCTCTCTATATGATCGGAAGGGACTATCTCGAATACATAACAAATACTTATCTGGTGCTAGAGTGGGTACTTAGCTATAAACTAGAAAATCATGTCTACACAGACATGACTACACTCCTCTATGATGCTAGTAAGCTAATTACAATGATTTTCATCTTTATTCATTATTTCTTAGTTTCCAAATTTCTTAGGTTGTCTTCCCCTTATTCCATCTTTCATTATTCCCCAACTTCATTTTATTTCCATGCCATTTTGTCAATTGATTCAAAGATGAATTTATCATAAAATATGAATAAGAGAAAAAGTTGAATGGGATAAGTTTGATCAACCAAAATTCTTCTTAGTATTTTAATATAATTTTTATTGGTACAAATAATACACTTAAAGCCTGTAATTCAAGTTGCTTTCTCAGGTGACTTTGAGGATATTTACTTAATTTTCAAAATTATAAAAAAAAATGGAATCGATTGATCATACAAGTCTGAAATGGGAAGCGATGCAAGTAATATTGGAGTTCATTTAGTTGAAAGAAATCAATCTTCGTCATCTTCATCATCTTCAAAGCTATCTGAGTCAGCTACAGCTTCCCTTTTGCTTCATTGTCAACTCGTTACCCTGAACCTCAGTAACTACTGAAGTAAAAACTCCATCGGCAGAATCGAGCAAGCAGTGGAAGAATTTCATTGCTGCGACTTGTCACTAGTGGTTTCTGAGTCTTAAGCAGCATCAATGGGACTACAAAGAGATGCGGCGGCATGCCAGAAGAAGATGATCCCAAATGTCAACTGGACCTCGAGATTTCAGACGCATCTCGTGATTACGATGCAACTAACTCCACTACTCTGGACTTTAGCTGACTCTCTCTCTCTCTCTCAAGCAACGGGTCTGCTCTCTCCACTTTTGCATCTGTATTCATGCTTGGAATGCCTTTTGCTGAGAACTGTTGGCATGGATTCAGTCAAGTTGTCTTTCTCAACGTTCCGGTGTGCATACATATTAATTTCTGTACCGTGAGAAACTTCCTTTCTGGTTTTTGGGATCTTCTCTAATTACCTGAAGAGGTTGATGTTGTCCCTCAAGGAAGACCCGTGATCTTGATGCTCTAAGGGAGGTGGAAGCATGTCTCTGTGGGATTCTTAATTCCCATTTTAATGGCGCTAAAGCGACTTCACACATAAAGGAAATGCTGTCCCTTCATAGTAATAAACAAGCAAGTAATATCTGCATATATATTCTCTTGATGGTCAGGTGATTAACGTGTGATTGATTGAATTGGAACCAACGCTTACTGCAAATTCTAGTTGTTCAGTTTACCAGTAACTAAATTCGAAAAAGATAAAGAAGAAGAAAGATGGTTCATGGCATCAAAAGGTCCAACTGAGGGTCTTCCCTCTTTTCCAGACACTGCAGGTGTTTGTTCAGCAGAAGCATTTCATCTGATCAAATTTCATATCAATGAGATGAAGACTTATTTAACAGAGAACGAGAGAGAGAGAGAGAGAGAGAGAGAAGGATGATGAGGAGGAGGAGGGCATGAATGCAAGGACGAAAGTTTCGTGTACAAGGGGCAGGTAAAATAAGCTGGAGAAAGGTTGAAAAAGTAAGCGGTGGAAGCAGTTGAGGCACCCACTAGATTTAATGTTTTCAAGTTCCAAACGAAGATTTCAACCAAAAAAACGAAGATGCAGTGAAAGAAATAATGGCAGCAAATTGCAGTGCGAGTCCTATATATAGGAAGCAGGACGAGAGAGAGGACTGCATGCATGAAGTGATTAGTCTCTGAGAAGAAATATTAATGGGGAAGCAGTTCTGGGTGTTGCTGCTGGTTTTGGTGTGTGTGGTGACGGGTGTATGGGGTTGGAGTGTGGAAAAGCAGGAAAAAGAGGGAGAAGTTGAGGAGTTTGTTGATGATAAAGAGATCAGGTCTGAAAAGCTGAAGGCTGGGAGTGGCGTTGGGGTTAGTGATTGTGCAACTTGTGTGAGAAAAGGTGCACCAAAGCGCCATGAGAAGAAAGGGAAATGCCATCGTGGTGGTCACGATCCGGGCAGAGGAAAAGGGAGTGGAGGCTTAGTTCCAAGTCCAGGAATTGGGAGCGGCAGAGGTGGTAGAGGAGGACGTGGTGGAGGGACAGGAGGTAGCGGGGGACGAGGTGGTGCAGCCTCTGGCGGAGGTGCCGGTGGTGGAATTGGCCATGGCGGTGGTTTAGGTGGCGGTGGAGGTGGTGGACTTGGAGGAGGTGCGGGTGGTGGAATTGGCCATGGTGGTGGTTTAGGTGGCGGTGGAGGTAGTGGAATTGGTGGAGGGGCTGGTGGAGGAGGAGGAATTGGGGGTGGTGCTGGTGGAGTGGGTGGCGGAGTTGGTGGAGGTGGAGGGTTTGGCGGGGGAGGTGGTGTAGGAGGCGGAGCAGGAATTGGAGGAGGAGGAATCGGTGGTGGTGGCGGGGCAGGAGGTGGAGTTGGCGGAGGAGGAATCGGTGGTGGTGGCGGGGGAGGTGGTGGTGTAGGCGGTGGAGGAATTGGTGGTGGTGGCGGGGGCGGAGGAGGAATTGGTGGTGGTGGCGGGGGGGCAGGTAGTGGAGTGGGAGGAGGAATAGGCGGTGGTGGAGGAATAGGCGGAGGAATTGGAGGTGGAGGTGCAGGTGTGGGTGGCGGCGCGGGCATAGGCGGCGGAGCAGGACTAGGTGGTGGAACAGGATTAGGGGGTGGTGCAGGCATTGGAGGAGGAGGAGGAATTGGCGGCGGAGGGGTTGGAGTAGGTGGCGGGGCCGGGGTAGGAGCTGGCGTTGGGCTGGGCAGTGGGGCAGGAATCGGAGTCGGGGCTGGAGTTGGTGGCGGAATAGGAATTGGAAACGGAGACGGCAATCCCGGCGGTGGTATCGGAATAATTGGTTTAGGAGAACCTGAGCAACCATAAGGCACCCAGTGCCCGTCAATAAACGGAGTACCTTTCTTTGTTGCGCTTCTCTTGTAGTTTTTCGTGCTTGTCTCAATGTTTCAGTCCCTCATTTATTTCAGTACTTTTCCTCTCTTCTTACGTTTGCCTGAAACCATGTTTGAGCTCAAAGAAGGATCTTCTTTACAGTCTCGCATTATTCAATAAAATAATTCCACCCTGACCCAAATACCGGGCTCAAATTTTCCATTCTTCGTCTACGAGAGAGAGAAGCTACAATAGGAAGATATTGATCGATCATACTAAAGATTAAGTCATATTTTAACAGAAAAATAGTCTTTACACACGATTTACTTAAAAAACAGCTAGTACCTTAGGGAGAGCTTATAAATTCATCTCCAAACCTGCCATTAAGAAGTTAACGAACATTTATTGATATATCCACAAGCATTTACTCTCAATTCTGTGAAAATCTTCCTAAAGTGTATTATTGAGGGAGAGTGAGCTAAAACTCCGAAAAATTCCTTTCTTCTCGTACCATCTCCATTGCATACATATTAGTCAAACTCCAACATACTTCATTGTGCTACAAAGGTCGGAGGCTTGGATATCTCAAAGGAGAAATTTTTTATCCAATTGATAAGGGTGTACGCTTTTATCTTTCTTTTTTTATTTTAAATTTTAGATAGGTTCATCTAGAACTTGATTAAATCTAGATAGAAAGGGTCTTCTTAGAGCTCCAACCTAGCTATTTCTGCATGTTTAAGGCCCGTTAGATCCATGGAAAATTATGTCCAAGTTGCTAATGGATTCATTTTTCCCAAAGACTAATAAAAAGTGTTGGTTTGACTATAAAGCAATTTTGGCTTATACTCAATCAGTTATTATTCATCATACATTGTCAAATATAAACAAATCCTGCTAGTCCAATAGCGTATAGTTGATGTATTATTAATAAATTTTTATCTCCACTATTATGAGGAAAGCATAATCTTTTTTTTTTATGAAAAATATTTGCCCAATAAAAAATGGTATAATTACTAGGATTATGTCCATGCTTGGTCCGATATGTTCTATTATCAGAACCACTTGCATCGACATTCTTAATTTATCACACTTAGTGATGAAATAAAAAAGTACATACAAAAAGAGATACCCTTTCCTTTATAGGTGTACAAAGTGGTGGGCTACATTTGGGCCTCCAATTTCAATTCTTCCTGATCCACTTCAGGAACTTTATAGTCAATGGCAAACCATTCATCCCAGTATCCATGAGATAAAATCCTATTAAAATGATCTAATACATTCCTTTTATTTTGAGAAATTTCCTTTCCATATTTAATGATTTACAACTACTAATCTTGTAGTGAACTTTTCATGTAAGATGGTGGAATAAGTTTCCCGATATGGAAATAGAAATTGCAGAAATCAAGTATGTTATTCTTTAGTTTAGACATTAAACTCCCAAATTAGTGGAGGAAATAAAATTTTCAGCCTTTGAGATTATCAACGCAAAAATCAAATCAAAATTTCTAGAAATTTTTTATGATGAATTATTAATTAAAAACCCTGTTATCAATTAACAAGTTACTTTAATTGAAGTTAATAAATGATTCAAAGAAGACCACAAAGACAATATGTTTATATCTACCTATGACTCTTCCAAAGAAGGTAGTGACCAAGAAGGTGAGAATGAAGATCACGATGAAGAAATCATTTGCATCCCTGATTCTTAGTCTAAAGACAATAATGTCTCTAATGGAGTTTATTGGGATACTATCATCAAACAAGTAGAAAATGCTTTTGGAGAATGATGGAGTATTTATACTCAAACAAATGTCGCAATTTCATGCTCAGTTTAGATCAAAAGACAAGAATAATGTTGTTGCACCGCGTCGCAACATTAGAACAGTAAGAAAAGTTAAAAGACATCAAGAATATATAGCTAGCTTGCAAAAGCTATGAAAAAAAAACAACAAAAGAGGAGTAGTCCTCGTAAAAGCAAATTTCCAATCAAATCAAGACTATCAACAGAACAAAAAAATTAAAGTTATTTTAGACAATTGGCCAACACTTGTCATAAAAGAAAAACAAACATCAAATATAGTCATATCATCATGGAATCTTATATTGAAATTGAAGTCAAGACATATTATAATGGCGTCAAAAGAAATTATTGTTAGTATTCAATTATTGGGGCACGTGTAGAAATCTTATTGGTGGAATTCATTTTTTTTAAATTCATCAAATATATTTTCTTAGTGTGTGAGGTTCCTCTCTCTATAAATATGGAACCATTTATATTTGGGCATCACTTGATTTGAAAATAGGTTGTCTCCAAGGTTGCCATAGTAGTGTATGCTTGTAAGTCCTCTTTCTTTTGTAAAATTATCTTTTCCTTTGTTTGAGTACTAACATGTTTGTTTCTCTTCTTTGAAGAATAAATGATCCACCCCTCTTCTTGGTTGTCATAATCATGCATGCTTGTAAAAGACAGCCAGAAAAGAGGGGAAAGGAAAGAAGGGGAAGGAGGAAAGAAGGAAAAGAAAGAAGGAAAGGAAAAAAAGTACATCCCAATGAAAATTCGTTGGGAGAGGATGCAAATTCACTGGGAGAAATCCAATTTCAATTTCCCAAATTTCCAAATTTACCCTCCTCCTAAGTAAGGAAAAGGTGAAAAAAAAGGAGGAAGAAAAGGAAAAAAGAAAAATAGGAGGAGAAGAAAAAAAGAGGAAGAGGGTACATGCTTGGTAAGCTCAATATTTCACTGGTAGAGTACTCTGGAATTTGATCGCTCCAATATGTTGATAAAAACTAGAAGAGGTCTTACCGCCAACTAATTTAATTTCATTGGTTGGTTGTTTTGTTGGCAAAGCTGATTTTCTTGTAGTGTCTAAAGTAATGAGGTTTATCAACCTAGTAGACTCTAAACAATATTATTCCTCTCCACTTTCCACTTAAACTTAAACTTCCACTAGTTGAAGCATCATAAAAGAGAAGAAAAACAAGATATGATATAAAAAGGGATCGAGTTCATATGCTAAAGACTCAATTATTCAATCTAAGTAGTGACTATCGTATGGTACATACACACAACACTTTAAGGTGATGGAACATCCGACAATAATCTAGCTTACAAATGTCTAATTGAAATTTACTAGTTTTCACTATTATCAAATGAAAGAAGGCTTTTGTGCAAAAGGTTCCAAAAAAGCTTCACTATGACACTCCACTCTTAGTGATTATAGTTAATACTATGCATTGTATGGAATCATATGAATATACATAAAACAAAAATGTATACAATGCTTTGAGTGGGGTTACACAACAAAAATGCTAAAAATGAATACTTGAGTGTATTTATTTGTAGGCATATATAAGGGTGGCATCAAGCTAAACTGGCTTTCAAACCGTTCGAGATCGCCTCGAAAAAAATTCAACTCAGTTCAATTTTTACTTGAGGTTGACTTGAATTCAACCTTGAAATAAGGCTCATTAAGTATGACAAGCCAAACTTGACTTGTTAGCTCGTGAACCGACTTGTTAGCAAAATTTTTTTAACGAAAATACCCTATATTGTAATTGCTCTCGTCAATTCCCTCTTTAGTTGGTTGATAGTTGCTCTTATTTACCTCAAACTTCAAAGATAATCGATTGTTCAGCCCTTTTGAGTTCTTCAACATATAATGTTGTTGAAAGCCCATGGAATAAATACTATTGATGGAGGCGTTTCTTTTAGGTCTATTAAGTTGGTTATTATACATTAGTATGCTTCATTGAAAAGTCTTGGACTCCTCTATGATAGTTTGTAGTTCAATGGTACTAAGTTCATTACAATATATATTTTTTTTTTTTTGCAGTTTTTAATGTAAGTCCGAGCTCGAACCCAACTCAAGTTCGAAATCAAAATCGATTAAAATTTTTGGGCTCGAATTCGATTCTGATTTTAGGCTCGAGGTTGAGTTCGAGTTCAAGATCGAGTTTGAAGTATTCAGATTAAGTCATGCTCAAACATATGCAAGTTTGAGCTCGAACCCAACTCAAGCTCGAAATCGAACTCGATTAAAATTTTTGGGCTCGAACTCGATTCTGATTTTAGGCTCGAGGTTGAGTTCGAGTTCAAGAACGAGTTCGAAGTATTCAGATTAAGTCATGCTTGAACATATGCAAGTTCGAGCTTGGCTCGGCTTGATACCACCCCTAGGCATATATAGTAGTGGAAAACATATGATATATATAAATTAAGCACTAGTGTATCAAATATCAAACTCAAGGCCCCTTCCTCTCACAAAGTGTTTCAAAAGTGTCCCTTGAAACACTTACACCCCATAGTTCTCCTTCCTAGTAATTCCAACATCATACAAGTCGATTCCTCGAAATATGTTTTCTGTATTTTTACTTCATTGTCTAAACTAGATGAGTCTCTATAGAATGGAGGAGTGAATTCATGTGTAATAACCTTTATAGATGTCAAAAGGAATTGCATGTTAAGGCATGATGGAGACTTGAGGATGAATGTGGCCAATGATGCTTGTTTAAATCGCTAATAGCACACTTTAAACTATTGTTATATAATCATCAAGCCCTAAGGGCCTGTTTGGAACCCACTGAAAAGAAAAGAAAAATGGGGGAGAAAGATATTTTATTATTTGGCAAAGAATCATTGAGAGAAAAGAAAATAAAATAAAAAATCATCGTCTCTCTTAGTTAATAAAATTTCTTTCTCAAAATGATAGAATTTGGGGAGAAGAAAAAATAAATAAAAACTTAAGAGAAAATTGTAATTTTTAATTTTTTTAAATTTACTAGTTTTCTTTTATTTAAAATTTTTCATGTTATCCAAACAAGAAAAACTATATTTTTCTCCCTCTTTCTCTCTCATTTTCCACTCGCTTCCAAACAAAAGAAAAGAAACCTCTTTTCTTTTCTTTTTATTTTCTCTCCACTTTCTGTGTTCCAAACACGACCCAAGAGCTTCATCGGATATCAGAACTTTCAATTCATAAATATCAATCAACTTCGATATTCTTAGTTTCACTAAAACCTTCATTTTCGAGTGATTCTTACATTGTCTTAGAACTATTTTATATCATTAAAATAATTTTATTTTAAAATACGACGAAAATAAACAAACAATACTTTTTAAAAATAAAAGCCAAATTATTTATCTATAAATTATCATCTTTGATTATCAATTTGGTTTTATAACTCATCACGATATCCAGATTAAAATAAAAATTCTCATCGACGAAAATAATTGTATCAGTAAATTTTTTATTTAGGTTATGAAAACATTAATTTTTGTCGTTAAAATTTAAATCTAAATATTTGTGTTAATGACATAAGTTTATTCTTAATTAACAACCCCTAAGAACATACCTGATTTCCAACCTATGGGACTTGAGAATGCCCACACAATCAGATTTATTTGCAATGATACACATCCACACCAACATTGAATATTTAATTCTTAGGGTTAACTTTAACTAATCAGGCTTAACCACTCTACTTTGTTTTTTAATGACCTTCCTTGAAATTTCAGAAACAATAAATTTAATTAATAAAATATTAGGATTATTTTAAATTTGGAATTTTTCGTTCTCCGTGGTACCGCGGGCTGCCACAATAATTGCTGTGCCAAAAGCTTAGATTCTCAATAATTATACATTTCGGGTCAGAGTCTGAGACTTGAGATTTTAAAAAACTCGACACGTAGCCACACTCTGCCTGTTCCAAACTCGGGAGACAGGAACGCACACGTCGGCCGGGACACGTGCGGTGGGGCCCGTTTTGGGGGTACGTGGGCGGTCGATGAAGGGGCTTCGGAACCCGAATCTGGGAACTATGGCCGTCGGATTGTATGGGGGCGCGGGTCGAGGGGGGACACGTGGTCATCACTTTCTCCCGTGGGAAATCATGAAAAGCTGAGTCACGGAAGACGACAAAAAAGGACTGTACTGTAAAAGAGAAACAAAATAAAGGCAAACCGGGTTTAGGTTTAACCGGGGTTTACTGACACGAGGGGGGTTGAGTTAACTCCAGTAAAAAAGGGCAGGTGACGTGGCCCCCTGACAGGGACCTTAAAGCCAATGATGATTTTAACGGTCTATTAACGTCCGTCTAACGTCGCCGTTTTTTTACCGTCAAAACCTCGGTCAAAGATCAGGACGGGACACGGTATTTGAAGACTAATAGGATGGAGGCACGTGGCAACTTATCCTCTCAATCCATGCGCATCTTAGACATTGTTAGGGCTTCAAATTTATTAGTTGGCCGATATAGCCCGATACGTATCAGCAATACGATACGTTCGGATGGTTTTGGAATTGATACGGAAACGGTAACGTGCTTTAAGCCTCGTCGACGGCGATCAGTTTTTTCAACCGAACCAGTCAGCTTTTGTCTTTTTTCTGCTGACTGTCCGTAAAAGAGAGGAAATCTCATTTAACCTTTGAAATAAGAGACCCGAATATACGTATTGTATACGGTAGAAACCTACGTATTATCGGTCCCACATCTATGACTCAATCGTTACCGTTGCCTTATATGGGTCCCACGTGTATTTGGAGGCGGTGGCCTTGTCTTTGTAGATTGATACCGTACGTGGGCGTATACTTGCATCCATTGAATGGGAGGAGTATTTGAGAAGCCTCACTGTTTCGCTGATTTTGATGCATGCAAGAGAGAGAGAGGAGAGAGGGAGGAGAGACGGAGAAGAGAGCGGAAAGAGGAGCAGAGAAATAAGAGTACGACGCAAGTTTCACACCCTTCTCTGTCAACGTATTTTTACCCCATTTGGTTCTCCTCCCTTCCGTCGGTGAGATTTTAAGCGGAAGATATCAGGTGGGTTTTCCGTTTTTTGTCTTCTGGGTTCCCTATTCGGGTCACCTTCTATCGCCTTTTGATGCATTTCTGCGACTGCGGAATAGTCGCCTTTTACCTTTGCCTGTTTTCGTGTCATTTTTTTTTGGCGGATTTGAGGTTTTTGTGGGCGGAAATGAGAGGGATGAAGTGTCTGCAGTTGGTCACCGGCGATTGTTCTGTCACTGCATCGTTCTCATGACGGTTTTGGGTTTCGTCTGGTTAATCGTTGCCGGCTTTCTTTTTTCTTCGATCGAGTTTTAAATGCTTTCGGTTCGTTGCGCCGAATCGCATTTTTATGATCTGTATTTTTGGGTTTTTTTTTTATATAAGATTTTTTTATGTTTACGTTTTCGGAATATTCTGGTTGCGTATGGTCTTTGAAAGAGCGGTCTTGTTGATACTGATGTCATATGTAATTTCTGTTTTTGCTGGTGTTGGACATTTTGATCGGCATTATGCGTGTATTCGTGTGCGATTCTCATATTTTTATGGTAATTTGGGGGTTTTAACTGTTTCCGGGAAATAGAAAATATGGTGTTGTGTTCTGATCATTTCAACTGCTACCCACGGTTTTTCGTTTCCTGTTGGCGTTTCAGGAACGAGGTTTTGTGTTTTTTATTTCATCTGGATTCTTCTTCTCTTGTTGTATGTAAGTTTCTTCTGGTTTTGTTTTTTCAATCAATTGTTCTCACCCTTGTTTTCTTACTCTCCTTTTTATACTTCTGGGGAGCTTGGAATGTGTATTTGTTCTTCTTTTAACAATATCGCAAGAACGTTTCTTGACACGGATGTTCTTCTTTTCCTAATAATGCAGGGAGAATCAGTTTCCGGTGGGTTGGAGGTTTTGAGATAATGCTGAGGAAGAGGAGCAGGGCCGTCCATACAGATCAAAGCAGGAGGGATCTGATGCCTGATTCTACTCAGGATTCCTCTTTTTCTTCTACTGCGTCTGCACCCAAAAACAAAAACACTGCATTTTTTAGAGTCCCTGGTCTGTTTGTGGCTTTTGGTAACAAAGTTTTATCAGATTCTGATTCTGCAAGAAGCCCAACATCTCCGCTAGATTTCAAGGGTTTTTCTAACCCAATAAACCCATTGGGTTCTCCGAGGGTAGCTCCAAATGGATCCCAGAAGAGCTGGGATTGCAGCAGAGTAGGGCTTAGCATTCTTGATTCTCTCAGTGATGAGTCGAAACCATGCGGGAGAGTTTTTGGGGTTTCCGAGAGTCGCAATATTCTGCTTGGCTCTCAGATGAAGATTAATGTTTTCTCCAATGGAAACAATCTGCATAATTCCCTTAATTCGTCAGCTAGTCCCAAATCATCGTCCGAGCACTACGCGATGTCCCCGCAGTCGGAAATGAAATGTGCACTTCCCTGGTCGGGTTCCTCGGAGACGATGGTGGATTCAACTGAAATCCATGTGGACACTCGAATTCTCGGAAAATCCCGATCATGTTCCTCGGGGTCTTTTCAGTCTCCATCGACCTTGACTCGCGTAGTTTACTGTAACCCCAAATCGATTTCTGACAATTTTTGCTCAGAAACGAAAATGACCCAATTGGATTGTCCTCGATTTGTTGAAGGAGGTAGCAATTTTGACAATTTTTCTGGAATTCCTAGCTCCCTCCCTGTATCCGTCGGCCGTAGCCGTACTGTGATAATGGCTTCACTCTCGGCAAGTGAAATTGAGCTTTCTGAGGATTATACTCGTGTAATTTCTCACGGGCCTAACCCCAAAACAACCCACATTTTTGGTGACTGCATATTAGAGAGTCACGCATCTGAATTAAGTGATCTTAATAAAGAGGGATGGGGAATTGGATCGCCTTGTTTCGCCGACGATCCGTCGTTCCCCGCAGATGACTTTTTGAGTTATTGTTTCTCTTGCAAGAAGAAATTGGAAGAGGGCAAAGACATCTTCATGTACAGGTTTTTATTCTATGTTCTTATCAGTTTCTTCTTCCACGAATTATTACTGCTTCAGATGTCGTTACTTCCCTTCTGATGTCTGTCGAAGTTGCTGATGCTTAAAGGAGTGAAAGTTTGAATTTGGTTTCGTTTTGCAGAGGGGAGAAAGCATTCTGCAGCTGCAGCTGCCGCATGCAAGAGATTTTGGATGAAGAGGAAAGGGAGAAATTAGATGCTGGTTCTCTTACCCCCAAATTGATTCAAGCCGAGGAAGTCTTCCCCACCCACCATATAAGCTGAGGGAAGGTTGCCCTCTTGACTGAACCCACCGTGAGAACATGATCCATGAAACTATTAAGGTAGACAAGTCCGATCATCTGTTTACTAAAGAGCTGTTTATGTGAATCTGTGGCAGCCATGGGTGATCGTTTTTGTACATTCTTTTGTTTTCCTGACTCTGCGTTTCAGCTTCATGAGACTGGTGGGTCGTGGGCGGCCATTGTTTCTGTTCTTGTTTTATTTCTCTGTTTGCCTTTTCTAATGCTTTGGAATATGGGCAAGCTTAGACCACATGTGTCGCATAATTTTGAGTTAAAACTGAAAATGGGCGGACCGCCATTGATGTGCCCGCGTTGCATTCTCCGATTCATCTCTTTCTTTTCTGTCAAGTGATTAAGTATTAGCCACAGAAACCAGCAATCTCGATTAAATAAATACATGTCGCTTTTCTTGTATAACTCATAACCCCCATTTGTCTATAATCCGACCCACATTGATTTCCTCTATTTTTCCGATAAATTAACAGAGAGCAGTGGGGTTCGAACTTCATTGTCCTCTTACCCCCGCTACTGGCGTTTATGAATGTTCTGCTTTCCTATTCATTTTGATTGCCAGTTTATAGAGTGAAAATCTGTTAAAAGGAAAAAAAGAGAGTAATTCAGAAGCAGGAGACTCGGGTATAGAAATTTGACATGTGAACAGAGGATTCACCGGATTCTTGTTCAGGTTTCATTTCTTATGTGTCTGCTGCAGGGGAGCAGAGAGGAGACGGAAGAGTTAGTGAGCCACTTTTAGAGGAGCAGATGTAGGCCTGAGATCATTCATCACGGACGGTGTCACACAGCTTTTCCTTTACTTAGACATGACCAGACACACCACAGCTCTTAAATCTCGTTACTACTACACCCCACAGCCATCACTTCCCGACGATCTACTGTAAAATGCCATGGTGAACGCCATAGCCGACCCTACTAGCAGATACTTTTTTCTTACTCGGAACATAAAAACGGAGATCATTTGGAAGTAGTGAAGGGAAATTCAGTTGAAGCATTTGAAGGGAATGAGAGTTCCTGGACTTGGGAGCGGGTGGATTGGTCGTCGTTTTAGAGCGAGATCGTATTGTCTCGAACTGGTTTCATCCATGGAGGGAGAGAACGTTTATTAAAGCGGTAGATTGGTCGGAATGGAAAGGTTTCAGGGTGGACAAGAGGAATTTTCAGGGAGGGGAACAACCGGTGGTCTACCACTGTTGTGAACAAGGCTTTCATTGTTGTTCGAAATCGTAACAGGATCCAAAAATTCTTAAAAATGAAGGTTTTGAAAAGGGAAGACTCTCAATTTGGACTTGAAGGGAGCAGTGGATAGGATAAACATGTTTTTTCTTTGCTTACTTGGCTTTTTGTTATTGGCTTAGACGTGTAGAGAAAAGTACAGGGTCCATGCTGACCTGGACATATTCAGTCCCCGATATGGAAATGCCCACAGTGTTTTTTGCAATAACGACAATACCCCTCTCAGCAATAGCATTTTTAGGCTCTGTTTTTTTAATAACTGAAATGAAAAAACAAAAGACTACCAATTGGTGCCTTAATTTCCCTCCTCCCGTTAGACTCTTAAGGGTAAAATGGTAACAAAAAACAAGAAAAACTTCCGCTCGAGTTGATCAAAGGGCATGTTTGTAATTACGAACAGAAAGGGTGGCACTTGCATATGGTTGCACGGGAAGGGAAAAGCTTCTTTGGCGATTGAAAGCTTTCCGCAACAAAAATCAGAGAGATACAGACTGCAGAGAGATATCCGGTTGCAAGATTTTGCAGGATTAGAATGGGGTTTTCGTTAGGAAGTTCCTTTGTTTCCCAATCTCCTCCAATCCAGTCACTTTCTCCTCCTCATTTCTCTTTTCTTCACCGTCATAGAATGATTGTGAAGAAGAGGATGGTCACGCCAATGGCTTCGTTGCAGAGTGAGAGCTCCAGCGGCAGCAGCTCGTCGTCCGGCAAGCGGGTTTTCTTGATTCTTAGTATCTCTGCCTTGCCATTTTTCCAGTTGAAAGCGAGAGCTGTTGAAGGTTTGGTGCAAGGTCAGTTGGACCACGGTTGCCTTTCCGGTGTTCTTTTTTCCGCGTGTTTTTTGGACTGAGTTTAGTTTTCTTTTTAGTGCTTGGGTGACTGTCATGATTTTATTTCTTTCCGAACGATTTTTTTTTTGTGCACTCCTGTGGAGTGTTGTTTGTGTTAAAAACCACATGTGGAATTCGGGGTTATCAATTGGTTTGATGCAGTGGTGGCGGAGAAATAATTCTTTGGGAAAAAAATCTATTTTTTCAATGTGCTTTCTGATGACTTCTTCGTTGGCTCATCAATTTTTTTTTTTGTTGTTGTTCATTTTACAATTTATTTTCTTGCCGCTGTTTTTTTTTTTTTTGGGTGGGCACTTGAATTGTTCTGGATATTGCCTATTAGGGTGTTTTAGTTTAATTTTGAATCATTTCTGAGAATTGGCTTAGATGTGTAAAAGAGGACAATGGTTGCTTGGCTCATGCTGTATTTGGTCTTGTGATGCCTTTGGGAAGTTCAATTTTTACGCAGTTCTGTGTGAACCCATCAAGAGCAAGTCCAATCAGCTTCCAAAAGGGCTTGAGCCTTAGATCTCGGAGGATTTTTTCCTATGCAATTTAAGTTGACTTCACTGCTATTGTATCAATTTCTAAATTTCCTTTGTGCAAAAATCAGGGTTGCAGGACAGTTGATCCATCAGCTTATGTTATAATCGACTTCTCCATGGTTATTGTTACTGATACTTAAACCTGGAGACCAGAGTTTACATTAAGTCAAATGCTTTTGATGCCTCCATTTATGCATCTTATGCTACTTTTGAGCTTCAGACTTTTCTGTTGTTGGGGAACATGTTTCTTTTATCCCTTGTTCTTGGGAGCAATTCCGAAGAGTAATTTGCTTAATTTTTATGGTCACAGACAAACAAATTACAATGGTGGCAAGTGCTCCAGATATCGAAAGTCCCCCACAGGCAGCATCAAATCCATTTGTGGCTCTTCTAAATGGAATTGGAATTATAGGGTTGGGCATCTTGGGCGCATTATATGCATTAGCCTGGCGTGAAAAGAGAGATTTGGAATCAACTATTGAATCCGTACACTATCTTTCAACCCACATACCTATGTAATATACATATAAATTATATGCATTACCTTTACTACATATATTTATGATATATATGTATAAAATATATGTATGTTCAGGTGAATTTTATGGTGTTTCAGATGAGCATGGTAATTCATCTAATTTGTTACATAATGCAGATGAAGACTAAACTGACGGAAAAGGAAGCAGAAAAGTCATTGTTGGAAAAGAACTTTAAGAAGAAGTTGGCAAATGAACAGGAAGAAAGGTCAAAACAATCTGACAAGGCCAAGGAGGAAATGGTCTCTCTATCAAAAAAACTGTCTTTTGCAGGTAATGAATTTGTTAGACTACAGCGGGAGCTCCATACTGAAAAGAAGTCAGTCCAAGACCTCGAGGTAAAGGTAGATCAACTTCAGGACAACTTGTCACAAGCTGTTGAGGATAAAAAGATTCTGGAAAACAAACTCCATGAGAGAGAGGACACAGTTGAAAGCCTCCAAGAGAGAATAAGCCTGCTCAATTTAGAAATAAAGGATAAGGAAACAGATATGAAAAGCCTCAGATCATCTCTTGCAGAAAAGGAATCAGGATGTATGAATTTGACTTCTATACTCGACCAGACAAAAGCAGAACTTGCTGAAGCAAATAACAAAATCAAAGAATTGACTGATGAGGTTCTGAAGATCAGGGGGCAATTGGAAGTGAAACAATCTTTAGTGGGTGATTTGAATGAGCAAATACATTCGTTAATTGCAGAGAGAGATGGTGTTAACCTCAAAAATCTTTCTCTTCAGGAAGCATATGATACTCTCAAGCTATCTTCAGCTGAGAAAGCTGACTCTGATTTAAAAATTTTAACTAAAAGGGATCAAGAGCTCAGCCAACTTCAGGAGAAGCTTGATTTTGTTTCAAATGAAGCAAACAGTCGCCATGCTTTGATTCTTGAGCTGGAAAAAGAAAGGGATGGTTTAAAGGCTTTGTTAGAGAAAGAAATGGTCAATGTGAAGAACTTAGAAGGTGAGCTTCACATTACTAAAGCAATATTGGGAGAGTCAAGAGTTGAGGTTTCTGAGTTGCTAAAACAACTAAGCGAGTCCAAGAAGTCATGTGAAGTGCTCAGTTCTGAGATTTCCAGAACTCATTCAGAATTCGCCAGCACAGAGAAGTCACTCCTGAAGAGTTTGGATGAGGCAAATTCAAGTTCAAAGCAACTCTCAGATGAGCTCACCTTAGCAATGGATGTTGTGATGGAAACAAAAGAAGAGTTACTTGCTTCTACTGAGAAACTGAAAGTTGAGACAGAAACCTGTGAAAAGCTGCAGAAGGAAGTGGCAGAGATCCACAAGAAAGCAGAAAATGCAGCCCAGGAATTACTAGAGGAAAGAAATATGGTAACTTCTATGAGGAAGGAACTGGACGCATTGGAAAAACAAATTGTGGAGGAAAAAGAGGCTCGTCAAACTATTGGAATAGACTTAGAAGAGGCAACAAAGTCACTGGGTGATATGAAGAGAAAAGCCATATTTTTGTCCGAGGAACTAGATATTGTTAATTCGAGAGCTTCTAATCTTGAAGATGAGAAGAATTACCTTTACGCGTCTCTGACGGATCAAAAGGAAGTGACAAAAGTTGCTAGAGAGAACTTGGAAGATGCTCAAAACCTGATCTCAAGGCTTGGGAAGGAGAGAGAGAGTACAGAAAAGAAGGCTAAAAGGCTCGAGGAGGAATTGGCATCGGCCAAGGGAGAAATATTACGATTGAGGAGGCAGATGAATGCAACTGTTAATTCAGTGAATGAACCTACTGAGCAAAAGGATGAAGATGTAGACGAAAGTGGCGTTGTAGTGAAAAGGAGCCCTCGGAGAAGGAAGGCGACTCCCTCCAAGAAGTAGTCAAGGAGATCAGTCTGTAGTTTCTGAACTGTGTGCTTCTTTAGTTTCTGATAACTGGTTGTAAGTGTTATCTTTTACTTGCCATCTTGGAAATCATTCTAATTGTTATACTAAATCAAATTGTGTTGATTTGTTTGGCAGTCTATGAGTTCAACCTCTTGCCTTTTGCTTTTCTGCAATGAGAAGTATTTAGATTTTGGTAGAAATCAAAGGAGACTGTTAATCTGCAATTTCTCAGGCGTCTGGGGTGGGTGAGCTAGACTGCAAGCAGCTGAAGCTTTTGCTCTTCGTAAGAATTTTGCCCGGGCAGGTTTGGGTTGTAGCAGTAAACAGTCACAGAAACCAGAAATATACCTGTAATCTGTGCACGTGAAAGTCGAAACTTTTCTTGTTTGTGTTTTTCCTTGTGTACGAAGTGCTCGTTTCTGTGTCATTTGCCCTTTTGCAATATCATTCCATGTTTCCTGTCCCGGTTTCTTCTTCTGCGTGTACCAGTCGATCATTTCTAAATATACTTCGATGGATCATGGAGGACGACAGTAGGCAGAGGCTGTTTTTTTTTTTTTTTCTGGTGGTATAAAAAAAATATTTATATTTTGAAGAAAAAAAAAAACATAATAGATTGCTGTGTCGACCACAGTGGGAGTCGAACCCACGACCTTTTGATCCGAAGTCAAACGCGCTAATCCACTGCGCTATGCGGTCTTATTGACTCAAATATATACTTTATTTTAATATCCTTGATGGATATTTATATTAATCTATCAATCTTAGCAAGTTCACGTACGGAAATTGATCTTACTTTGAACTCTGTAAAGCTACGAGAGAATTGAGGGTTTAAGAATTTCAGTTTCAGATATTTACCGTGTATACATCGTATGGTATTTATACACAAACTCTCCGTAACTTCCTCCTATACATAAACTATTCAAAAATCAAAAACACAATCACAACGTAACAAAGTTGTTGGCCCGAAATATCAGTTGCAATATCCTCTGTTTTGATTGGGCATTCTTGTTCTGAAATATCAGTGGCAATTTTATTTGTTTTGACTGGGCACTCTTGTTGCCTTGGTTATCGTTGTGTCGTTAGAAGCAGGTTCAGTTTTATCTCCAATATGCTCCCTCAACCGAATGGGTAGATCTTGAACATGGAAGTTGGTTCGTAGGATAGAAATTAGACCTGAAGTTTTTTAGCTAAGACTTGATCCCGAACATAATGAAAGTTTATTTCAATATGTTTGGTTCTAGCATGGAAGACTGGATTAGAGGACAAATAAGTAACTCCAATATTATCACACCGTAATATTGGACTGGTTATTAAGGGAAGCCGCAGATCATGAAGTATGGATTGAAGCCAATGTAACTCTGTTGTTGTGTTGGAGAGGGATTTTTATTCTGATTCAGTACTACTTCGGGTAATAGTTTGTTATTGTTTACAGCTCCAACTGATAAGATTGGATCCATAAAAAATGTAGTATGCCCCAATATTACGTTGTTCATCTTTGTCGCCAGCCCAATCGGCATTACTAAACCCTTGTAGAGAATGATCTGAAGTACTTTGTAAACGAAGTTCATCGCTCATCGTAGATTTGAGATACCGAAAAATTCTCTTGATAGCTTGTCAACGAGTGTCTTTGGGTTGATGCATGAATTTGCTAACACGGTGGACTGCGAAAGCAATGCTTGGACGAGTGAAGCCCAAGTAATGTAATGCCCCAACTATGCTTCGATAATGTTGAGGGTCAAAAAAGTCATGACTTTCAAACTTAGATAAACTATAAGTGGTACTCATAGGAGTTGAACATGGCTTTGCTTCATGCATGTGAACCCGTTATAGCAGGTAGGCCACATATTTTCTTTGGGTTAAAAAAAGATCATGACCATCGAACAAAGCCTCTACACCGAGAAAATAAGATAGAGTGCCTAAATATTTAACAGGAAAAATACCTCCAAGTTGTTGAATAAATTTGTCAATCACATTTGAAGAGGGCCAGGTGATGATGATATCATCAATGTATATAAGGATGAAAATAAAGAAGTCGTTGTGATGAAGTGTGAACAAAGAGGTATCTACCTTTGAAGCAACAAATCCCATTTGCTACAGTGTTTCGGTCAGTCTAGAAAACCAAGCTTGAGGAGCTTGTTTAAGACCGTATAAACTCTTCTTTAAGCGACACACATGAGTAGGAAAATCAGTGTGAACATACCCTTGAGGTTGTTGCATACAAACTTCTTCCTGCAACTGGCCATGTAGAAATGCATTTTGGATATCAATCTGTCGAATGCTCTAGTGCCGTGTAATAGCCAAAGATAATAACAACCGTATAGTCCCTAGCTTAACCACAGGGCTAAAGGTTTCCATGAAGTCAACACCAGGTTGCTGATGATAACCATTCGCCACTAGTCACGCTTTAAAACACTCAATACTACCATTGGCATATCGTTTAATTCGGAACACCCACTTATTTCCAACAAGATTGTGACTTTGCATAGATGGGACAAGATCCCAAGTGCCATTTTTGACAAGATCATTAAACTCGGTGTCCATGGCTTCACGCCAATAGAGATGTTTTGAGGCCTTTGAAAAACAAGTAGGTTCTGTAAGAGATAAGACATGATTAGTAAGTAAACATTGAGGGAGTGGGTATCAAGCTATACCAACATAGAGCTTTTGGTGTGAGAGAGTTTGTTTGTGATCGGGTAAGCATGTGGCGTGGCATTTGAATATCACATGAATGAGGAGGATTTGGTGGCTGAGATGGTCCAACAACATCTTCTGAAGTGCGAGTGAGATCCCTTGCTGGTTCGTGAGTAACATCCAAAGAGAACATAATAGACTGAATATCCGAAGACACTTGATTTTGTGGATTGGCGTGGTCAAAGTGCAACTGGTTATTGGGACATATATGTGGACTTGCATGGTTAGGTGGATTATGCGGTTGACTTAATGAGGATGGTAAGGGAAACATAGATGTCAAAGATTCTTTTGATATGGAAACAAGGACTCATAAAAAATGACATGGCGCAAGACATATAATTTTCTGGTGGTCAAATCGAAACATTTGTAGCCCTGTGATAGACTATAACCAAGAAAAATATAAGTTTTAGATCAAAAATTAATTTTAAGTTTGTTATAAACATGTAAGTTAGGCCAACAAACACGTAAATAAGCTCTGATACCATGTCAAGCTTAACTAGATGAGAAAATTGATGGGTTTAGAATTTCAATTTCAAATATTTACAGTGTATACAACGTATGATATTTATACACAAACTCTCCGTAACTTCCTCCTATACATAAGCTATTCAAAAATAAAAAATAAATACCATCACAAACGTAACAAAATTGTTGGCCCAAAATATCAGTTGCAATATCATCTATTTTAACTATACATTCTTGTTCCGAAATATCAGTTGCAATCTTCTCTATTTTGATTGGGCACTCTTGTTCCCTTGGTTGCCAGTGTGTCATTAGAAGCAGGTTCAGTTTTATCACCGATAAACTCGAACCAAAAAAAATTACAAAGGCTTCTTCCTTGTGAGTTGTAATTACTCTACTTGGGGGATTTATATCGTGAGGAAGCCACCAATTTGCTTCCAACGTTTTCGCTCACACAGTTTCGTCTAAAATATCAACAATGGAACCCCATAAATTTCAGATAAAGATGAAACTTGAAAACATCCAGAACATTTAACAGAGTAAACAGAAAATAAGAACACTTATGCCCATTAAAGAAAGAAGGAAAGAAAGAAAGAACCCACCAACCGGAGTAACACATTGGCCTGCATTAAGGATTAAAGCATAAGATGCCAAACGGAAGAGTAGCAACATTTCCAATTTACTGCTCAGTGCCATCGGCTGCGTCCAATCATTACCGATGAGGGTATTCAGTGAGATTATCTTTCAGTAACGCCCCTTGTCTGGCGAGTGTTGTAGGACTTGCATTTAAGGCACTTCTGTGCAACAACATGGAACTGAACCAAGCTCTTCTCTCCACAATCGTTACAAAGAATCCATACCTGATACATACACAGCTAATCAAACAAAGAAATCCACATGAAAAAGTTGCACAAAAATACATACACAGCAGCCTACCATTTTGTTCTGGTATTGTTCAGGCATAGGTGTAGCTGCAATTTCCATGTCGATTTTCTCCCATACCTTGGACATGTCACAGACAGATTTGGAGCACAGTGGGCAAGCATATCTGAAATCAAACAATGATTGTATCTCAAGAAGTCACAACAAAAACATTAGGATAGAAGATAGACCACTTACTGGAAGTGTTGCTGCATCTCTTTCAAGCAGTTCACATGGATTGTGTGGCCACATGGTAAAACACTTACATCGTTCGTCGATTCGAACAAATACTGCAAAATTAGAATCTGTGAGTACGAGATAGGTTGAAAATGAGAAATAACAAAATGAAGAATGAAAGAGATTCAAGAAGAGTTAAACCAGACCTCAAAGCAAACAGGGCAATTGTGATGCATCGCTCTTTCCACACAAGGATGAGTGTTTTTATATAGAACCGAATAGCAACAACCTTCATTTGACACCAAAAAATAAATCAATTAGACATTAGAAAAACTACCAAAGAATTTCATACCCATAGAAGCCCAGACATCCACATACAATTGAATGAGGTTAACAGCATAGTGCATGAGCAGACAACCTCTTCAAAAAAGTGGGAAAATGGGAAAAATCTGAGTCACAATGTATACTAATTCAATCATGCCTTCATGCTTGCCAGAGAATCGCATGATTAAATCTAAATCCATCAGTTACGTAATATTTGACATTTTGCATAGACTAGTTAGACAAAGGTCAGGAATGCCTACTGTGGAAAATCTTGATTATGGTAGCAGGGAAAATACAAAACTCACCACACTTATAGCAGTGAAAGAAGTTTTCCCGACCTCCAATTCTGTAAACCAACACAATTTTGTGCATGTCAGAAGCGCTGAAAAATGTCAATATATATATTGCTGATCGCAACTTCACAGATTTACACAAACCTGCATATTTCACAACCACTGCAGTGATATTGTTCCTTTGATATCTGCAGATCACAAAAAGCACTCAGATCGGTAAATAAAAGCAGTCGAATGTCATCACAAAGATTCCTCAAAGCCAGAAAGGTGAGAGAAGTTCAGTGTTATGGTTTGCTTACATCATCATCAAACAACTTGCAAGTCTCGCAGAAGTATTTACCCATGCACACTCCACAGTTGATACAAACTTGGTGGACCTTGTTCAGTAATCACAGATAAGGGGGTCCATAAGTAATAGAAGAATTCTATATGAAGTCTAAATTAAAGAGAACCACCTGCAGGATTGTACTGGACTCCAACCAACTGAAAATAAAAAATTCCGGACTCCAACAGAAATTGTAGGTCCATATAAAGGAAAGTTGGCAGGAAATAATTCTTCAGAAGAATATTATGCATTCTCATAAGCAATAAACAGTATTGCTTAAAAATTCCAAGAAAGAATAGATGAAACAAGCTACTTCCCAAGAAATGTCAAACAATCTGGGTCAATTCCACTAACCATGCCCCTAATGTGCAGGATGAATCTAAAAACTCCCAGAAAGAAGGTGATGCTTGATAGCATTTTTCTCTAAAAGTCAATACTATGTATATTTCTGATGCTACTTATACTTATTTAAGCAAATAAGACAAGTAACAATTCTTGCTACTTATAATTATTTCACTATACCATCTTCTTCCCCTTTTTTTCCGTGCCTAATTTATTTCTTTTTAACAGGAACAAACTCTGAGTTGCAGCCACTGTGAAAAGTCTCAGTGTATACAGTAGCTCATTTGACCGAGGTCAGTGACCCAGTAATTGATTTTGGAGTGTAGCTTTCACAAATAAATTCTGCCACCACACTTGTGATGGCAATCTTAGAGCAGTGTAAAGTTGGAAACTAAACTGCACATGGACAGCCTATGATTGGCAATCCTAATATCAAAAGCTACAATTAAAAACCTGTACTGCAGATATCAAATTAGAAAATGAACCCAGTGAAACTTACTTCCTGTTCAGTGCCACAGAGAGAACAAATAACCTGAAAAAAAGAAGCAAAATCCTTAACTAAAAATTGCTAAAGACAGATATCTTCAGTTTCTCACTGAGAAACAAAGTTATTATTTTTATTTTTGAAAAATATGTATATATTAACAAAGAGAAAAAGAGAAACAAAGTTAATAGTAACAATATATAATTATTAATTAAAAGGTAGGGAAGATAAGAAAGCAAAGAAAAAACTGGTACCCACCTGTTGCACTTGATGACGTGGAATGTCATGCCGCTGCAATTTCTCCACAAAAATAGAGTTCTGAACCAAAAAAGAAATAATAAAGTTAATTTTGATAATGTCTAGTAGTAGCTGATTTTCTAAAGGGCAGTAATTGACTCAAAAGAGCTATACAATTAAAAACCATCTTATGATTCCTGTAAATGACATTATGTGTACCATTCACAGGCAAGGATCATTCAGAATACCACACAATTCAAAGTTAAGTTCAAGAAGTCGTTTTTTTTTTTTTTTTTTTTTCTGAAATGATGCTGAGTCCAAGAAGTTGTTAATTCATCATTACTGCTAAAGCTGATGCAGAATAGAATAAAACTTCCCAGGCAGAAAAACACACAAAATTTTAGAAACCCTGCAAACACAGGAAGTGCATAGTTGTAAAAAGCCACACAATAACTCAAAGTTGGTTCTCAGTGACTTTCATTTACACAAGCACTAAAGTTGATACTATCTTTGGGAAAAATGCTCTAAAACAGTTAGTCAATAGTCAATACATTCTTAAAGGATAAAAATAGAAAGAAAAAAACTAAAGTAGTCAGCAGAAAAGTGTGAGAACTTAGAAATTTACATGGCTTCACTAATTTCATACCAATTTCAAACCTGCAAAATATTTGGAGAAAGAGACATGCATCAGGAACATAATAAGGTACATGCATAGATATACACAATTGTCATTTCCCATATCCAAAACACTAAAAATCCATATCAGTAGAATTAGGGGCTGCAGTGGATAACAGGGTATTACACCAATTTCAATTTCCAAGATATTTTGAAAATATAAGTTTATCAACAACACACAATATGGCAGAACGCCCATAGATCTATAGGGTAGACTATTGACTTTCAAGTGTAAGATAGATTCCATTGCACTGAGTCACTGACCTTTGCCTCATTGTGACAATGTCGGCAATCATAAATCTCATTGCAGCATGGAGATCTAATGCGGCACCTTCTTCTATAGTGTGAGCACCTAGCCAAAAGAGAAAAGTTAAAATGTTAAGACATATATTAATATCCTCTTATGAGAAGTACATAAGCACAGGAAAACAGCTTACCCGTACTGCAAATACCCTCTTTCCAGTCTGTCAGTTGCAACAAAATTTGTATGATCAGACATGCTTCCAACACTTTCCAGTTCTTCTGGGACAGCAGAATCATCACCACACAATGTAGGAACTGGTGGCTTCTTCTGTTCATGAGCTGTCCTTCTGCCCATAAATTCAGGGGATACTATATGATTTGCCAATGCCTCCATGCACTTCAAGACAAATCTACTACTAGAATTAGAACACCTGCAAGATCAAATATAATTTAGTCTAACTGGTTTAAGCCTTGGAAAGCATGAGCCATCGACCAAACCAGGCAAACACGGCATCATATTGTTGCTTCTTTGCAAACTGCTGCAGTCGATTTCTAATCAGCAAGAACTAAAAGCCAAGCAATGCCGAACAGCTCCATTCAGCACAACTTCAACAGAAGTGAATCTACAGAACATGCAGGAAGTACAACAACTCCACATATTAACAACTAAAAAAGCTGCATGAGGCACCGCCTAATCTCCAGCCAGTGAATAGAAACCAATAGTGCCTGATAACTGGATCCTCGAGGTAGTCCAAAAATCAAAATTGGACTATATTCCGGAACAGCACCTGATTCGCCCCACATTCTGGTAAAAGGAATACATCACACTATATCAAACACACACAAAGCATAAAAGAAAGAAAAAAAAGAGCAAAGACATAAAAATAACAGGAGAAGAATACTGTTGTCACCATCCATTAGGCACAAAACATTAGCAAGCCTACCTCAGCTTGCAGTACTGCTCCCATCTCTGAAAAGGTCTGCTTCTTTGACCACTGACCTTAATCACATGCCTAACCTCATTTTGACCAGATGTGGGCATTTCCCTGGTTGTTGAGTTGTACTTAACAGCAACCAGTAATTCTTTTGCCTCCCTCTCATTCTCAATCCCTATATATAGCAACCTTTACCTAACTAAACCTACAGAATTCTGATGATAACCCTTATCAGCAGCAGTTTGTGATAGATAACTCTGATGTAATATTTACTAAGTCATCAATGGTTTTGCTTTAGACAACGGAATATTCAAGATGGAAACGAAATGACTCCAGCAATCATCTTCATCTTCAGAATGAGAACTTCAGTACCCTGCACTACAATCCATATAGGAAACCAGAAGATAATGGATATAGAGAAAAAAAAAAAAAGAAGAGTTGAACCAGAAGATAGTGGGCATAAAGAAACCAAAAACAAAAGAGGTGAAAACTCCTCGACTATATTGATGTTTTGTGCAGGTAAGTTATTGCACCAAAGAAAGTTCCTAGATGATGAGCATCTTTGCATCTGTAGAAGGATGTCAAAGCGAGGAAATGCGGGTCTCTTAGTGAAGAAGAACCATGTTGGTACAGCCTTCCTTCGATATGACAAACCATGCCAAGGGCTTGTTAACGATCGCATTATTAACAGTACGGCATCTCCCTCTGTGTTGTCTGACACTAAAAATCTTCCTTCCAATGGACGAACACTAAGAACTAATTTCTATCTTCTATAAAAAAAGACTCTAACACCAGTCATAGTCTACACTCCAGTAGATGGTTTAATGAACCTATGGTCCCCATTGTCTAAAATGCATACTGAGACCAATATCCCTCTGTTCCACATATATCAAGGACTTAAAACAATTACATAACAGACCACATCACGAAATCAGGAATTGCAAGCAACAGAACTTTGTGGTGATCACAAGCAGCTAGATACCTACCAACTTTCAGTAAAATTCTCCGAATTTGCACATCCTGGACGAGAATTATACACTTAGTCTAGATCCACTACAAGTAATCAAGACAACTCTATTTTCGAAGTAGACAACAAGCTAAAGACCGTCAAATTATTGTCTCATATCTTGGATGAAATCCCAAGCTCCTCGAGCTCCCATAGGTGTACATTGGAAGTTAGTAATTTCTTCGAAAAGAAAACAATCGCTTAATACAATCTCAGGGAAGCAGCATAATCTCACCCCGTGTATTTAAGCTTTACCGTGGAAAGATTAAGAATTCCATGATCCATATTTCCTCGTTCAATCATTAAAGAAACAGGGAAGAATAAGTAATCATCTGATCAGGGCTCACACAGAGATGGTCAAGAAATCATCAACCAACACCCACCACTCCGTCAACAACAGGATCAAAAGTCAAGCACAAAACAACGCTTTTAAATTGTAAGGCTAAATTCACAAATTCACCGCATTCATATTGCAAACAACCCAATATACACGACGTCATTCTGCAAAGAGCTCGTCATACAGTTCCTCAACAAGTTCCAACATTCATCACTGACACCAGTTTCAGAAAGACATCCAAATCCACCCATCTGAAGACCTAGATCCTCAACACGAACAAAAAAAAAGGTCAAAAATCCTGCAAAGATCGCTTGGATATGGACCTATATTTCGCCTTATCCTAACCATTCTCTAATTTTGCACCACAAAAAAAAAAAAAAAAAAAAATCGATTAATTTTTTTTTTAAAGTTAAGTACCTTAAACCAAGAGATTTTAGAAAACAAAAACAGCAACACAGAAGATGAATTCAAACGAACTACAATAAAACGAACTTCGCTCTGATGAGACGATTGAAGTCGCCGACCCGAGAAGGAAAATGGAGAAGTATCAGCTAATTCCGCAGACCGAACTCCTCTACTCGCCTTGGTTTCGTCTTGTCATTAATCAATCAATCGCTGAAACTGTACTTAGCAGGCCAATTTATACAGAGAGAAAATTCGAGAGAGTTCGAAGTGGATGGCGAGTGCATGACCATATCGGATGGTCCATGGTCAATGGTTTCGTTGTCCAAGGAATGCCATGGTCCTGCTGGATGACGAATGACGATAAAGAAGATGGCAAAAAGTTACGGGAACAGTCACAAGAGCAAATATCTTCCCTTGGTTGATTGCGAGAAGATGAGAGCCCTTTCGTCATTCGCGCGATGGAAATATTTTCATTATTCGCACCCGGCCGGCCGACGAGCGATCCAGCTATATATCATGAGTGATGCCGTCGGCGATGGCCTCGCCGGCGGATATCGGATGGCCGACTGGTTCAAATTCAATTAACGTGGCTTGAAGATTGACCGTTCGTATAGCGCCATCGTAATGTCAGTTTTATTTGGTTTTCTAACTCAGGTCCCGGAAAATCTGAGTTGGACGGGTGAACTAGATGGTGACTCGTGAGTTTATTAGTAAACTTACAGCGAGTTTAAGGTGAGTTAGGTCAATTCCGACCCCTTAATCAATTCGCCTTTTCTTTTATCCGAGTCGACTCAAATAAATTACAGGTTAACCTAATGCGTGTAGGAAAAAAACGTGAAAGTGAATTTCTTTTTTGTGTCAGTATATTCAATAAAAAGTACAACATAAAATACTTTATTGTATTAATGTGTACAATAAAATTTTGGGACCAGACATCAACAAGCGTCGTGAGAGAGGGATAGGGAAGTTCATGAGTCTTTGTGCCCACAAGAGAAACAAAGAGAGATTGATAAAGTTTATTGTCGAACAAGTTGAATTGATCGGTAATAAAGACGAGAAAATGTTGCATCAAGTGAAACAACGAGTAAAAATGAATTCACTAGTCTAATGGCACTTTCGTTTAATAAAGAGAGATTGATAAAGTTTATTATCGGACAAGTTGAATTGATCGGTAATAAAGACGAGAAAATATTGCATTAAGTGAAACAACCAGTAAAAATGAATTCACTAGTCTAATGGCACTTTCGTTTATGGTGCATTAGCCATTAAGTAAAATCTTGAAGCCCTGCTTCTCTAGTCTAATGGAGTTAATTCATTTTCATTTATGGTACACTGGCCATTAAGTAAAATTTTGAAGCCCTGCGTCTCTATCTTCTTCTTTGTTCTAGGACCTCTCAGGTTATTGAGAATGCTCCCACCTCTTAGAAGCAAAACCCTAATAGAGGCATGAGTCAGAAACGATTTACTTCAAAGGATTGGCTTGAACGCAGAGTTGCTTCGATTTCGATACAGATCCAATAATGCGTTCTGCGTCAGCGTCTTTCATAAGATAAGCATATTCTACATCAAAGCTGGCCGTCGTCAGTCGTCAATCACCATCTTCGTTGGCATCTGCGACGCCGAAAGCATCATTTGGCTTCATTCGAGCGGTGGAAGCAGGAAATCGCTTTCAGAAAGAAAAACAAGAGATATTCACTGCGGCGTTGCTGATAGAAGGGACACGTGGCGGAGTCTTCAGCGTCGCAGAATGGCTGTTCAGACAGACGTGAAGTTGAATTAGATGCAGATGGGTCTGCGTGGCGTCACCGTTCTTCACCGGCCTGTTAGGTGGAGCTGCAATCGTCGGCTATTACCATACATTCGAATTACTTTAATCAATTTTGAAAGTATATATAAATTTATAAACCAAAATCGTATCATTGATACGGTGCCAACTCCAGTCAAACAGAGTTACTCGGCTATCCTCTCCGGCTAATAGAATATTTGTATATCACATAGGCTCATCAAAGACAATGTTCAGATATACCTCTATTAGACCCGATCCCCTTTTATAGCTTCATCTCCATAAAAGGAGACCACCAAATTGACGGGAAACCATAAGGTTGTAATCAACAACTACCATCAATAGAAAACTGTCTGAGGGATGGGTCACTTAAGTAACAGATCATGAACCATCTATATAACGGTTCGTGAACCGTCTTATATTCTCCCACTTGACTCATACATCTACTTAATATGTATCATTGATACATCTTCATGAATATTTTTCATATATAGAATATCCTTATACTCAAATAAAGAAGATTAAATGACATGAATTGTGGCGGTAAGTCCTTTAGAGCAAGTATTACCTTCCACGTATTACAATGCAACTGTCTCCTTTGAATTAGAACCTTATATGGCACATTTCTTTATGAATGAACTTTCATAATATTCTGATACCACATGTAGAATTACTTTAATGAATTTCAAAAACATATACGAAATTCATAAACCAAAATCGTACCTCCTGACATGGCGTCAACTTCCGGCCAACAAAGCTTCTCAACTATTGTCTCTGGTGAACAGAATGTCTCGTCTATCACCGTCTTACATTACATTCAAATTATTGAATGATGCTTCTACATTCATGCTGACAATGGGTTGAGATTTACTCGAAAGATAAAAAATATATAGAGCTTACGAAACAAAAGTTGTGTTTGGTAGTGAATGGATCTATTTGGGATCAATCATAGTTTTTACAGAAAGTTCTTTATTTTTTGTTTGAATTAATCCCAACCTAATGATGGAGCAGTTTGTTTTTTTGTTTCCAAGATGAAAAGAATTCCATGTTTCTAACCTTTCTGAAGATAAATCAAGCTTCTTCAAGACTTGAACAAATCTTTTTATTTTTTAACAAACCTCGGGAATTATGTGAATTATAGTTTCAGGATTCGTAGCATTGGCTCACGAATGATTTGGATATTGAAGATGATGGTTTGCTTCATAGAGGAGGAAAGGTATTTGTGATCACTAGTTCTATGACTCATATAAGTTGTTCTTCTTGATATTATAGATGATCCATGAAAGAAGGAAACAATGGAAATTGATCCTCAATTTCTTCTCTTTGACAGCTCATGCCACTATAAACCGATCCTTAATTTCTTCTATTTGACAGCTCACGCCAACACTCCCCCTCAAGTTAGTATATAGGTAACTTTTATGCTTAACTTGACAAGTGAGTTGTAAGAAGATCTTGCTAGGAACAATCATGTTTGGTCCAATCATATTGGACTAGGTTATGAGAAATATCAATGGTTGCCTTATTATCACAAAACAAGTTCATTTTGGTACTAGGAGCAAATCCAATCCCACTTAACAGTATTTTAAGCCAAAGTACTTCAAAAAGACCCTTGGTCATTCCTCTAAACTCGGCTTAGGCATTGGACAACAAAACTACCTTTTGCTTCTTGCTTCTCTATGTGACAAGATTGCCTCCTACGAAAGTAAAATAATCCGAGGTGGACTTCCTGTAAAAAACTTTTCCAACCCAATTTGTATCTATGTAACCATCAATATTTAGATGATAATTCTTGGAGAAGATAAGCCCCCTTTTAGGAGAAGACTTTAAATAGTAAAGAATCTGAATTACAGTTCCCATATGATCTTTACTAGGATAATGCATAAATTGACTCACTATACTTACAACATAAGCAATATTTGGTCAAGTATGGGATAAATAGATTAGCTTATCGACCAATTTTTTACACATTTATTTATTAGTTGGCACTTAATATACACATTCTCCAGCTTTGTGATTATAGACAATTTGACTGTCGGTCGACTTACAATCTAGTAATCCAACATCTGATAGCAAATCTTGCACATATCTCTTTCGAGAAAGAAATTACATTTTTTTAATCTTGCTACTTCAATTCCCAAAAAATATTTGTCTTCCCAGATTTTTCATTTCAAATTCAATTGTCAATTGTTCCTAAATTCTAAAGATCTCTTCCATGTCATCCCCAATAATAAAAGTCGTTACATTTCTTAGTTGATGTTTCTGGAATAGAGTATGATCTGAGTTGCTTTATTTGAAACCAAATTTTCATATAACCAAACTAAACAGACTAAACCATGCATGAGGTGATTGTTTTAGCCCATATAATGTGCATTGTAACTTACAGACAACCTTAGTTTCCAAGGATGCAATGTATGTTGGTGGAATATCCATGTAAACCTCCTCCTCAAGATTACCATAAAGAAAAACTTTCTTTACGTGAAACTGATACATTGGTCAGTCTAAGTTTATTGCATGGGACAACAAAACTCAAACATTATTCAGTTTTGCAACTAGTGAGAAAGACTTTTGAGATCTGGGGAGTATCGATTTGGTGGCTTACCACGATAGTGTCTGAAAGGCAAATTATTACAATCAGAAGTATCCAAGCTATCAAAAGGAGAAGGTGTAGTCGGAGAGTTTACCTCAGGAAATCTTCAAGCACAGTGGAGTGAAGGGGTTCATTCTCAAGTTCAAATCCCTAAAAAATACCATTACCATTAGTTCCTTCGTCCTCATTTATTAGCAGCAAATTTTCGTCACTCATCAAATTGTCTTCAAACCTTGGCCCTTTCCGTCAAATTTGCTCTTCACTTTGTATCTCCCCCTAAAGAGCAAATGTGAATATCAGTGAAGAAAAAAATGTCTTTGATTCCAAGAAGTTAACATCCATAGTGACATAGGAAAGCTTAATGAGAGGGTTGTAACATCGATATCCTTTTTTTTTGTGTCATACCCCCGAAATATTCAATGCATTACACATGGATCAAGCTTAGTGAGTTGATTTTTATAAAAATGAACGAAGGCCACACATTCAAAAGTTCATGGAGGAATCACCAAGGAATCAACAAAATAGTAGGTAAAGAAACATGGTTGGAAAGAACCTATAGTGGGGTCTTAAAATTCAACACTTTTGAAGGTGTTTGATTTAACAAGTGTATTGTTGTGCTCACAACATCTTCTGAGTACTTATTTGGCATATGTGCTCCGATTAAGAGAGAAATACTTCATTGACTTAATGTAATTGGAGTACATGAACCCCAATTTATAATAGAGGAAAGTAGTAAAGTCCAATTACAATTAAACTACCTTTGTCCCAATTACACCCAAATTCTAACACTTAAAGATAAGTCCTAGCATAATTAAATAAATCAACATATATGAAGACTAACATAATTAAAACACCTTTAAACTGAAACACTTCTGCGAGACCTCCTTCCATAATAATTGTGGCTCTGTAAGACTTCTTATTGTGAGAGTCATGTAAGACTCTTCCATATTTGCTCTTCAACACTCCCCCTCAAGGTGGAGTTTATAACTTCAGCTTGCACTGAAAATGATACTTGGTTTTCAATTTTCTTTTGCTAAAAAAAATTCTTGGCAAATACAATTCTTCATAGATGCAAAAACTTCATCTTTTGTTTTCCCTTTTTCTTGAATATTTTAGTCATATAAAACTTACCACAACATATGGAATAAAATACCTCTTTCTTGTACTTCTTCTTCGACGCCCCCCCCCCCCCCTCAAACTGGGAGGTAATGACAGTGATCTCAACTTGAAACAAATAGCATAGATGTTGTAATAAGCTCCTCCATCACAGTGTCCCAATCTGGGCATCAACTCTCAAAGGTAGAAATGGGTGATAAGTGGGTAATGTCTATCACATTCACAAGACGATGATAAAAAACCCACGAATACATATGAAAGTCTCAATGGACTTAAAACATCCCTATATATATATATTCAATATCTCCATATAAAAACTCAGATCAATGACTTACAAATATTTCTTTTGATACACAATTATCCATATAAAATCTCGTTCTTAATATTATAAAATGGCTTGAAAGTTAAATTTTTTTGTTGCTACTTGAACCTCTCTTGTAGTCTAACCTTTACTACTTCAAATATTGATTTCTTTTTGTAGATAACTTCAATTTAAAAAATTCATTTTCCTTGAAAAGTAGACGTATAGAGGTGAAAACGCAAAGAAAACAATGGGTATAGGGACAGAAAAGAGAAAAAAAAGATAAATATAAACCTAAACCTAAACTGTTAGAGATAATAGATCAGAAAATGATCACTTTTTCTCTGTGGGTTGACTAAGTCAACTCACAGAACCTGCTCTGACACTATGTTGAATTTATGGAAAAAAAATACTTCATTGACTTAATGTAATCAAAGTACATGAACCTCTATTTATAATAAAGGAAAGTAGTAGAGTCTAATTACAATTAAACTACTTTTGTCTCAATTACACCCAAACGCTAACACTTAAAATAAGTCATAGCATATTAAATAATTCAACATATATAGAAGACTAACATAACTAAAACACCTTTAAAATGAAACTCTTCTGTGAGACCTCCTTCCATAATAATTGTGACTCTGTAAGACTTATTATTGTGAGAGTTATGTAAGACTCTTCCATATTTTCTCTTAAACAACTCCATTTTGTTGTGGCATTTGGGCACAAGAAGTTTCGTGTAGAAGGTCATGAGTTTGAAAATAAGCTTAGAATTCTTAATTGACATATTCTCCCTCATTATCAGATCAAAATCTGAATTTTAGATGAGAATTGTGTACGAACCATTACATGAAAGGATTGAGAGACACCAAAGACATTATATTTATGTTTCAATAAGTATAAATAAGTCATTCGAGTATAATCATCTACAAATGAAACAAACCATCAAACATTAGAAGAGGTGGTAGTAGGAGAAGGTCCCCCAACATCAGAGTGAATTAAGGCAAACAAAATTTCACTTTTATGCAAGCTTACCAGATAAAGTACACAATAACTTTTGGCCAAAATGCAAGTATGACATTTCAAGTCTGATTCACGCAACTGTGAAAATAAATATGGAAAAAAATACTTCATATACCAAAGAAAAAACATACCCAATGATCTCTATGGTGAGAATATCATGGAGAAGACAAAAGGTGGGATAGATAAGTGTAACACAATTTAATTCCTCAGAAGCTTGACCAACTGACATTAATTTATTTAAGAAAGATGCAACTAGAAAATTATTAGATAAGGAGAGTGAGAGTGATAAAACAACAGTTCCAATTTCTATAATTAGATGTATAACTCCATTAGCATTTGCAATACAAGTTTGCCTTGTTAAGTAATTTTGATAAGATCATTTAAATCACATGTCATGTAGTTGGTTGCCCCTAAGTCAATTATCCAACCACTGTAATCACTCCTTTTAGAACTAAGTACTGCGTACCCATAGTTATCCTGTTCATTAAGCGTATCTTTTGACGATTTGATTTGTAGGATAAAAGATAATTGAGGTTTTGTGTTCGCTAGAGTAGCCCATCATGAGCCTCCATTGGAGGCAACTTCAAGTTGTTTCCGAACCTTGAATTTGTTCCACCATTTTGGATACCTATGTAACTTAAAATAAGTTTCACGAGTATGTTTCATTTTTTACAATAAGTACTTCATCCTTTCGATTTTCCTTTTGCCTTAGAAGTGGTATTCAATTTTCAGTTCCATATAGAAAGGAATATCTAGAGGGGAGATGATTGTTGTTGTCCCATTTTGATTCCTTTATAAGTCATAAAAACACTAACCATATTTTCTGTTCCCGTTATCATTACTTCATGTCTCATATCTTCTCTTCACATATAAGCATATGCTTCTATCGTAGGAAATGATTGCAATTTTAGCACATTACTCCAAATCTTATTTAGTCGATCATCCAACCCATAAAAAAAGTATACACGCTATCTTCTTGTAAGATGAAATTATATTTTGATATATTAACCTCACACTCCATTAGGTTACGTCGACGAAAATCATTTCTCTCCATAAGCCTTGAAGATCATTGTAATATTTGTCAATAGATCCTTTGGCTTGTCTCATTCTAGTCACCCGTCTTTTTAAATCATATACTTGGGAAGCATCAGTTCCATTATAAAAGGTTATAGCAATAGAATTCCATACCATTTTTATAGATGGAAATCGAATAAAATTGCTCATTAGGGATGGGTCCATCGAGTTGATTAACCACCCTTTACAATTGTGTTTTTGGTCTCCATTTATGAAAACTTGGGTTTGTCGGTTGAGACAATGGAAAATCTCCACTAATATATCCCAATTTATTTTTATCAAAGATATACATCTCAACAATTTGGGACCATAAGACATAATTGGTTTTATCCAGCTTCACACCGATTTGTGAAGCAGAAGAGTCAAAGCTTGGTAGAGGAGTATGAGTTTGAGTCAAGACCTGTGTGGTCCTTGTCACCAAGTCTTCTAAGATAGATTTTGTACTCATTGTCCTTTTTTTAAGCTTGGGATATGAATCAAACAAATTATCCTTTGGAGTTCTATTCCCTTACCCAATAAAATGGAGGAATACTAAAAAAAAAAAATAGTAGAGGAAGTGACACTTATGAATGTGGAGGATTAGGACTCATTCATAAAAAAAACATACGAGTTAAGCCAAAAGAACCTCTATTTCCAAACCAGATAAATATATCAATAATCGCATTTGTAGACAAACCATTCGTTGCAAATGCTCTAGCTTCGTTCCAAGTGCTCTCTGACTACATAAGATAGGGTGCAGATAATTCATCAATACGTCACCTAAGTCTAGGGACATGGAGCTCTTTGCCATACGTCACCTAGGGCAAACTCAAGGACTTCACTCATAAGTGTAAAATTTCGTTAAATATTTCTTTCTTATTCATCATTTCATACAAATACATCCATATTTATATACAAATATTACAAGTAAATTAAATCGGTCTCTTGGATCATCTCCAAAGCTATTGATACGGAGGACTTCTTCCTTCTTTTTTATAGACGTGGAAGACAGTTCGACGGAGGAAAAAGTCCTCCTATGGAGGATCTCACGCCAACAATCCCCCTCAAGTTGGGCATTAGAGATCTATACACACCAACTTTATGGGGACAGTTGGCGTGAGATCCTCTAGAGGAGGACTTCTTCCTCCGTCTAACTGGTTAACCTAGCTCTGATTCCATGTAAAATTTCTGTAAATCTTTCTTTTTTATTCATCATTTCATACTAATACATCCATATTTATATACAAAGATTACAGCTAAATTAAACTAGTCTCTCGGATCATCTTCGAAGCTATTGTTACAAATGACTTCTTATTCCATTTTTTACGAATCTGGAAGACAGTTTGATAGAGGAAAAACTTCTCCTCTTGGAGGATCTCATGCCAACAATAAGTACTTCCAACAGCTCATCTCCAACGTTGATTATTGCCACCAGAATTTGAAACCAGAGAATCTCCTTATAGACGATAACGAGGACCTGAAGATTTTTGGGCTCTCGACGCTGTCGGAGCAACTGCAAAAGGACCTATGGAGAAATAGTCTCTACGCCTATCCAGAAACAAACCTACGCCGATCAACGGTGGAACTGTCTATTTCTATTTTTGTTTCCGGAGACGATGACTTCTCACTGCGAGAAAGTCTGCTCTGACCACCACCGGTACTGTTACTCTTTACTAGAAATTTCACCCAGAATCATCGTTGTCAGGATGAAGAGGAATCTCATACAAATCTCAAACTGAACACAACGGAGGGATCGACGATAGGTTCAGAGTTTGATGGTGAACCTGAACTGAGTGGGTTGGATGCATGATTCATCATTAGATTTTATGGTAGAGGTGCCAGTTTTACAGTCATGGAGGAGTTGTCCATCGTTGAGCATATAGGTGTCTCTCTCTCTCCTGAAAAACATGGGATCCACAGCCTCAACGTTCTAGAATCCATCAGCACAAAACCTCATGCTCTCCTGCATGCAAATGCAATCATTGGTCACCAACACCTGGTACTTGGGGTTTTCTTCCTTGGTGGCTTGGGAAGATATGAGATACAATCGGTGGACAATGATTGCATTTGCCACTGTGAGAAAGTCTGCTCTGACCACCACCGGTACTGTTACTCTTTACTAGAAATTTCACCCAGAATCATCGTTGTCAGGATGAAGAGGAATCTCATACAAATCTCAAACTGAACACAACGGAGGGATCGACGATAGGTTCAGAGTTTGATGGTGAACCTGAACTGAGTGGGTTGGATGCATGATTCATCATTAGATTTTATGGTAGAGGTGCCAGTTTTAGAGTCATGGAGGAGTTGTCCATCGTTGAGCATATAGGTGTCTCTCTCTCTCCTGAAAAACATGGGATCCACAGCCTCAACGTTCTAGAATCCGTCAGCACAAAACCTCATGCTCTCTTGCATGCAAATGCAATCATTGGTCACCAACACCTGGTACTTGGGGTTTTCTTCCTTGGTGGCTTGGGAAGATATGAGATACAATCGGTGGACAATGATTGCATTTGCCACTGTGAGAAAGTCTGCTCTGACCACCACCGGTACTGTTACTCTTTACTAGAAATTTCACCCAGAATCATTGTTGTCAGGATGAAGAGGAATCTCATACAAATCTCAAACTGAACAGAACGGAGGGATCGACGATAGGTTCAGAGTTTGATGGTGAACCTGAACTGAGTGGGTTGGATGCATGATTCCTCATTAGATTTTATGGTAGAGGTGCCAGTTTTAGAGTCATGGAGGAGTTGTCCATCGTTGAGCATATAGGTGTCTCCGTCTCTCCTGAAAAACATGGGATCCACAGCCTCAACGTTCTAGAATTCGTCAGCACAAAACCTCATGCTCTCCTGCATGCAAATGCAATCATTGGTCACCAACACCTGGTACTTGGGGTATTCTTCCTTGCCGGCTTGGGAAGATATGAGATATAATCGGTGAAGCGAAGTACAATGAGGATCATATGATCGGTGATCTTAAGAAGCAGACATGAATGAGGGCTGACAAGATATTCAGATTCAGAAGTGGTATGTGAAGTCACTACTTCAAGAAGCAGTACACGTCCACGACAAATCTGTTCACGTGGTAAAAAAATCAGTCTGGACGCACCTTGGTGAAGATGATTCCGCAACGTCAGGATCACATCCTACTATCCAAACAATCCAGCTAGCTTGAGGGATCAGCAAGGTGTTGGCCTTCAACTTCTTCTTGGTAATGGGAGTTTTGACCGCCTTTCTTCTTCTTCGCTGAATCAATATACTGGTGGTTCGAGAAGAACCTCATTGTCGATATGCCTCTCTATCAGAGCAAGAGATCTTGTTCAACTCTTTGGGTTATGCACCCACTCTAATGCCATGATAAAACAAAGACTCATTTTTTCTCATACTCCTTCACTTTGATTTACAATGTATATATAACACAATACAAAGAAGAGTAATTCAATGATGACAGGTTGTTTCAATGATTTTATCAATAACATGCAAGACTTCAGTTCTTGGGAGGATAAGCTTTCATTAACATCATCTAAGCATCGCTTCTAGGGGATATTTATAGAACTAAAAAGACAACTGACCATTTTTTTTCCGTTGGAGGTCAAGACCCCTCAACCCAACCTGGAGGTCCTTCAGGGTGCCTAAAAAACAGGCTAAAAGAAGCTCCTTAAGCAGTAAAGCCGAGTTGGGGTACAGTTGAGAGCAACTTAAGTTATTGCTAGAGCTCAAGTTGGCTCAAACTATCCTAGATTTGATTCGACCCTAACAGGAGAGCATTGCACTTTTAAGCTTCAGCTCAAGTTGACTCTGAGCTGGACTCAAGTTAACTCGAGGCAAAACTTAAGAACTTAGAATTTTTGTTCTTGATGAGTCATATTTTTCTATGACCAATTCATTTTAATTCCCCCTAACTTATGTTCCCCTCTTGGATTGTTTATGCAAACTTGGGGAAGTAAACTAAATAGGGTTTAAGGAGGATATCTTTACCTTTAATAAAAGGGCAAGGGAGGAAGCTCTAGATGGTTGGGGAAGGAAGCAACACCTTCCCTCCCCCTATCCTACAGTAACCAGGGGATGGGCTTCCGCAATTTTCTTTACTCAACGAAACTGCATTCTTTGACATCCAAATTGAAGCAATCTAGAAGGTCGAGCATTCTCTCTGATCAACCTTCTCTTGTTGTTGTCTTCATCTTTGACTGTCTTGTTTCTCATCGTTGCCGACAACTAACCCTAACACAACCTCCTTTAGTTGGTTGTTTATCTCCTCCAATGAACCTTATGTCCTTGAGGTTTAGTATGAGAGAGAGAGAGAGAGAGAGACCTATAAAATGAGAAAGTATACCTTATCATGGCCTTTCTTTCTTAGTTGAATCAAAGTTCTGATCACATCTCCACCAATTGGTACATTCTCATCTGAATGTAGGTTGATTGTGGGCTCTCTAGGAGTGTCTTAAATCCTTCAATGATCATGCATGAGAGTTGAGGGAAGGCTTTCACATGAGTCAAGAAATGGACCAATGGTGAGAGAGGAGAGAGGAAGAGAGTCGATTGGTTGAATTGTTGAAATCTCGGGTTGTTAAAGAAGAGGGGTCCAACATTGAGAATGGAAGGGGAAGAGTCATTGAGAGGAACAAGAGGTAGGATTAGGGTTTTCAGGTTCAAAGAAGTGTAGTGAATGTAGAGAGGAGTTGTGTGGGTGTATAATTGGAGTAAGGGAAGGACTTGGTGTCAAGAGGAGAAGATAGGAAGGTAATTTTGGTTTGGAGAGTGGTAATAAAAGATGGGTGTAGGATGGATTTAGAGTTCTTATGGGGAATGGGAATGAAGAGGTATCATGCAATGGTTAGGGTTTGAAGAAGGATGGAGATGGTAGAGAGAATGATAGTGGATGTGGACTAGAAAAAAGGAGGTTGGGACAAGGAAGTGGAGGTGTGAACCGCACAAATATTATGCAGAGTTAAAAAGCCTTAATGAAGATTTGCTTTTGCTTGGTTCGTAACAACTTAGCTCATTACAATTAGACTCTACCAACCCTAAGGTTTCCTACTCCCTTAAACCCAAAACTACCATTACTTAGACACCTGCTCTATTAGACTCCTATTGCTCGAGGACTTCTTCCTAATCTTTAATCAAACTAACCTATGTTGACTCTACCTCTACTTAGCCCATGAAGTGGCTGAATATCTTGCTCGACTTAGCTTTATGTTTACTTGACATTGATCTATATTACATTGTTCCCTCACTATTCAAACTTATATTATTAGATTCTAGGGTTTCATGACTTAAGAAGGTTTATCGTGGTAAAGGAGAAGGAGGAGGAGAAGAGTAAATAGAAGACCAGGAGAAAGAAAAGTGGACATGAGAAGAGAAGTTAGGGAAACAAGAGGAGAAGAGGCTCAAATGTGACTTTCTAGAGAGAGAGGAAACCTTTTGGTGATAAGAGGGTGGCTTCAGGGAATGGAGGTCTCATAGAGAGAGAGAGAGAGAAAAAAAAAAAGAGGAGAACTTATGATCGGTTGTAAGGGGCCTTGGGGGTTGATCGAGTGAGGTGAGTGTGAGCTTGGTGGTGGTGCTTGATGGTAGGAATGGAGGATAATCTTGTGTATGAGGGTAGAGCTTGTGTGAGCTAAATTTTTCGTTGAGATTTTTTATACACTTACTCAAACTTTTTGCCCCTTTTGACATCGTCAAAATTTATATAGATTATAGGTGTGTTCTCCTTGTAATTTTTTAATGCTCTCACTCTTGCTCGCATTTACATTCTCTCTTACTCCCCCATATTCTTGGTTTATGACCATATTATTCTTCGTTTATGACAGTATTTAATCGATGTTCCCCTTTTTAACAATTAACTTTTTTATCCTCTTGGTGTCAAAATTGGTCAATGTTTTTCATGAGTAATGACTCATGTTTTTTAAGTGTAGGTAGTAGATAACCTCTAGTATTTCTTCAATTTTTTATATTTTATTTTATTACTTCTTAACAAACATCAGTCATTTTGAATGAATTTTCTTTGTAGCCCTTGTATTGGCCTTTAAAACTTTATTCCCTCTCTTTAATAATTTTTTTTATCGTCATGGTGTCAAAAAGTGATCAATGTTTTTTATGAGTAATGACTCATGTTTTTACAAGTCTAGGCAAATAACCTTTAGTATTACATCAATTTATCATATTTTATTTGATCACTTCTAAACAATTATCAATCATTTTAAATGATTTTTCTTTGTTGCCCTTGCATTGGCCTTTTAAAAAAAAAATCATCTTCTTATACATCTTGTGAAAATGTCTAGTAATGAAGCTCACTTCATCTTAGTTATCTTCACTAGTGCTATCATTCATGTTCAATTTTGTCTTTTTAGGTTGCTCTTCTTCCTTTTCTTCCGATTCCATCTCCTGTTGAAGGAGGATGCCTAATAGCTCTTACGAGTTTATGGTCCTAAAGTTAACATTCTCCACAATGACAGTCTTCTTCATGTCTTGAGAATCTTGTTGTTATGCCTATAAAGGGGAATTTTCTCCCAAGTATGTTCAACTCCCTAATGAGTTTAGAGGCCTATTTATAAGATTCTTAGCCAAATTGGCTGTTTTTTTACCACTTTAAAAAAACTACAAAAAGTGTTGATCACTCAATGCAAAGGTATGATTGATCAACCGTGTACAATGGTATATTTTTTGAGTTCCCTAAGCTTATTAATCGATCAGACCATCACTGAACGAGTTTTTAACTTTTTATAGAACTTATTGATTGATCATGCCTCATCGATTGATCGGTAGCTAAGTAGCATTTTATATGATCGGTCATGCTTTAGTAGATTATCGATCATGATTTTAACTTCTTCTTGATTGCTTTTTTTATGATCGATCATGGTTTATAAGTTCGACCATAATACATTCTAGATGATCGATCAAGCATATACCAATTGATTGGTCATGCTATATGCCAATATACTAAATTTGAATCCTAAGCATGATATAAGCTATACTAAAAGATTTAACAATTATAAATCGTTTTTATGCATCAATAAAATATGGTTTTGAAATATTTCATGTCTTAAAGCTCCAATACTCTTTAGTACCTTAGGATTGAAATTTGGTTAACTGTCCTCATTTTGTTGAATATTTAATAGTAACAAATCATTTATTATAATTCATTTTAAAAAATAATTAATGATTTCTAAAATTTAATCCTTTTAACTGAAATAATCAAATAATTGTATAAAAATAAATAAAATTATTAAATTATATTAATTTAAATAAGTATTCTTAATTTAAATAAATTGAATATATTTCAAATTAATTTTAACTTAGTATATTTATTAATTCTATGTTATTATATTATTATTATTATTATTTAAAAATAAAAAAATTTATTTATTTTTCTCATTTTGCTTCTATCTCTATCAATTATTGTGTAAAAAATGGTTCTTGGACCCTATTGAAAGAAACCCATTAACCTGAACTTATTTAAAGAAATTTTAGTCCTCAAAGATAAAGGAATCTAATATTAAATAATTATAAAGTAGTTATTTGTGCAATCTCACTAACCCACTAGGATTCTAGACCGTAACGTTTAACCCGGAAGGGTCTTTCAGTCATTCAAGAAATGGACCGCTGAACGGAGTCTCCAGCTCCACCGTCCTCATAAATATTAAAAGCATTACAACCGAAAAGAGCAAAGCTCTTCACTATTCACAGAGGGGAGGATTCCCGTATTTTTGGCAGATCTGCCTTTGAATGCTGCGGTCAGTTTCTCCACCTCTCTAGATTCGCTTCCGCCTCTGATATTTAGTCGCCTTTCCTCCGTCAGTTGCACAATTTAATCTGAAAATTGGACGACCGTGACCAGGGAAATAGCTTTCTGAGTTGATTTTGGAATTTGTTTTCGTCGTCGAATCGCACCGAAGCTAGTTATCTGCCGATTGTGAAAGGATATTTAAGGGTTTTCTCCTTTCAAGTCAGGAGCTTTCCTTGCGTAATTAGGAAATCCTTTTTGAAAATTTACTGGTTGTTTCGTTTATCTTTCAGTGACATATGTCATGTTCTTAGGGTTCATTCCAGAAAGAGTTTCTAGATTCTTTGCGTGAAGGATGTCGCAAAATTCTAAGATTTATGTTTTGATAAATACGGGAAGGGGTAAGTGACTGGAATCGGGATGCCAGTCGACCGAGTGGAAAGAGCATAAGAAGTCTGTGAATTCGTTTGAGCTTGAAGCCAAGAGTTCGTCTTTTCTAGTGTTAGGTCATTGCTTCGGTGAGTGAGGGATTTTGGATTCGAGATTTGAGACCGGGGACCAAGGGAGTTGCGTTTTCTAAGTTTCAAGCAATTCAGACATTCTTTTTTCCTCAAAGAGACAAAAGTCATGTTCTATGGGGCGACGGTATGGGATCCCTGGCTCATTGTTGCCCAGATTGTTACTCTTCAATGTTTGTACTATATTACACTTGGCTTGTTTCTGTCAATTCTTGTTGGGTCTCGTGTATCTAGGATGAGCCTCATATATTTCTTTGATTACTCGACCATCACGGCGTCTACTGTCACCGGTTGGTGCACCATTGTTTCTTTTCTTCTCACTTCACTTGCTGGGTAAGAGTTAAATTTCGATTGTCATTTACTTAAATATCTTTTTAGCCTTTTATTGACCTCTTTGTTACATCTTTGTAGCATTTTATTGATCTCTTTGTTACTCCATAGCTTGATAGCATTTTATATCTTTAAAAACATATCTATGTTTCTATTAATATTAATGCCTTTTGCACTTTAATATCTTATGGCGATATGATTAGATGATCTTGGTGTAAGTATTGATAGATACAGAATGGAGTGTTAAATTACTTGTAACGACCATTTTTTTCATTTCTCATTGGTTAATAGCATTTTCTATTGTGTTATATGAATGGTTTAGTCAATGAAATGGAAAAAAAAAAAGAAAGAGAAGATATAAGCACCAAAGCTCTGGAAGGAGGAGCTGGGGGTTGTGTGTTATAGGCTGTAGATGATTATTTAAGAAATTTAACCAAGTTGGAATATCACAGACGTCAAGAAAGGAAACAGAAATTTATTTTGTTTCAACATCATTTGAACTCATCATTTTTCAGAGTTTTATCTAAACTCTTCTGGCTGCTACACAGATCCTCCTCCATTAGACAACTGTTGTTTGATAGCACCATTATTAGGTTGTCTTTTTTTTGTTTTGTTTTGTTTTTAACTCCATAATCAACACTTCTGTCCAGGTTAGTTTCATCCTTTTTTTCCTCATGCCAGTTCATCAACTGACATTACCTTGACAACTGCATTACTAAAAGTTAGAAAAAGTAATTAGAAATATCTTCTGTAGGTATTTCAGATCTTAAGACAATGGACCTAATGCTTTATAAATTTTCATTTGTAGTTCTATCTGGTATTGTCTCAGGCTATTGTTTTTGTTGCTGGTTGTCCTTGATGTTCTCGGGCACTTGTTTAGATTTATTGAAACATATTACAGTTCTGGCGGGACCTATAAGAGCTTGCAAACTAGTTTTTGCAACAACTAGGAGCTAATATATGTGAAGTATTTACAGCCAGACCATCATGTGTCTAGTTAACAAAGATAGGACAATGACAATTAATTGCGATTGTCTACCCTGAATTACTATATGCTTCAAATATTTGGGATTGGAAACATATCTTATAATATACTCATGCACAAAATGAAATGTGATGGTGCAATTCAGTTTCCACATATCAGGGGGATGTTGATGACTTAATGCCAGCGTATTGTTATATGATGCTCTTGAAATTAAAAAAAAGGATTTACAGCCTTATGGAAGGAGTTGCTTTGAAGTGGGCAACAAGTGTAGGGCCTCAATGCAGAATTTTCTAGGTGTATTTCAGTTTTCTAATGCATAAGTGTTGAGAGTTATCTACTTTTTTTTTTTTTTTTTTTGAAATGATGCTGAGTTATATTAATAGGCTCGGAAGAGCAAGATTACAAGGAGGGGAAACCGTCCCAAGCAATGAGATATTACTGGGAGGTTCCAAATTTAGCTAACCTATGAGCCAAGGAGTTGGCTGATATAGGAATGTGATTTTATGTACAATAAATTGTGGACACAATGTCAGGAAAAAAACTTGTTGAGAGTAATCTACTTTTAATTTTTTATTTCTTTTTTAAATGATGCTGAATTTTATTAAGAGAGAGCTCAAACGAGCAGATTACAAGGGGGAAGCCTTCCCAAACAATGAGAGATTGTTGGGAGGTTCCAAATTTTGCCAATTTATCAGCTAAAGAATTGGTTGATTTAGGAACGATGTTCCAATTACAATGAATGGATGATACAATGTCAGCAATACAATCAGTGGCGCCAAAGGGGAGGGGGGGCTATCACCTGCTGATGACAGTCTTTGATTCTCCTTGGATAAGTAGTTTGCCATGGAGACACTCTTTGAAGATTTAGAGGCCGAATAGAAGATCACTCACTTCAGTAGTATTTGAGTCAACAATACCCTTCAGCCCAGCATAGGATAGAATAGGGTCTCCGCTGTTGTCTCTGAAAACACCACCAGCTCCAGCCGGCCCAAGATAGCCTAAAGCACTGGCATCAAAATTGAGTTTGATGTAGTCGCAAGGGGGAGGATCCCAGGTGGCCATAACCGGATTCCTGCAGAGGCCCACCATATACACGATCAAACTCCAATTTTCCCGAAGGGAAACACCCGATAGAGAGGCAATCTACTTTTAATTTTGATAAATGGCAAGATGAGTGTGAGATGAAACTCCTTTGCCTCCCTTGGTTGTTAAAAGTGACTTTGCCCTTGATCCAATTTCTGCAACTATATAGTGTATTAGGGATTATCATAAACGAACGTGAATATGACAGTAAGCTAATGTCTTTATCTGTTTAACAAGCTAATCAGTGCTAGATGCTGGAGCTTCAAATGTTTACATGTTCTTAGTTCACCTAGTGCAAAATTGATCTACTCGTGATTGAGTGCTTGGAGATGGGCTGAGAAGTAGTTCTTCATTTTTCTTCCTCTTCCTTCTTCCCTTTTGTTCTCTCTTTCTTTTCTGAAATGTGAACAATGAGATCTGATTAAGAGAAGAAAAAGATAGATAACACTGTCAGAGAGAGAATATGACAACAGATTTTCCACCTAGGCAAAAACATGATTAAGGAATTGGAATGGAGTTTCCTACATTGAGATGCTGCAAAAGCATTTCATTTCTGGCAAGAGAATCAGATACACTGGTGCACTTTTTTCAAGAGAGGCTTAGTGTTTTTTCATAGTTTCATAAAAAACCATTTAAGAAAGAAAACAGATTTGATCATAAGTCTGATGAAAAAGCAGAGGGGAAGACACTCTAATTTTCAGACATCCAGTTGATTAAAACTTTCAACAAGGAGTGTCCATAATTTTTTCTCCATACAATCTATATTTCAGCTTAATTGGAATTACTGTGGCAAGAAAGAGCATACTTTGCAAGATAACTTTACCTATTGTTATCCCAAAAGGCTTTACCTACTCCAGGAGGTTCTGGATTTTACAAAAACTGCCTTCAAGGTTGAGCTTGAGTGAACTTGGTTACTGGTTGGACATATTTCTATGAAAAATAGAGCATTCTTTAGTGACAAAGGCCCGAGGGACTTTTTCTCTCATAGGTAAGGAGCTTTAGCTCTAGCTTAACGCACAAGGGAGCGTGGTGTGGAGCTTGTGTGTGCACTAAAGGAAGGATTACTGCCATTCTAGACTAAGGCTGCAAAAGTACAAAATTGTAGTTGATATATAATGCTGCAATTTTCGCTGAGGTGGTCTTTGAAGATGACAATGAAGGATGGGTTGTATCAAGAGGTGGGTTATGATATTTGGTTGAATTTGGTGGGTGAAAAGAGTGATGAGATTTTGATACTCTAAAAGAAGACCTTTGACAATTTTCCAAATACTTATACTTGGTGAAGGCTTTTGGAACAGAAATAAGACGTAATTTCTGGGTTTCAGTTCACTTGCATACTGAAAAACCAATTGATCTGGAGTTTCTGCCAGCTGATTCCTGCTCGCAGTTTGTAGAACTCCTTAGTGTCTTGGGAAACTGATTTCATACCTTGTATTAGTTTGTGAAATTTTTCATACAACTCTTGATGGTAAATGGATGGCAAAAACTCTTCTTCCATTAATTTACATAATTCCCTATAGATAGTGGGTTTCAACCCACTTATCTATTTTGAGAAACAAATTGATTTGGAGTTTCTCCTAGTTGATTCCTCTCTTGCAATTTGTAGAACTCCTTAGTGTATTGGGACATAGATTGCATGCCTTGTGTGAGTTTCTGAAGTCTTTCACACAACTCTTGATGGTAGCTAAGTGACAGAAAATCTTCTTCCATTAACCTCATAATCTCTTGCTAAGTAGTGATCCCAAATTCAAAAAAGTTGCCTTCGGTGATATGTTGTGACTTGCTGTAAAACTACCAGGACAACTCATTTATCAGCTGACACCTCCTTGAACTTGAAAGTTTGTTCAGTTGCTGTTACCCCGCAAGGTAGTCTTCATCCATTAAACTCAGGAACCTCAATTTTAATCTCTCTCCCATCGGTTGTTGTATCTTGGTGGAGGATTATCTTGAAGGTGTGTTGTGTGTATTTTGTAGTATTTTAGTAGCATGTCTGTGGCCTGGGATTCCCTGATTTTTTCACATTCTCCATAGTCTCTAAATCTCATTTCTTCTTCTTCTTAAAAAAATCTCTTAATCCCACTTCTTCTTCTTCTTTAAAAAATCTCTAAATCCCACATTGCCAACTCTCATATTAGCTGCAATATTTGTCGTAACTTGTAACACGTGCTTCATGTACTACTTGAACTTGTTTGTGATATTAGTCTTAAACTCTTAAAAATCTAATTTTGGCACGTTTCCATACTGGTTTTCATGATCTAGGGTCTTAATTAGCCTCTGGCTTTGATTAGACACAAACTCTGATCCCAAATGATGCCACAAAATTACATAAATAAAGTTGAGGGGCAAGGTTGTAGCATGAGTAACCAAACCACCAGCTTCTCAACTTTAAGAAATTCTTGTTTTTTAAGTTCAAAGACTAGAATTTGAATTTAAAAGTGCTATTTTGTAGCTAGAGTAGTAAGCACAAGAATACAAAACCACTAAGAAATTATTCCCAGCATAGAAAGAGGAATAAGGGTGCTCCAACAACTAAAAGAAATCCTATTATTAATTTTTCAAAACTGATGTTAGGTGTAGTATATTTCCCAATCTATAGACTTTAAACCACTATGGACTTGCCAAAATAAGTTACATCACTGTAATCAAACTTTCCTAGGGCTTAACTTCCCAATTATAATTGAATTATGACTTTCCAAATTAAAATACTTGTTGAGAAAGAATTCCAGCAACAAATTTAGATGGAAACTACGAACGATAGAATTACTATGTTTAAAATTGTCCCAAATTGACTACTAAAGACTTACTAATTTTCTAAAGAAAACTCTTCCAATTGGGACACTTGACCAGCTAGGAAACTTCTTGAACTTGCCAACTTTCCCTCGAAGGTACTAAAAGAGATTATTTTCCCAAAACAATAATTTTCTAAAAAAAAGATGAGTCACTTTTTTCACTCTTCTTTTTCCCTTGTCGGATTTCTTCTTTTATAAATCTTCAATGGTTTAGGATGGCTTAGTCTGGCCTCATAGGTTTCAGCAGTATCTTCTAAAACAGAGTCATGTACTACATCACAGACCTAATCAGGGAGGTCAACATCCTCCAATTTCATGTGCGTATAGAACTGGGGATTTGGTTCACTTTAGGAAGTTACTGGCCCAGAACACACTCAGTAGCACCCCCTATGTAATGAATTCATCCTTAAAGTATCTTTATTAAAGGGAAATTCAAAATTTGGGTCCCTTAGGAGTCTTATTTCCTGAGTATGATCAAATTCCAAATGCAGCTAAAGAATCTGTTAAATATGGGGATAGTATAATCATTAAACTTTTTTAACAAAGTAAATTATTAAAAAAATGAGGTCCACATGTGGGCCCCAATTTTTCCAAACAACAAGCAAAAGGGGAGGAGTGCGCTCCTTTCTCTCTCCTCACTGTTTGGAGAGAAAGGAGAGTGGTCTCTTTTTGCACCATAAGGGGGAGGAGGGGTGACATTTAGCACCAGGAGAGGTGACAACGCCTCCCTGGTGACAAAAATGGGAAGGGATAGGTTTGCTTCACTCTCCACTTCTTTTTGTTCTCAAATCTTTTTGTTTTGACAGAGAGGAGTGAGGAGGGGATTCCCTTCCCCTCCATCTTTCAGCATTGGGAGGGGACAGACATGGATAGGGGATTGACCTTCCCCTCCATCTTTCTGCACCAGTGGGGCAGTGCTGCCCCTCCCTAGTGACAAAAAAGAGAGGGGGAGGGTTCCTCGCCTATCTCTTCTTTCTTCTCTGTTGAAAGGGCAGGGGAGACCCTCCTCTGTCTTTTTAGAACGGTGGCACTGTTCCTCTCTGATGACAGGAGCCATCACTTTGGTGGGTCTCCTTAAATTTAAATTTTTTTAAATATTGAAATTAAAATAAAGGGTATTCTATTAATTTTATTTTTTTATTTTAAGTTAATTCAATTGCCTGGATATAGCTGTCTATTGGATCATAGTTATATGGCCATATTTGTAAATATAATATCTAGATGGCCTTGTGTGGAAATATGGCATCTAAGGGGGCTGTATTTGGTAATTACCCTTTATTAAATTCTTCCCACATAAATTAGACAGGAGAGTTGCTTTGGAATTGTGAAGAGGGTTGAGATAAGCTGATCCAAGAAATTAGGATAGGATATTGGGAATCAGTGGTAAATTGCAGATTTCATAGAAGGGACCGCTGATGGAGCTTTTGTTTTTTAAAAAATTAAATTAATTAAATTTTTTCTGGTATACATTTCTTCTTCTTCTTGTGGATGTTCTTCGTCACACTTTCCTTTGAAAAAATGGAAAGGGGGGATTCCTTGTTTTGATTTGATGACACTTAATCATGTATGGCTAGGAAATTGCCTCTGATTAAATTGAGCAAATTTTTACTTTGCAGGGCTGGCTATACGTATTATTTAATTGAGAGGGCAAAAAAATGCTTAGACTTCTCAGCTACTCTCTATATCATCCATCTTTTTATATGCATTGTTTATGGAGGATGGCCATCTTCTATTACATGGTGGGTACTAAATGGCACTGGTTTTGCTGTGATGGCACTGCTTGGTGAATGGCTGTGTATAAAACGTGAATCGATAGAAATTCCAATACGGTTTCGATCAAGTAAGCAAATATTTATCTCTCATCTTTCCTTTCTTACAGTGCTATTCATTTTTGTAGAGATGCTTAATCCTTGGCATGTTTTCCATTATGATTGTATAAGCTGTGTTTACTGTAATTTGCCATGATGGTATATGTAGCCAATATAATATCTCTTCATTCTCCTTATTTTTGTGTATAAGATGTGAATTGAGAGAAACCCCAATAACACGGTTTCGATCAAGTAAACAAATTTTTGTCTCTCATCTTTTCTTCCTTACAGTGCTATTCATTTTTGTAGAGATACTTAATCCTTATGCATGTTTTCAAAATTTGATTGTATAAGCTGTGTTTACTGTAATTTGTCATGATGGTTTATGTAACCAATATAATATCTGTGAAGTTGGGTCCAAGGCCCATCCCAAAATGACTAACCAACTTAGGGAATTTCTTTCCTAACTAACAAACTCAAGATCTTTGTACTTATTAATCCATGTGGGACCATTCCTTAACACTCCCCTTCACGTGTATGTTCTTTTTTGTGGTTCTACAAGTGGATAATTTAGGTGGAGGCCCTCTTTTTGTGGCTCTACATGTGTAATTTAGGTCTAGGCCCCACATATGAGTACCTGCTTTGATACCATGTGAAGTTGGGTCCAAGGCCCATCCCAAAATGACTAGTCAACTTAGGAAGCCTCTTTTCCAACTAATAAACTCAAGATCTTTGTACTCACTAATCCATGTGGGACTATTCCTTAACATTATCCATTTGTTGTCTTACGAGATTGGGCCTACTAGGTTTGCGATTTGTTTGTTTTGCTAACCTGCTTAGTTTCTGTAAAGTAAGAAGAATGAAGAGATAGAGAAGAGATTTGAGAGGGAGAAGGAGAAAGTGAGAAAACATGGTTCTCATCAAGAGAAATCAGTTTGGTTAGGGGCTGGAAATTGAGCCTAAATCCTCTTTGATTTTCCACTTAATTTACAATTAAGATATTCCCCAAAGTACCATTCTCTGTAATGCCTTATCCCTTGTATCTTCTGATACAGAAACTCACACAGTAAAATACTTCTAATTCTCTTTGAATGAACCTAAGTGAGAGGGAAACTAAATGACTCAACTACCATAAATTACAATGACCAGAATGCTTCTCAGGCTTGTTCAACAGCTTCTTTGGTTTTTATGCTTGTTGTCTGATGATTGCAGTCAAATATTAGATCTATGAATATTCCAATCAATTACAAAGAAAATTTTGGTTGTCTGTCTTTTACATGAACTCATTGTAAACTCTTACAAAATTATTAATGGTATTATTTATCAATTATTATTTATTAATTATGTCATATTAAATCTTTTTGTACCTTATTATTAACTACTTGCAAAAATTCTTATCTGTTTATCTATTGAAATTTGTGCCTTTAGGCTGTTTATTATTGGTGGATTTTGTGTAGTTCTGGAAGCAAATTGAAAATTTTCTTTCAAATTTTGATTTATTTGCAATTCTTTCTGACTCATCTGTATATTTTGCTTTAGAAGCCTAAAAAATGGCCAAAACACCGTCTCGGCAAACTATTTATCTTCTGGAATTTAGGTCATCAAGTGTGTCTTACTATTGTGACTCTGCATTACTCAAAAGATTATAGTACTAAGTTGACTATTGTTCATTACTGAACTGGTTTGCATTTGTTGAACATTACTGCTGCATGATGTATCTGTTGGTTGATATATTTAAATGTGTGTGTACTCATCATTGTTTTGAATTAGGGGATAATTTTTCTTTTGGGAGTACCAAGCATAATTTTGGACGAGAGAATTGATATGCATGTCGCTTCACTAGATGAAAGACAATTTTTTTCCAAAGTTATTTTCTCCTTTTCTTTAATTTTACCTTTTGTTTGGTAGAGTTTTTTTTATCTTTTGTCATCCCAATAACATAGTAAGTTGAACCTTTGGTCTTTTGGTGATAGTCTTAATTTGAAAATATTTCTGATTTATAAATACTCATGTCTCAATTGTCATTACTTCTATTGTTTCTAATAGCAAACATTTGTTACTCACCTGTAACCCTCGAATTAGGAGACCAAACTATTTACTTTTCTAACTGATAGAGATTGACCCATGAGTGGAAGAAATATCTGATGTCTTGACAATTGAGGTTGTATCTTATTGTTACTTTACTGTTGCATGCAACAATGTCCATGCACCAGGATCCATTAGACCGAAAGCTCGAAAAAATTAAAATCTTTATAGTTGTCTCTATCAGTTGTGAAAAAAAAGAAAAAAAACATTTTTGTTGGATTTTCCCTTCAATGTTCTATTGTTTGTTTTACATTATAAAAGTGGAGATTGATGATTGTAAGAAACACTCATTTGCCTAATAGGGATGGGTACAGGTTGTGTTTTTGAAAACCTGAACTTGACCATGAAACCCGTAAATTCACTTCCCCCCCCCCCCCCCAAAAAAAAAAAATCCGCCCTGTCCCCATGTCCTTGGCACTCATTAAGTTGTTTTATCTTTCAATTGAGACTTCCAGTTTTTCATTTTGAACATATGTCATGTCGCTTTTTTACAAGGAGCACAGAGGATGTTTGACCCTACTGGTCTGGTGCAGAAAACCTTACCATGCCCCAAACCTGAGCGGGGGTTTTTTCTCCTCACCCTGTCCTTGTGCCCTGCGTGATGAAGAGTGACCACATCCTTGGGGTTTTTGGGTTGGGTCAGGTGGGTTCAGATCAAGTCGGGTCTGGTCAGGTTTATCATGAAACCTAACCCAAAGCTCACCCTTGATGCCTAATATGTTGATAATGTCACCTACATATCCAAGAAGCCAGCTGTACCAGTGAATTGTCTTAAATTATGTTTATCCTTTGCTTGTTTAGTCGAATGATGAAATTCGAATGCAACAGTCAAAAAAAAAAAAAAAAAAAACAAAGAATGATGAGAAATTTGAATGCAGCCTAATTATAAGGTTGAGGATGACATAAGATCAACAAATAATGTGCTAGACTGTTCACCAAAAAGCTGAAGGAATCAAGTGTTTTCAGAAAATTCCATTAAAATATTGGATTGTAGCATCTGGATTTTGTCCAACAACGATTAATTTGTTGAAGGGAACTAAGCCGCATATCGCTATCTAATAAACCGATCCAGTTGAAGATGATCATTTCAATTTATTACTTAGGTGAATTCACTGAGTGATATAGGCTGCTTTGTAGATTGTCGACTGGTGAGTTTAAGGTATTAAACTAGAAAGTTGATCTATTATGATGTACTAACAAGGATTAAATTAAATCCTTTAGTCCTGTATGAGTATGAATATCAATTACTTCCAAATGATCTTTGATTGTTGTTTGATCTCTATTACCATGAGTTTGATTTCAGTTTTCATGTTGATGAATTCTTAGAGCTTTGGCACAAAGAGAACAGAAACAGGAGATCAAACTTAAACTCATCTCCAACAATCATTAATTTATAACCATCATTACAAAAGACTTTAGATTACAAATCCCAATTACTTTAGAGCTGTACTATTTAGACTTCTAATACTATTAAAGCACATGTATGAGAACACTCCCCCTCAAGCCTAGGGTGTATAAGTTATAGATGCCCCACCTATCACAAAAAAAAAATACAATTGTGTAGATGACAATACCTTGGTGAAGATATTTGTTGGTTGATGTTTTGTTGAAACATATTGAGTGGAAATAACATGATTTTGCTCTTTATCGCAATCTACTTCAATATTTTTAATCCACTCATGAAATATTGGGATATTAGCAATTTCAATGATTGTTTGATTATCACAATAGTCTTTCATTAGACCATCAACGGGCAGTTGCAACTTTTGAAGCAACAATTTCAATTAAATTATCTCACACAACAGATGGGTTATCCCTGTATTTTGCTTGTCCACTTGATTTTGCTACTACATTTTTTTTTACTTTGTGATGTAACCAAATTTCCTCCAACTAGGGTAGAATACCCAAACATAGACTTCTTATCATTTGGCGAACTGGTTCAATTTGTATATGCAAGCCCTTCTATTCAAACATGACCATGAGATTTGTATAATAGTCCTTTTCCTGGGGCTTTTTTCAAATTCTTCAAAATCCATCTCAAGCTACTCAATGAGAGTCACGTGGAGAGTGCATGTATTGGCTTATACACTAAGTGGAAAATGCAATATTAGGTCTGGTGGTTGTCAAATATATCAATTTGCCCACAAGCCTTCGAAAACTGTCTGGATCATCAACATTATGTCTTCTTCTGCCTCAATTGTTATCTTTACATTACGCTCCATGGCATGTTGACTGACCTGCATCCCAACATCCATGTCTCTTTCAAAAGGTCAAAAACATATCGTTGGGATTAAAATTATACCAAACTTAGATTTCACAACTTAAATACCCAAAAAAAAATTTAGAATCCCAAATCATTTTTTTATAAGTTTTTATATAAATGACCCTTTGTCCCCTTAATCTCATCCTTATCATTGCTTGTGATGATGATGTCTTTTATATAGACAGACATTAATACCGTGCCTTAAATTTTATTTAGAAAAACAGAATGATCAGCCATGCATCTTGTAATACCTAAGGAAAGCATTGCCTGATTAAACTTATCAAACCAAGCTCGAGGGGATTGCTGTAGTCCATAAATGATATTTTTTTAGTTTACACTCCTTGTACTTCCCCTTAACCACAAAATCAAGTGGTTGTCCCATATACATACCCCTCATAGAGATCTCCTTTCAGAAAGATATTTTTAATATCTAGCTGCAGGGTCTAATGATAATTTGCAGAAATAGAAACGTTAATTTGGCAATTGGAGCGAAGGCTTTAGAGTAATCAATTTGATAAGTCTGTGTAAACCATTTTGCCACTAATCTTGTTTCGAGGCGTTTGACAGTACCATTGGCATTATGTTTCATTGTAAAGACCCATTTGCAACCAATAACCTTTTTTCTTTTGGGTAATGTTGTTCACTCCCACGTGTCATTCTTGTTCATGATTCTTATTTTTTCATCCATTGCCATTTTTCAACACAAGTGAGTTAAAACTTGCCTGTTAGGTTTGGGGAATAGAGATGGAAGGCAAGTTTGAAAGGAAGGAGGCATAGCTTGAGGACAAGCAATGGGTAGACACAAAATTAGATTTTGGATGGGAAGTACTAGCTTTGGATTGTGCACTTGATTGGTCACGTTTTGATATAGGCCCGTCATTCAGATTTGGTCCAAAGAAGATCGGATTGAAGGAGGTAGGGACGTTGTTAGAAGGATCAGTCAAGGATTTTGGTGGATCAGTCAAGGATTAGGCGTTGGTGGATCAGTCCAATGCACTGGGTGATCCTTATTCTTTACTGCTGATGAGGGTAGTGGTTGTGATGGAGCAGTTGCCTTAGGTCATCTCTTGTACACTTGTAAAGGTGGAGATGAATTTCCAAGTGATCCAGGCAGGGAGCCAATATTGGGTAAGCTTAGAATTTCTTTGGACGATGATCATAACCGATGTATTTCTTCTGGGTTTGGGAGTATCCCAAGAAAACACACTTAATGGCTTTAGGGTCCAGCACACAACCAAAGACGTGTGATTAAAGAAAATGGGTGCTCTCCAGGAAATAACATAAAAAACGGATTTTCATTTTTTAATACATGAGAGGGCACATTCTATTGATGAACTAATAGGCATTCAAAATAGCATATGTGAGACGGAGGATGAAGCCATGGTGTGGCCAAACACCAAGGTGGAAGACTGTGCAAGTCCAGTGCACAGCAATAGAAGCAATGGCCAAGGCCAAGTACAATGGCACGGCCCAGAGGGGCGCACACATATGGCTGGCCCAGCATCAACTTCAGCAAAAGAAGACACACTTGAGCTTGCCAAACGGATGGCCAAGCAACAAGGTGCACAACAACCCCAACAGCCAGCTCAGACACAAGGCAGCACGCCAGCAGACACTTCTGACGGGGCGAAATGGGGTTGGGCGCAACCAGGAATCCTGGCGGGGCGAAATGGGGTTGCTGGCGCCCAACCAGGACTCCAGGCAGGGCGAAATGGGGTTTCCTCAGGACGCCAGGCGCCAGGCGCCCGCGCGCGCAGGACTCCAGGCGCAGGCGCCAGGCGCCCGCGGGCGAAATGGGGTTTCCGCCAGGCGCCAGGCGCCCCGCGCGAAATGGGGTTTCCTGGGCGCCAGGCGCCAAGCGCCCCGCGCGAATTGGGGTTTCCTGGCGACCAGGGCGCCCCTTGACGCCATAAACCGAATTTTTGGGATCTGACGGATTTTTGAGCGTTTTTAGAGATTTCAAAAGGCCTAGGGAGAGATTATAAATAGAGAGGCCTTTCCCATTGTAAAGAGGTCGAAAAATCCTTAGCCTTCTTTACTCTTTTGGTGTATAGAGAGAGTTTTTAGCCTTGGCCTTCAAGAGTGTTTGGCCACCCTTTGTAATCTTGTATTCTCAATACAAAGTAGGCTTTTCTCTTCTATACTTTGGTGCTTTCATTGTCCCATTTGGCTTGCAACTTCTTGTGTGAAGTATTGGTTGGAGGATCCGAGGCTCAAGGAGGTTGACTAGTTCTTCGGAAGAGCTAGGCCGCACGGGGTAGATATTCCGCTTGGCTAGACGGACCTAGCCCAGATCTAACCACGTGACAACTGGTATCAGAGCGTACGTTGCAATCAATGGCTTCCACAAGTGGAGAAGATGCTTCAAGAGGCAAAGATCAAGTAAGTGATGTTAACTTTCGTTTTTCTACTCTTGAACATCGGTTGGACAGTGTTGAGAACCTTTGTACGAATTGGGAGGAATTCGTTCAAAAGACTATTGAGGAGCATCAGCCAACTCCGAATTGGTTGAGAGGATTTGAAGAGGACGTCCATTCGGCCATGGCTGTCATGAGGATGGAAATGGAACGATTGGGGAAGGATGTCAAAGATCTCTCGGGAGAGCTTGGGGCAAGACTCACTTTGTGCGAACAAGCCTTAGCAAATGGAGGGACTGTTCACACACAAGCGAAGATAAAGGTGCCCGAACCGAAGTCTTTCAATGGAGGGAGAGACGCGAAGGTCATAGATAATTTTCTATGGCAAGTGGAGCAATACTTCCATGCAAGCAAGCTCACCGATGAGCAAGCTAAGGTTAGTACGGCTGCCATGTTCCTATCCGATGATGCGATTCTTTGGTGGAGAAGACGCATGGGAGATGAGCAAGAGGGAGAGGACCCCGTCCACACTTGGGAGGATTTCATGAGGGAGCTGCGGAGGCAGTTCTTTCCGGAGGATGTCGAGTACCAAGCAAGGAAGGAACTACGTGCATTGACGCAAAAAGGTACAATTAAAGAGTATGTACAGTCCTTCACTTCTCTTATGCTTTGTATCTCCAACATGACGGATGAGGACCGTCTCTTCTCCTTTCTTGCTGGCCTTCGTCCATGGGCTGAGCAAGAATTGAGAAGGAGGGAGGTAAAGACACTAGTTTCAGCGTTATCTACGGCTGAAAAGTTAACCGAATACGAGAGGAGGAATGATTCGGTTAACAAGGTGTCCAAGGAAAATAATGGTAAAACAACTTTTAAGAAGAAGGAGAAAGGGGAGAAGAAGCCATGGGTAAAGGATACCAAGGCTAGGCCGGAAGAAAAGAAGAGAGGGGACAAACAGAGGAAGAAGGTAAATTGTTTCATTTGTGAGGGAGAGCACTATGCGAGGGATTGTCCTAAAAAGAGACTCCTCAACGCTGCTCAAACAGAAATGGACAATGGAGGAATTGAGCCTAGGATGGGTTCTCTAACCCTTCTCAATGCTGCTGTCCGTTCCAAGGAGGAGAAGGCTGCTCCACTTCCGGTAAGACCCTCAAGAGAACTTCTTTTTATTTCTCTCACACTTGCTGGACACACTGTTAAGGCAATGGTGGACACGGGTGCTACCCACAACTTCCTTTCGGAGGAGGAGGCTAGGCGCCTAAAAATACGAGGAGAGAAAGATGGAAGCAAGATGAAGGCGGTAAATTCTGCTGCTCGTGAAGTCCAAGGCGTTGCCAGGAATGTACCGGTGGTGATAGGCAAGTGGGTTGGATTTCAGAGCTTTACCATTGTTAGCATGGACGATTTCAAGGTAATTTTGGGAATGGAGTTCTTCAAGGTTTGTAAGGCATTTATTATGCCACATGTGGGGGTAGTGGGAATTATGGACGAGCAAAGTCCTTGTACAATTTCTGAAGTGGAGACCAAAGATGTAACAAACAAGGATTTAATGCTATCAGCCCTCCAGCTTAAGAAAGGTCTTAAGCAGGGCTGTTCTACTTACATTGCTTCTCTTTGTGCTATGGAGCAGAATGAGGCATTGCCTACCCCTAAGGAGATACAAACCGTTTTGCATGAGTATGGAGATGTCATGCCGGAGCAACTTCCAGCAAGGTTACCACCTAGAAGAGGGGTAGACCATCGCATAGAGCTTGAGCCTGGAGCAAGGAAGCCAGCACAAGCACCATATCGTATGGCGCCCAAAGAGTTGGATGAATTACGGAGACAACTCAGCGAGCTGCTGGATTCTGGGTTCATAAAGCCAAGCAAAGCACCTTATGGGGCCCCTATACTATTTCAGACAAAGAAAGATGGAAGTATGAGACTATGCATCGACTATAGGGCGCTCAATAAGGTAACCATAAAAAAACAAGTACCCTATTCCTCTTATTGCTGATCTCTTTGATCAATTGAAGGAGGCTAGAGTTTTCTCCAAGCTGGATTTGAGAAGTGGTTACTACCAAGTTCGAATTGCGGAAGGAGACGAGGGGAAGACTACTTGTGTAACGAGATATGGGGCTTACGAGTTCATGGTTATGCCCTTTGGCCTAACCAACGCACCAGCAACTTTCTGCACTCTCATGAATGAGGTATTTTCCGAGTACTTAGACAAATTTGTCGTTGTGTATTTGGACGATATTGTGGTGTATAGCAAGAGTATGGAAGAGCACAAAGAACATCTTCGAAAAGTGTTCAAGAAATTGAGACACAATCAGCTATATGTCAAGAAGGAGAAGTGTTCCTTTGGGTTGCAAGAGGTGTCCTTTCTTGGACATTGGATAGGGGAAGGACGGATATGGATGGACAGCAAGAAGGTGGAGGCTGTGCGTGATTGGTCAATCCCTACCAAGGTGCGTGAGCTTAGAAGTTTTCTTGGCTTGGCAAACTATTATAGGAGGTTTATCAAGGGTTTCTCAGCTATAGCAGCCCCCTTGACCGATCTCCTCAAGAAGGACCAAAAATGGCAATGGACGGACTCATGCCAAGGAGCATTCCAGCGGCTGAAGGATACCATGATGGTTGAACCGGTGCTTCACCTTGCTGATTTCAGCAAGCCATTTGAGGTACATACCGATGCCTCAAATTATGCCATTGGGGGTGTGTTTGAACAAGAAGGACACCCAGTCGCTTATGAGAGTAGGAAGCTCAATGAAACTGAGCAACGGTACACTGTACAAGAAAGAGAAATGACGGCGGTAGTGCATTGTTTACGTCTTTGGAGGCACTATCTCTTAGGCTCCAAATTTATTGTAAAAACTGACAATGTTGCTTCTAGTTACTTTCTTACACAGAAAAAGCTCAGTCCAAAACAGGCCCGGTGGCAAGATTTCTTGGCCGAGTTTGATTTTGAGATGATGTACAAGGCGGGGAAGTCAAATGGTGCTGCGGACGCATTGAGCAGGAAGGTGGATACACCTATCTCTTACGAGGAAGAGACCAGGCAGAGCTTGGCGCACATGGCACAAGAAGGACCAGCACCTTACACGCATGCGGCAAAGGAGAAGACGCATGCGGCTGAATCCCCGCATACCGCAGCAGACGGCACTTGCTTCACGCGCACCACGCGCGGTGCGGTAGCATCAATACACGAAGAGGCGCGCGACGCAAGCGTAGGCGCAGGAGATAGGCGCTTTGCGCAAGGCAAGCGCGCGCGCATGGAGGACCATCTTGGCGCAAAAACAGAAAATGGAACTTTGCGACTACAAGCCTTAGCAGCAATTACACAAGTTGGTACGGAGTTGCTAGACAAGATTCGCATTGGAATTCGCCAAGATACCCAAGCTTACAGCATTGTACAAGCTGCTGCCTTGGGAGAGACGAGAAGATTCTGGCTTGACGATGGATTGCTCAAGACCAAAGGTAATCGACTTTATGTGCCTAAGTTCGATAACCTAAGGCGTGACCTCTTGAGGGAATGCCATGATACCTTGTGGGCAGGACATCCAGGTCAAAGAAGGACATTGGCCTTGTTGTCTGGCCAGTATTATTGGCCAGACATGGAGAATGATGTGGAGGAATTTGTGCGCACGTGTCTTATCTGTCAACAAGATAAGATCGAACAACGCAAGCCTAGGGGTTTGCTACAGCCCTTACCTATTCCAAAGCGGCCGTGGGAGTCTATTTCGATGGACTTCATCTCTGGATTACGTAAGAAAGATGGGCTGGCGTCTATCATGGTGGTGGTAGACAGATTTACGAAGTATGGAACATTCGTAGCAGTGCCGAGTGATTGTACGGCAGACGGAGCAGCTAGAGCATTCATGGCACATGTGGTGAAACATTGGGGATTGCCCACAACGATCATCAGTGATCGTGACCCCAGATTCACAGGAAAATTCTGGACCGAGTTATTCAAACTAATGGGAACATCTCTAAGTTTTTCCACTAGTTTTCATCCTCAAAGTGACGGCCAAACTGAGCGGGTAAATGCTTTGTTAGAACAGTACTTACGCCACTTTGTTGCAGCAAATCAGAAAAACTGGCCAGACTTGTTAGACGTGGCCCAGTTTTCATACAATTTGCAGAAATCGGAATCAACCGGGCATAGTCCTTTCGAGTTGGCGACAGGACGACAGCCTTTGGCTCCCACGGGTCTCTTTCTAGACACTTCACGGAAAAGTCCAGCAGCTCATCAGCTGGCGAAGAGGTGGAAAGAGAAAACGGAGTTGGCACGGGTCTTCTTGCATAAGGCAGCCAAAAAGATGAAGAAACATGCTGATTTGAAAAGGAGGGAGTCTTCTTTCAATATTGGTGACCAGGTCCTTCTCAAACTCAGACCTGAGCAATTTCGTCACCTTAGAAGCAGGAACAAAGGTCTTTTAAAGAAATATGAAGGACCCTTTCCTATCATTGAACGTGTGGGCAACCTTGCCTACAAATTGCAGCTGCCCAAAAGGTTTAAGTTCCACAATGTTTTTCATATATCGAACCTTAAACCCTATTTTGAAGATCCGGACCCGGACAGAGTAGTTGACCCAAGAGCTCCCATGGATATATCTACTACCTTTGACAATAGGGTAGAGTATATTATTGCAGACCGAGAGGAGCGCCAAAGGGGCAAGCCCCGGAGGACGCAATACTTGGTCAAGTGGCAAGGTCAACCGGAAAGCGAGGCAACATGGCAAGACGCTGCCGAGTTATGGCAGTTCGAAAAGGAGGTAGCCGTCTATCGCCAGGGGTTGCAGACGAGGGCGTCTGCCTTATGGCGGTGGGAGTATGAGACGGAGGATGAAGCCATGGTGTGGCCAAACACCAAGGTGGAAGACTGTGCAAGTCCAGTGCACAGCAATAGAAGCAATGGCCAAGGCCAAGTGCAATGGCACGGCCCAGAGGGGCGCACACATATGGCTGGCCCAGCATCAACTTCAGCAAAAGAAGACACACTTGAGCTTGCCAAACGGATGGCCAAGCAACAAGGTGCACAACAACCCCAACAGCCAGCTCAGACACAAGGCAGCACGCCAGCAGACACTTCTGGCGGGGCGAAATGGGGTTGGGCGCAACCAGGAATCCTGGCGGGGCGAAATGGGGTTGTTGGCGCCCAACCAGGACTCCAGGCAGGGCGAAATGGGGTTTCCTCAGGACGCCAGGCGCCAGGCGCCCGCGCGCGCAGGACTCCAGGCGCAGGCGCCAGGCGCCCGCGGGCGAAATGGGGTTTCCGCCAGGCGCCAGGCGCCCCGCGCGAAATGGGGTTTCCTGGGCGCCAGGCTCCAGGCGCCTGGCGCCCGCGGGCGAAATGGGGTTTCCTGGGCGCCAGGCGCCCCGCGCGAAATGGGGTTTCCTGGCGACCAGGGCGCCCCTTGACGCCAGAAACCGAATTTTTGGGATCTGACGGATTTTTGAGCGTTTTTAGAGATTTCAAAAGGCCTAGGGAGAGACTATAAATAGAGAGGCCTTTCCCATTGTAAAGAGGTCGAAAAATCCTTAGCCTTCTTTACTATTTTGGTGTATAGAGAGAGTTTTTAGCCTTGGCCTTCAAGAATGTTTGGCCACCCTTTGTAATCTTGTATTCTCAATACAAAGTAGGTTTTTCTCTTCTATACTTTGGTGCTTTCATTGTCCCATTTGGCTTGCAACTTCTTGTGTGAAGTATTGGTTGGAGGATCCGAGGCTCAAGGAGGCTGACTAGTTCTTCGGAAGAGCTAGGCCGCACGGGGTAGATATTCCGCTTGGCTAGACGGACCTAGCCCAGATCTAACCACGTGACAATATGGCTGAAAAAATTGAGGAACATGCATGGCTAGTAACGGTGACCGGGTTACCTTTCAAATTTTATTGGAAATCAGTAATATCCTTAAAAGGGAACCAACCTATCATCAAGGACTCAATTCCGCAGTTTTTAACATCGGAAATAGAAAGATAGGGTCACTTATCTGGATAGGTATGATGATGGAAGCTTTCTGCTACTACTGTCATCCCCTCCTGTGGCTGATGACCTGATCTTTTTTTCCTCTAGTCAAGCAACTTCTGAGGCTCTAGAATTTGTCGCTCCGATACCATGTTTGTCTTAGAGCTTTGACACATAGAGAAAGAACAGAACATTAGATCAAGCTTAAACTTGTCTCCAAATATCATTAATTTATGAACATAATTACAAAAGGCTTATCATTCTGAGACTAAGATTACAAATTCCAATTACATTAAAACTAAACTCTTGAGACTCCTTGTACTATTAAAGCACATTCAACAATAATTATTAATAAAAACACCTAAGATGTGAACCCTAAAGTGCTGTAAAAAGGATGATATTATTGTAAATTTACTGTTGACTCTAAATAGGAATGACATCAAGATAAGTCATGTATGTTGTTTCCTTTATGTTCATGTGACTTATAGCATTGACTTGGGTGGTTGCATCATCTACTTGGATGAGGCCTTGGATCTTTATTAAACATCTTAGATACGATGAGAGTTTGACATTTAAAATAGTAAAATCAAGAATGCGAGGAAGAAGATGATATATGAATAAAATGGTGGTCTCAGTCTTCCAGTTGCTTTCCTTTGATTCCATTTTTGAAAAGTTGAAATGCTAATGATGCATGATTTTTGTATTCATCTAGTTGCAACATTCATTAGAGTTAGTAGTATATATGGATGTTATTTTCAATGTCTATGAGACTATTAATATGGGTTTTCCATGCAGATGTTTGAGCAGAGATGATCGATGAAGGCGCTGGACTTTTTTTTTTTTTTCCTCACGAATGATTGGCATTTCTCCCAAACTTTACAGGGTCCAGTCTGTTTTGCTAATGCAAGCATCACTCCTGCATTAAGTGAGCTTGTACTTGAAATGTCAGTCATCATTAGTAGTAAGAGTCCCATTAAGTTTGGGACGAATAGAGAAAATGAAAATGAATACCACCAATTGTTTCAAGAATGATATGTCATGACACATAGTCATATTTTGACAGTTCTGTTTTTGGTTTCTCTTTGGAAAGGCTTAAGCAAGAGTATTGTACCAAGGCAAAGTGCTACACCTCCGGTGGCAGAAGTTTTCTCTTTCTTCTGATAAAAGTTTAGGCCAGCTTAATTTCTAAGATTTGGCAAACTTTGATCCTCAATGTTAAGGTCCTTGTGAGCCTCCTTTTATGCATTTGTGTGCAGAGTGACATAGATCTTCTTTTAAGACACCACAGGTTTGTGATGTTCGATGAGACTAATGCTAGCAAAAAAATTTCAAACAGAGCAACAGAATTGGCCCTGGTTTCACACACCTATTAAAGATGCTCAAACACCAAGAAAACACCAGTGTTGTAATACAATAATAACAAGAAAATAAAACGCTGAAGTCTGTAACAACTAAAAATGAACATCATCAGTAAACACTGGGTGATCGAACATCAACAACCTTGTAGCTCAAGTAATTTTCTCGAACACATAGAGGTGTGGGATAACTAGTCGTTGATCTTGGTTGCCTGGGAATCAAGCTCAAACTTGCATATAGAACATACTGCTTATTAGGGGACTTTCATTTTCCTCAACATGAGTTTGAAAAAAAAATGTTTCTCTGTACTGGTACATTCATTGATCAAGTTAGTCTTCATATTTTTGTTGGTTATTTTAATGCTGTTCACCTATGATAACCCTTTCTACTTGTTGGTAGGGGGGACATTGAGCCAAATCAAGCTCAAACTTGCATATGTTCGAAATTGGTTTGAATTGAATACTTCGAATTCGAGCTCAGCCTCCTATCTCAAAATTGGAATCTAGTTTGAACTTGAATTTTTTGACAAAATTTAAGTTTGAGTTCTAACCTACATTTAAAACTACAAAAATAAAAAAATATAAAAAAAGAAGAAAATATTGTGATGAATTTAGTATTATTAAACTACAAACTATCATAGGTGATGAGTCCAAGACTTTGCAATAGAACATACTGATGTATAATAACCAGCTTAATAGACCTAAAAGACAAAACAAACACTTCCATCAAAAGTGTATATTCCATTCGCAAACAACAATATTAAACGTTAAGGGACTTAAAAAGTCTGAACAATCGATTATCTTTGAGGTTTGAGATAAATAAGAACAACTATCAACCAACTAAAGAAGGAATTGACTAGATCAATTAGAGTAAAAGGTAATTTTGTAAAATAATCTATATTAACGAGTCGGTTTACGAGTTAACAAGCCGAGTTCGAACGGTTTACAAGCCGGTTTGGCTTCGTGCCACTCTTACTCATGGGGGACAAACACTACTCCACAAACTGCCTTTTCTCCGATCTAAATATCGACAATCTTATTAAATTAACTAATAATAAATGGACCGTTAACTGTCAAGAACTTAAAGGTTGAATTTCGATAGAAATTTCCTCCAAAAAAATATCCGAATTCAGACCATGTTGCCATAAAAAAGTTTTGTGGTGGCTTTATCTTTTTACAACAAAAATAGTGAGTACACTGATGCTCTGTTGCTCCCAGAAGCATTTCAGAAGCTGAAATCTGATTTATTTTAACCCTATACATTGATTGGATTTCACTTAAAAAAGAGACAGGAAGAAAAGAATCCTGCTACTCAGGCTTTTATTTTTGTCAAAACCCCTTCTTAGAAGAGCTCATTGGCACTAGAGTTAACAATCATACGACATTGGATTGGTGGTCTGTAAGCAACCACCATTTGCCATTTCTGTGAGGTCTGTTTAGTTTAGCCTCAAAACTTTTCTTTGTATGCGGAAGAGATGGAGGCTACAGCTTCTGCCACAGTCAAGTAGACGTTATCGGATCCAAAGGATTCCAGTGTATTCGACAAATGGAGTTTTTCGATCACTTCTCCAACCAGGTGAGTGAGCACCAGCTGAATCACAGAGACCCACGACTCAGATTGACGATATAAGAAGAAAAAAGAACCCGAAATCATCTGTTTAGGTGTTTTTTAGACTTTATTACCTGAAGTGATTTCTTCTCCAGTGTCTTCTTGAGTTCGGATATGGCTCCGATGCCACTGGTATCTATAGCAGTCACAGCTGCACAGCAGAACGGAAAATAGTTTTAAAGGGTTGCCATCGGTTCACTGAGATTACAGAGGGTAGGTGATAGAAATGGAGAAGAACAAGTGTTTGATCATGACTCACCTGCCATGTCCAGAATTACGCATTTTAGATTGTTTTCATTACATGATTGAATCCTCTCTTCTTCATCCCTCACCATTCTCAGAATCCTGCAAATGTTTCCAATATCAATCATTTCCGTGCGGTTTCAATGAAACGAAGAGAATTTTCAGCTATCTGAACTCTGAAGGATAATCTACCTTTCTTGAAGATAAGTTGAATTAGCGAAGTAGATTGGAGACTCCACGCTGAGAACAAGGACGGACGTAATCCTCGTCGCCTCCCTGTAGTACCCAATGTTTTGGTAAATCTGGGTTCCCGGAATATTGCCCAGAATCACCGTGTTCGGTCGTGTAACATGAATCAAAATCTTAAATATCGATATTCCTACCTGAAACAAGAACAAACACCATCTCATTATATCAAGATTTTTTTTTTCTTTACAGGAGAAATGAGCTCACGAGTCTCTCTGTTCCTACCGCAATGGCGAGACCCATTTGCACCGAGACGAGGAGAACACCCAGAAAAGCGCTTAAACAAGCCAAGAAATCGAGCTTGTCCACCTTCCACAGCCGAATTGCAGCTCCAAAATCGATCAAACCGATGACAGCAGTAATAATAATCGCGGACAGTATGACGTTGGGCGTGTAGAAAAAGAGAGGCATCAGAAACAGTAGAGTCACCAGCACCGTCGACGCCATTGCAATATTCGACAGAGCGGTTTTCGACCCGGCATTGTAGTTTACAGCCGATCGGGAAAATGATCCTGAAGAAAAAATTTAAAAAGTTGGTGAGTTATTCAAGCTAGAAATGGAATTTTATGTCTTATTGTCGTTTCTGGGTGGAGCCAAACCTGTAGTAACGTAGCATGAAGTGCATGAACCGGCCATGTTCATGAGACCAATCGCCATCATCTCCTTGTTTCCATCAACCTGGTAATTTTTCAGGGAAGCAAATGTTCTTCCAACTGCAATTCCTTCCTGTAGCCATTGAAGTCTAGTTACAAACAGGGTTAAGAATAGGAAGGCCAACTACTTTTAGGATATCGTCACTGGCAATAATAGATCTGCTTCAATTATGTTGGTTGATTCAATTGGAAATTTTAGATGAAATGAAATGGCAACCCATGCAACAAACAAGGTTTTGAGGTAAAAAATCTCTGTTCTTCTTCATAGTCAAAGCATCCAAAGAAGCATCTGGTGCTAACCAAATAAAAAACGATTGCAGGAAAATAATGAGAGAACTGCAAGAATTATGGATACTTACAGTGAGGGACAGAATTCCAGTTACAAGGCCTGTTTTGATGGCAAGGCTCAAATAGGCGCCATGGAAGTATAACATGTTTGCAGATGGGGGATTGACGCCTTTAGGCAAATGGCCAATCTGATTGAATGTAGATGAAATTAATATTGGTTTAAATTCTCTGTTTTCCTGGCAAACAAGAATTATCTGGCGTAACTTACTGTTTGAATGCCATGATTCTCGGCCTTGAAGATGAAGACCAAAAGGGTTGACAGAATTACAGAGGTTAGTGGTGCTGCTGCTGAAACCCAGAATAGCTTTGGGTTTCTCATGCTCTGCAGTAGAAAATTTTGTTTGTTTTATTACTTGAGAGAATATAATAACAGTGATCATGGTGAAAAGATTCTTGATTTCCATTTTCATGGCAGAAGATAAAAATTTTGAAAGAAGGTGATATAAACTTACGATGTGCCTGGCCGTCAGCAGAAAAACCAGAAAGCAGAAACCCATGAGAATAGTTTGCCAAGCCCACTGTAGATTTAGTTAGCAATAACTCATCAGAGAAAAGCCTCTCAAGCAACTCGAGACGAACAAATATATGTAAATGGAGGCTTTTCTCTGACCTCTTCTCTGCGTTGGAAAACAGAGACCATTACAGGGACGATACCCATCTTAGTAGTAAAGTGAACAATGCCGAGCAATCCCTTCAGTTGCTGAAGTGAGACTATGATTGCAGCGCCAGCCATGAACCCCACTAGAGTTGCTTTTGAGAGAAAGTCGATGATGAAACCCAATCTGATAATCAAGAATAGTTTAGAAAACTACAACTGATTTGCTTTCTGGTTTTGTAGATTTTTGGTCCTGATATTGAACTCAAACTCAGGTTTGCAGGGATCACCACAACACGAAATTCTCTTTAGGAGAATAGTGTGGAGAATATATCTACGTATGTTTTAATTAATTTCTTTAAATTCAAATGGTGTTTTATTAAATTCAGAAGAAAACGTAGCACCTTAAAAAACCCAAGGAAGCCTGAAACACTCCAGCGAAGAAGGTTGCTGTGAAAGCCAACTGAAGATATAGAACGGGGTCTTTAACAGGGGAGACCATCTCTCTGAGCATGGATCCCATGACCAGAGATGCTATGGAGACAGGACCCACTGCAAGATCTCTAGAGCTACCAAGAAGAGCATATATCAATGGCGGAACAAAGCTTGAATCTGACAAAAAAGCAAAGAAATTCAGAGAGACAGCAGTCAGCAAAGGATGAAGGTTTGGCGTTAGAAAAAATCCATTAGAGGAAGAATCTCAGAGCTGAATCTGAAAACTTACAGAGTCCGATAATGGGAGGCAAATTAGCAAGTTTTGCATAACTAATTCCCTGTACGAAGAAAAATCAAGATTCGTTCAGTCAATACTATATTCATTCTGCAGTCGATTAAGCACTCAAAACAAATGGAAAGCATTTCCAATTTCATTCCAAGAACTCGGTCTGATAACATTAGGAAAATGTTATTTGTTCTTCATTTCAATCAGCCCACGATGAGAAAAGATAACGGTAAGGATTTTCCTCACCTGTGGAATCGCCAAGCTTGCAATGGTAACGCCAGAAACAACATCAGACTTGAGAAGCTTGAGACTGTATTCCGAACCCCACTGGAAAATGGGGAACAAGTACTGTAGACCCAAGAGCAGCTTTCTCAAAGGGCGTTGGTTTTTGAACTGGTGAAGAGGATCATCTGGGAAGAAAATCTCTCCGAGTCTCTGTTTTAGAGCTTCGAGTGTGCTTCTCTTTGGTGGCATGCAGACCTTATGAATCTCCATTGGCGGTATTGTTGCCGAGATTGGTACAGGGTTTTCGAGGTCTGAATCAGTATAGGATAAATCTTCCACTCTGTTAGAGCTTCCACCCATTGTTTCTCGCTTCCTCTTTCTCTCTCTTTCTCTCTGCACGCTCCACCACTGCAGAGAAGGAAGGTGGCCACTCTATTTATAGAGTGAAGGAAAGTGATTGCTCGCTACTTCCTCCCACTCCTTCATAAATCCACATCACACCGAAAACCCAGACATGAAATTTCTTGAAATTGCTCCTCATAGGGACCCAGTTTATGGATTCCCACAGGTTTCACTTTCTGGGTATTAAAATTTTTTTAATGGCGAGTAATGGGAATTTGAATCACTGGCATGCTCCATGAATTGAAGCGTGGAATCCATAAAAGATCAACCATCTGGACTTTCATGGGACTTTGATCAGTGTGAACAATAAGCCAAACAGTAGATTAATTGAACATGAAATCGAATCTGTTAGTAAAACCATGTTTGGTACATGTGATTCCCAGTTTGTTTACAAGCTTGTGCTCCTTTCTGGGTTCCTAAAGTGTGGGAAAACAGTAGTAGAAGATGGTTAGTGTTTAATTGGGGTTAGTAGGTCGGTTGCTTGATTCAGACGACAGGCACGCCTTCACCCTGTTATTTTTAACACCTCTTAATTAGCGCCTGTATATTAGATGGCGAGGAAGACGGGTACTACTTTGTTAGAACAGGAAAAAAATCATCAATTCTCAGAGAAGAAGGTTCATTTTTTACTGTAAACTGAGTTTTTTTTTTTAACCTTTGATGCTTTGTAACTTTGGCAAGTCATAAAAGACTACCGTTTTTATCTTTTGAGAATTAAATGATGAAATCTTTCAATATACGGAAACCAGACATGCTTAAAAAGTAGTTTATTCTCAGATTAAAAATAAGGGAAAATCACAGGATCAAAGTTTCTGAATGTAAATTAAACAAGAACACGTTTTTATCTTTTGACAATTAAATGGTGAAGTCTTTCATATACAGAAACCAGATATCCTTGAAAGTAGTTTATTCTCAGATTAAAAATAAGGGAAAATCACAGGATCAAAGTTTCTGAAAGTAAATTAAACAAGAACAGTGGGAAGACTGTATGAAGCCGAGAAATGATTTATATTAGACTGGAAGTGCGTCACAAGACCATGGGAATTCATAGTGCTACTTTGACCTAGGTAGTTTTTAAGAAAATGTTCTTTAGTGCGACCCATGTCTTTTCTTCTCCAAACTCCGCTTGCGGCAGACTGTTGTCGTTTCCAAAAAGTTGATCGATTTCCTTCCTAGAATATTAATTGTCGGGATGATTTATAAGAATTCTTTTTGTTAGGCTCTCTACTTGAGAGAAAAAAAACAGAACTGTTCTGTTCCTGTACCTAAATCACTAATTCTAATAACTTCGAATACAGTTTTCTTAATCGGCAACGATGATTCAACTTACCTAACTTTCAGTCACGGATTTAAGTTGATCGGGTTGTTCAGAAGAGATTGAACGTAAAACAGAAGTGGGTCTTCCTGAATCTTTTGAAAAGCTCTTTTATAATCTAACAATTGTTCCGGCAGGATTTTCTAGGAAGAAAGACAGTCGATCTATACATACGTGTCCAATAATGCTGCTTATATCTTAGCTATCTCAAATAATTTGAAGGAGTTTCTTCTTTCTTTATACCCATTTTGATATGGATAAGCTGATATAATGAATCTATTCTCTTGTGAATGAATGAATACAAGCGCATGGGTGATCTTCTTTTCTTATTCTCCATTTGGTTCTACTAGTATGAAATGAGATCAATAGGTCAGTTATTGAATTTGATTCTTCAGCAACCACACAGTTCATTTAAGAATTTTACAGAACCAAACTAAACGACTAGAAACATGTGAGAGACTTGGTTAAGAGACAGGATTTGTGAATCCGTGACTGTTACTGGTCTTTCTTAAGGCTCCCCACATGTACTGTGCGTACTGCTTCACTGGCATTTACGTCGAGAAGATAAAGAAGCTCCAATGGCAGCAGACATGACAAAGTGTAGCAGAGAATGCTTCAGAAAGGGAAAAAAATGGCACACATGGACCATATCACATATTCTTTGTAGACCTTATCAGTTGCGTGTGAACTCGTTTCCATGCAATATAATCGAACCAGATTCTTTTTTGCAGAAATTTCTGTATCGAATGTGAAACCAAAGGCCTGCTCTGCTAGATCTGCCAATATTTTTTCACGAGAACGTCGCCATTCTTCTGTAGATTCTATGCTGCCAAACGCAAACTGAGCTGCAAATATCAGAAATCGAGTAAAATATTTTGGTTGAAGGCAACCCGATCATGTTTAATCATTCTAGCTTAATTTTCACCAGAAAATACGGAAGTAGGTAAAAATCCAGAACTTTTGATTTGCTTATCTTCTTCTTCTGTCTTTTCTTTCAGCTTTTTAACAAACTTTGCATGCGCATTCTGTAACCAAATTTTTTGGCGAAAAGCAAGCTTTGAGCAGATGACACAAAGCCTAGCTTGAATGTAATTAAAAAATTTCCAAATTCGCGTGCCTGGTTTTAGCCCACCGAAGGAGGATAGATTTTTCATTATTTTTCGAATAATGAAAAAGGAACTAGTGATGTTTCTAAGTTCTGAAGCCTTTTTCTTGTGTGGTCAGCAATGGAGGGCAAAGATATGAAAAGAACTAATTCAACCCACAGTTGCGTAGAGGAGATTTTTCTAGTTTACTGATATTAGCATTATCAGAGAGATTCCATTTAAAATCCTTCAAAACTCACAAATGGGAAGCTGGGTTAGCCCCCAAATTTTCTATCAATTCCGATCAAAAGTTACAGAAAATGGGGTAGAAGGAATTTTGATCTTTTTGGAAGGTTTTTAAAAGTTGAGTATTCTGGGCATCCATGGCTGTTCGTTCTCCCACTATCCTCCAAAGGCCATCTCTTTTTAACTTTATTAGATTGCAGAAAGCATCCTTTGCACTCATTTGACGGTCTATAACAAAATTCTTCCATGGACCCCGCCACAGATTTAAAAACTTTGTAAAAGAAGCACCCGAAATTAAAGCAGCTAAGAAAGAACCAAAATTCTCTCACCTTTCTTCAAGATTTTGCCTGGTTGGGGGGATTTCTTCTTCCACTCCCCTCGGTCTTGATTGCCGACTGCCTTTCACCGTATAGCCATGATACCATTTATGAAAAACCCACCGAGCCAGTGATTCCAGTCAAAACCCATGGGTAAGAACTGAGAAGATTCATCTACTCAGGATCCTTCCTCCTGACACAGAATGAATGCTTTTTCAGGCTGAAATTCATGCAGCGGAACTGTCTTCATCTGCTTATTCGAACTAAGCGGGTTTTTACGTACGTAAAAAATCAACGTCAGCTTGAGAGTGATGGATCATAGAAGGCGCGAGAGACCTGTTACTGCCTCTGGATGATCTTGGCTGCACTGTAGGAGACACTGTGCCATCGAGTGTGAACTGGCTCATTCTATCCAGGCACAGTTTTCGTTTTTCTTTTCTTCTGTGATGTGATCGATCCGTACAAAGAACAGAAGAATATCTTCTGATAGCAGAGTTGCATGAGATGTTAAGGTGAACCAGCTCCACTCTGGGACGAAGATTTTGATACAGTTTGGCGTGCCTTTTTTTTTTTTTATGTGCTTTAGGGTTACCAAACTGGTTTCAATCACGTCAGGTTCGGTGATTGATCATTCTAGAGCAACAGGTCCACGATGCTTTCCACCCAGCAAGAGATGACAATCGGGTTCCTTACATTTGGTTCCACATAAGATTGACAACCCTTGTTGTCATCTTAAGATATCTCTTGTATGTTTTCTGAGAAATTTCAATGGAGAATTGAACAATGATACATAAATGTTAATTTTTTTAAAAAAATCTCTTAGATCTGAAGATTACTTTGGCTGATGAATGCAAGATTATATCTAATATGGATTTACTGAATTGGTCTTTGTATTAACCATGGAATAACAAATTACTTGGTGTAATGTGAAACACAATCTAGCTATTGAATCCAAAGTTAGAGCCACAAAAATTCATTACAGGCACTTGGATAACTCCACTTCGAAATAACCGAAAGGAGAAGTTTAGGGTCTGTTTGGAACCCCGTGTAAAAGAAAAGAAAATAATACAAAATAAAATGAAAATTTAACCATTATTATTCCCAAAAAGTTGTTTACGAAAAGAAGAATTTGATCATTACCTCATTTTTATAACCATTTTTAGGAGTAATAATGGTCAAATTTTCATTTTCTTTTCTTTTCTTTCTAGGGGCTCCATACAGACCCTCCACTTGAAATAGGTTAAGAGGTGCAAGGTGCCTTGTTATGGTCCTGGGGTTAAGTACCTATGTCTTCCGCTCCTAACAGGCCGATCTTTTGGGTAGTATTAGCTAGGTGCTTAACATTTGGTATCAGAGCGGGCTCCCATGTCGCGCGTTCGAATCCCGGAGGAGGCGACCTAGCGGAAGGGGCGACCTAGAGAAGGGGGTGACCTAGAGGCCGGATTAAAATTACTGGTAGGCCGTAGGAACTTAACCCAGGTCCGGCCAGTGTCGCTAGAGTGGGCCATCGCTAGAGTAGGTCGTCGCTAGAGTGGGTCACCGTGGACATCAGCTCGCGAAGGTGGGGTGTGATGTTATGGTCCTGGGGTTAAGTACCTATGTCTTCCGCTCCTAACAGGCTGGTCTTTTGGAGTGTGATGTTATGGTCCTGGGGTTAAGTGCTTAACATGCCTATATAATAACTAAATTTGAAAATAAAAACACTAAACTTTGAAAAGAAGAGAGCTAAAGGATTTAATGAGGTACATATATTTACACAAATTCATTGACACGATTATCTACTCCTTCGATACATTTGGGGAAACGAGTATGGACCTGAACCATATAAGCTTAGGTGCACCCAATTTTCATTTTTACCATCAAGGTTGAATTAAATCACTTAAAATTTGATTTTTTTTATTTTACATTTATTTATTATCTTATGCATTTATGTTAAAATTATTTTTATTTTTTATTTTAATAATAAATTAATATAATGACATTGTTGTAAATACAATGAAGTAAATGACATTCTTATAGATAGAATAATTTTTTAAAAGAAAAATAAGCTAGACACAACCATATTTCCCTCAGTCTAAGGGTTGTAGTTATGAATGGATACACTATTCAATGACTTGGCCCATTTGGCTATTACATATTTTTGTATTACATTTCAATCTCATCTTCTCCTTCACTACCAAAAAATTTCAAGAGAGATATAATAATAATCTTCTTGAGAAGGGGCTTGGAAGAGGCATCCCCTTGGGTCAAATACTCATTCCTCTCTCCTTTGTGATCCACCATTTCCACTCTCTTTCCTTCTTCTCTCTCGTGCCAAAGAGATCATTCTACACCTAGTGTGACATGACATGATGAGAAGTCAAGCAGATCCACCTTAAGAAAGAATGTCCTATGAATATTCTTGGCCATTGAAGGGCAATGGTGAATTTTTGGCCTTTGATATTGCTAGACTCAATCATACCCAGATGACTTATCTTTCTGTGCTTCTCTCTATCCTTTGAAGTCAGAAATGATCTTTTCTATCTTCAGTGCCTCTCACAGTTCTTCTGTCAAGCTGCCCAATCCTGACCAGAGGACTACAGAAGGAGCACAATCATTAATGTTTTCAATCCTCCATTAGATCTCCAAACCTCCAAAAAGCTCTAGCTTTATCATAGAAAAATGAAACTTGAGTACCCTGATGAGACAGTTTAGATCAAAATGTGGAGCTTCTCAAATTAGACAGCACCATTTCTCATCATGCAGTAGTTTAATTGCGTGTAAAAGCTGAAAGAATCGAGTAGCTGGAACTGTAGACAAGCCATGTGTCGGACGAAGATAAAGATGGAGGTAAATGTCTTACCAGTTATGATGGGATTGATTTTTTTTAATTTTTTTTTTTCCAGAGTGAGTGGAAGAAACAGCATTTTTCGATCTGGGTTGATTTGAGCTTGCCGATGGAAGAAACTGCGCCACTGGTTTCACGTTGCCATCGGCTTTTTTTTGGCAAGAACAAATTCCGATTTCCATCCAAAGCTGATGCATTTACGTGGAGACTCTCAGACGCCATATAGCATTGGTCTCTTTGAATCATTTCTTCATCCTCAAGTGCAATCCTATCGACAAGCTTGATCTCATCATAGAAGAAGGAAAGATAATTGTATCCGTCACCGCAGACGCAAGTTGATGAATCCAGGCCTCTAAATTTTGATGCTCCATCTTCAAATCGGCGCCAGCGATTTTGATATAAACTAATCAGTTCATCATCCATTAACTTCGACTGCCTCCAATCAGGCAAAGCCAGAAGAGTTTCTGCTGAAGGATATGCTTCAGATATTCCAAACACCTAGAGAATGTGCTGCTTGCACGTTCAAAGATTGGAAGGAACTCAGAACTTGACAGCACTTTTTTTTCCCTTTACTGGGATTTCTGGTCCTCCATTAAAGCAACTCTCTGAAATTCAAGTTTAAGACCTACGAGGTAGGCGTGCTTTCTGATAGCAACCACTACGGTTTCTCCATTCGCCACATCTCTAAAAGTGGAGAAAGCACCGAAGAAGAAGATGCTTCTTTCTCACATGGGCAACACAGGTCTTGGATTTCCTAACCGTCAATTTGAACAAAACCATGAGTTTCAGTCTTATAATTATGCTTTTCAGAATTTAGTTTAATGACTAAAAGAACTCCAATTAGCTGTGGAGGAGGGAGGTTGGCCGCTGGTTTGTAGCTTTTATTTTGATGAGAGTCTGCTTAGCGTGAGAGAAGTTCATAATTTGCATTCATTGCCTAGCCTGTACTAATACCAACCATTCATTTTCAGGCTATTGAGAAGCTGCCATTATTGGGCTAATGCAGATTTAGAGGCTCATTCATGCTTTTTTTTTGGAATTCTGAGTAATCTTTTGTACTTTTCAAGCTTTTCAGTGAAGCAAGCAACTTGTCTCTCTCTTGGTCCAAAACCAAAGTAAAATTATCTTAATATAAAGCAAGGTAAATTTCTCTTAATATAAAATCAGTGTGATTAATTTCATATATATAAAATATTAAGAAAAACTATTGGTTTGTAAGGTTGAGTAACAGGTCTGATGAGAAAACTAACCTAAAGGAGGAGGGGAGGGTGAATATGTTTCTTAAATTTGTGGGTAATTTCTTTACTTCTTTTGATTCTTTTGTTCAATCTTTTTTAGCAAGATTGAAGCACAAGTGAAATTTAAGTAACAAGCCCATTATAGGATACACAATGATTTATAATGGTTTACAATTCGACATTGTCTTGGATTGTTAATCCACTCCCAAGGTGTTGGAATTAATTCACTATGTTAGGGTTGCCAAATGATACCTACAACAAATTGCTTCTTAGTCCAAGTACAAAGTTGCCCTTCTAGGGACTTACACCACTTGATTGATCACAAGAACCAATTTACAAAGTTAACCATCACATATGAATAGAACAACAAACTCAATTATCCAATCTAGACCCACAAAAGGGATTTTACAATAATTAACTAGGCCATACAAGCTTAGACCCACCAAGGGATGTGTAGCAACTCAGTAGACACCCAACTCAGATTTACGTTGGAATTTTTGGCATCACCTACCTACATAAGGACTTATAGCCCATGATAGCAAACAAGGCTTACCAACATTTGCTCCTTAGACACAAGACGGTGTATAAAAGATCCTAAAAGGACTGCTAAGAAACACTCACATCTGTAGGGGTGTCATGGCTATTAAATAAGTTGAATTTTCATAGATATGATATATAATTATAATTATGCAAGCTAGTGTATGTTCTCTTACATCTTTTTCCTTTTGAAGCACGTAGCCCTAAGGGCATTATAGTCATTGTAAGCACCTACACACAACTATAAATATAGCCTAAAGGCATGGGGTAGAGCATTCAAGCCTCTTCCTTTTGGGTCAAATTCGTCCTTACATCTCTCTCTGTTTTCCTCTTTTCCTTATCCATTGGTTTTTTCTCTCTTCTCTTCCAAGAGCTAGAGTTCCTCTCTTCTCTCCTTCCCTTGAGATCTCGTGTGGTAATGTGTTGGCCCTAGAAATTAACATAGTATTAGAGCGGGAAAAGATATGAGATAGAAAAGGAGAAGAAAATGAGGAAGAAGAAGAAAAAAAAAGAGTTTCTCGTTTTTCCTTAAGTCTTTCTTTCCCAATTCCTGTTTTTCATTAGATGTTTTACTCTCTTACCTATTGAAAATTATATATCATTGGAAAGATATTTGAGTCTAGTTTCAAACTCAAATAGAATTGTTGAAATCAAATTTTATAGAAAGAGAAATCAACATTTGAAGCAGCAAAGGTCAAGCAGCAGAAAAGTTTCATGTAGCAGCATAAAGCCTCAACTTCCTAAACGGTTTTTACCAACATTAATGAAGATTTTGTTAAGTTGTGGTGCCTAATTAATGTCTTACACTGAGTTAGTACACAGATCGTTTGGGGATATATTGACACGTATTTCATTAAGGGTAGTTTTGGGATTTCACATTTGCATTACAGTTGCCTTAATTTTCTCTTTATATTTTGGGGGTGCCGCCATTAGGGTTATTATTCGGAGACGGATCATCAGTTGCAGCTGAGAGAGGATAGAGAAAAAATACTTGAACGGTGTGTGATTTCTCTTGTAAACTACTCCATCTTCATAGTGGATTATTGCAGCACCGGAAGATAGGACATAGTCTCACCTTGAGGCAAACTTATATAAATCTTGTGTTTTTTTGTGCTTGATTATTTTATCATTATTGTTATCGTTAGTATTGAATTAGGGAATTTAATTCCTAACAGATTTATAGTGAGAATTATATCTCAAAATAAATATATGTGAGTCTAATTTCTATCTCAATAAACCAGTCCTCAACTTGATCTTTCTAGAGAGAGATATCCACATTAGAAGTATCAAAGGTCATGTAGGTATCCTGTTGCATGTGAAGATCAAAATTTTAGCCAATTTTTTTGTTTCACTTTTTGAGTTGCTGATGTTGATTGAGTTTCCTATTTGTTTTCAAAATCTAGTCAAGGTTTTACCAACTTGAACATCTTTCCTTCCTTAAAAGTCTCTTTTGTTTGATCTCACATTACATTAGTTTCCTTAAGAGAAGTCTTTCCCATTATGTGTTTACTTTCCTTTTTTACAAATTCTGAAATTTTTGATTTAGAAAACTTTGTTTCCTAATTCTAGATTCTAAATAATTGTCCTAAATCTCCCTTTTCCTTAATTATCTATTGAATAAGTTTTTTTCCAAATTTCTCAAGTTGTGTAAAAAAGTAATTGCCTTATCTTAGAAGTTTATGTTTAGAAAGTTTCCATTATTATGTTCCATCTCAAAAGTTTCTTATTGAAGATTTCTTTTTAATTTCCTCAATCATCTTGTTTATACAGGAATTATTTTTTATCTCTTGAGTCAAACCTGGTCACTTTTTATCCAGCTATTGGTCTAAAAGTGTTTCCTTCTTACTTGGAAGTATGAAGAGTTACATTGTACGCATCCTTCTGTTTGAAGTACGATAGATGCTATCTTTTTATTCACACACTTAATTCCTCAAAGTACTTTCTTCAATTTGTTTTTGTTAAAATCACTTCAGAACAATGCCTATAGACCCACTACCTAAAAGTATAGGAGTGTGCACCACATCCAGCTTGAGTCAAGTCTTTTATTCTCACCCAAGAGGCGATTTGTGTTTGAGTTACCCTTAAAAAGTGAATAGTCTCTTTGTTGTGCCTTAAAATTGGGTTATTTTTTCGCATTTGAAATTGATCAGAGTGTATTTCAGACTATGATTGTTTTGATTGGTGTATGGAGCTCTGTCGTACGGCTAGGAATGATTTTTCTTCTGTCACAATTATGTTGTGCAAATTGGGTCTCTTGGTAAAGAACAAAGAGATCCCCAACTTGAGGGGGAAAAGTAAAAGAAGATGTACAAGACAAAGGTAACCAATAATGAAGAATTCCACGTGTTGCGGTAATAAACTTTTATGTGGCTAGAATATCCAAATAAGGAGGAGACAAGATGAGAACAAGATGAAGATTACGAGCAAGATGTGAACAAGAACAATATGATTCAAAGCAAGGTAATCAAAAAAAATTTTCAAGCACAGAAGCTTCTTGACCAAGATTATTTGTAAGTGAAGTTACAAACACCAACTTGAGAGGGAGTTTTAAGCGACACCCACGTGTGTAGGGGTGGCATAACTAGTAAATAAGGAGAACTTTCATAGAGATGGCATAGAATTTAATTATGCAAGCGGGTGTATATCCTCTTATGTCTTTTTCATTTTGAAACATGTAGCCCTAAGGGCATTGTAGTTATTATAAACACTTTCACACAACTATAAATTAATATTGATTGCATTCAAAGTGATAAAAAAAATTCAACAAATAAACAACCACTACATCAAGGATTTTTATAGTGTGTCACAATCAATATTATGGATTGCTACTCCACTCCCAATAAGCCATTGTCTGTTAGGAATTAGATACCCTAATTCCAAACTAATGAGAGCAATAATAATAAATGTGGAAGAAGGGAAAAACAAGCATGAAAAAACACAAAAAAATTTATACAGGTTTACCTCAAGGTGAGACTATGTCCTGTCTTCTGCCATTGTAGTTATCCACTATGACGATGAAATATTTTACAAAAGAAAGCGCACACTAACAGGTGTTTCTCTCTAACCTCTCGGGCTACAACTCGAGATGCTCCTCAAATTAAGATGATCAAACCATAATAGCGGTACCCCTCAATTATAAAGAGAAAATTAGGGCAACCACGATACAAGAGTAAAATTACCAAACTACCCTTAATGAAATAACAGTTAATATATCGTGGACCGGTCGGGGGATTAAATTATAGTGTGTCACAATCGATCTGCGACCAACTCAACATAGGGCGTTAATTAGGCTCCACAACTTCATATTAGCTTGGGATTAATTTTTCCATTATGAATAGCCAAATGACATCCACAACAAAGAGTATCTAGAGACTCAATTATAGTATTTTCCCAAATACTTTGGGACTTATAGTGAGCAGCTCCTAAGTACAAACACTTAGACCCAATTAAGGGATTTTTGACAACTTTCAATAAGCTTATACATGTTCTGAGTGGTTTATATGCAATTTTGAAGAAGAATATTCTTGAGCTCTCCCATGTAAAATCAAATGCAAAATAATGAAAATGATGAGTATTCCACGATGAACACTAGAAAGACACTTATCTTCTCCAAGTTTGGTATTTATGATATGCAATTTGGGATACATGATTGTCTTTGGCATTTTTTACGTGCTTTGATACAATTTTCCATATTGCATCACCAAATCCTTTAAATCACACATTTTAAATGGAAATTTATGGGTTCCATTTTTATCTTTAAAAATCTCCCTCAAAATCTTACTAGATGCATTCATGAGTTTGTCTTCATTAGATTATGCCATTCTCGTCCAAACCCTTTGGTAAAAACTTTTGTTAGTTGGTCATGTGTTCATGCAATTGTATTGACTTTGTTTGAATCATTTTACAAATAAAATGACAATCAATCTCTATATACTAGGTATACTCCTGAACTAGAACCTCCAAGGCTCTGAGAACTTATGGGAAGTTTAATGGTGAGTAATGGGAAGTTTAAATTTTTTTAAAAATAAAAGAAGTAGAAAAATTATATACATCCATTTTAAGTAGAATAGTCATGTTGTTGAATTTTAGCGGATGAACATGAAAGAAAAAGAGGAAGAAGAGAGAGAGAGAGAGCACTTGGAAGAGAAAATAGTGGGATGAGAGAACATTGATTTTGTTTCCCTTACACATTCTACTTAGTAAACTTATTACACTTAGAATCGTACTTAAACTAATCTATCCATGTCCCAATTTCTCCAAAAAATAAATTGCTCAATTAAACATAAATAGAATAAAACACAACTAGGAAACAACTTATAAAAGTCATCCTATTTTCAGCTTCTTTTTTGAGCTTGCTGCACATGTGAGACTTTCTCTTCATCATAAGATTTACCTTAGACTTCATCAAATCATCTTCTTTAAGACTCTCCCTCAAGATGTTGTTTTTAACTTCAGCTTGCTAAAAAAAAAAAAAAAAAATGATCTTCAATCTTTGATCTTCCTTCTTCAACACTTTGGGCTTTAAAATCATCCAAAGATAGAAATTCTTCATTTTCCATTTTCTCCCTTGGATGTTCTTTACCATAACTCATAGAATTCTTCATGACAAGTCATGACCACAAATTCCTCATTATTCATACTTCTCCTTCTACTTCACCTCAAATAGAGGATCACTCTTCCTTCTTCTTTTTTTCATTAGACCCAGCGTACATGTAAATAATATACAAGAAGAAACACCACTCTTAGCAAATGATAAGTCTCTATACAAAAAATAAAGAAAGAGGTCTAAGTATGAAAACATTGCTCAATTTCAAAGGGAACAAACCTTTAAGCCTTGAAAAAATGTTTGTTAAGGATAGCTAAAAATAATAAACTTGGGTGAAAAATAAAAGATTTGACTCAATCTGTTTCTTATAGGTAGTGATTTATAGGCATTGTTATGAAGTGATAAAAATAAATATTACAAATTGAAGAAAGACTAGAGGTTTCATTGCTTGTACTTAAATATGCAAATAAAGGCAACAACAATCATGACTTCTAAATTGGGTTTTTGCTAAAAGACACCCACGTGTATAGGGGTGGCATGGCTAATAAATAAGGAGAACTTTCATAGAGATGACATAGAATTGTAATTATGCAAGCTGGTTTATGTAATTTTATGTCTTTTTTCTTTTGAAGCATGTAGCCCAAAGAGCATTGTAGTTGTGAAGTTGGGTCTAAAGCTCATCCCAAAATGACTAGCCAACTTAGGAAACGTCTTTTCTAACTAATAAACTCAAGATCTTTGTACTCACTAATCCATGTGGGACTATTCCTTAACTGTAGGCATTGTAAACACCTTTACACAACTATAAATACAATATAAAGGCATGGAGTAGAGTATTCAATCATCTTTCTCTTAGCTCAAATTTTTCCTTACACCTCTCTCTCTTTTCTCTTCTTTCTCTCCCTTGGTTTCTTCTCTCCTCTCTCCAAAGAGCTAGAGTTCATCTCTTCTCTCATTCGCCTGAGATATTTTGTGTTAATGTATTAGCCCTAGAAATCAATAATTTTAAATTTAAAAACTTCAAAAATATGGAGGCGCACACTAAATTTTTGACCTCTTCGAAGAAAGACACGAGATGGAGACTACCATGCAGTCTTTATGTTAAGGCTCTTGCTCCGATATGCAAGTCCAAAAAGACATTGTGCAAACAAAATAGGAGACTATTGATAATGAGAATGTATAAATTATAGTTTAGAAGAGAGCCTATACTTTTGGCTTAAATGGTTTAATCATCAGACTGAGAACTACATGGTTGAGGGATGAAGAATTGGTAAGATTTGAATGGACGAGACCGGGTGGAATAGCTTTGTAGAATTCAATTTTAACAAATCAGAGAAAAAACACTTCAAGAGGCATGAGTGTTTGACCATGAGATAGTTGTTAGTGGACCCAAACTAGGACACTTGTTTGGCAACAAGAGAAGGTGGGACGTATAACAGGAGAGAGACTCTTCAATGCCAAGTTAAAATAGGATGTTGCTAAAAATAAAATAGAACCTATTGTCAAAGGATGTGAGAAACTTTCTAGATAAAGAGAGATAAGATTCAAAATTAGAAAGTTTCCAACAATAGATTTCTCTTCAACATAGAAAGAAGAAGGGTCTTAACTAAAGCAAATAAATTGGTGCTGCCCTTCTCAAAGCAAACCATCCAAAATGAAATGAAAACTAGGAATCTAAAACTTTTAGAAAGTTGTTTGAATTAGTAAACCTAGTGGTTGCACATCTGGTAGATGTCATTGGTATTCTTTAATGTTACCTTGCCAAAGATATTAATGTATGGGGATTAATAAGCTTAAAATTCATGTTTTCTACTGGCAACAAGCTTCCAACATGACCATTCCTTCTTCTGATGTAGATATCTAAATTTAGAAAATTTGGATTTCGAAACCATTTGTTGGGTTAGAAAATGGACTTATAAATATTTTTTTGGACCTATAATTTTCTACATAAAGTCTTGCTTATTATGGTACAAATCATCTCGAAAAGTGAAGTTTTTTTTGCTAGTTGTAACCTTATTGTTGTCTAACTTTGCTACTTAAGATATCAATTTCTTCTTCTAGAAAACTCAGATTGTCAAAATTATTTTTGTGTTAGAAAATAAACTAAAGATATTTCTTAAAATATATAATTTGAATATGAAATTTATGCAATAATGGTGTGAAAGTCAAGGAAAATTTGGTTTGATAAAAAAAAAAAAAAAAAACTTCGCATTTGAAAGAGAACTTTTTTCTTTTTCCTTCTTGATCTTCTTCCCCTTTTCCATTTTTTTCCTTCTCCTTGTCAAGAATGAATCCATTCTGCTACCATGTTGAGTTTCAGTAAATGAACATGCAAGAGAGAGAAGAACAAGAGAAAAAACGAAAGAGGAGAGTGCACGTTTGAAGAGAACAAAGTGGGAAGAGAGAGTTGCTTTTGTCTCACTCACACATTCTATTTATAAAAACAAATTCTTAGAATCATACCTGAACTACAATACCCATCTCCCACTCATACCCAAATATAACTTGCTAAATTAAACATAAAGTGATATCGATCGCAACTGGGAAGCAACTTATAACTGTCCTCTTCTCATTCCTATTTTTCTTTGCATGGATTGGGAAAGAACATGAGAATCATGTGTTAGAAGACTTGGTTCTAGTTAGCAGGTATGACCATACATTTCAATTATTTTGTTGTTTTTAGGTAATTATTTGTCATATTTATCATATAATATCACAGACCTATGTTATACTTAATTTGCTAATAGTATTAACATAATGACATTGTAATATGTCACTATGTGCTATATATGTACTTATTCAACATTGTGGCATGGCATTTTCCCAACTAGACAAGTGAAGATTTTCAGCATGAGAGAGTGAAGTGTTGTTCATTAAGTTAGAACCAAAAACTGGACCACTTCGAGAAGGCCTTATGTCCTATGCTATGAAACCGTAACAAACTTTGGGAGGAAAAGTCTACCATCAACAAAGGCAAGACTAATTCTTACATTTTTCTTATTTATGTTAAATTACAAGAATACCTCCTACATGTAAATCAAGGAAGAACATACTAACCAAATAAACGCCAACATCATCCCAATGAGGAAGAGAGGGGGATGCCTCTGTGATGTGGAAAGGCTTGAGTTTCAGATATGAGACATGAAAAATAGGGTGAATAGTTGTAGTCCATTAATTTAACCATCCAATCTTGTTGTCTTGGGTTCTTGAAACAATTCTGCAAATTAAGTTTAAACAGGAAGGAGAAGATCAGGTGGAGAGTATATCATTACCATACATGATGATGACAACTCGCTTGTTAAGGATCTTACTTACGATCCAAAAAGACTGCAACCAGGTACTTAGTCGTGTCTCAAGATAGCTCAAGATGTATGGAATCAAGTCAAATCTTTATACGCTCATCACTCTTAGTACAGTGAATTCTCTATTTGAGAAACCAACTTCAGTCTCTCAAGAAAACTGACGAAATCTGTGCAAGAGTTTTTCTATAAATTTCAAGCGCCGTGTGATCATTTCGATACTTTGGATTGTCCAGTTTGCACTGATTCCTCATAAAGATGCAATTGGTGCTATTTAAAGCGATGGTCTGGAGAAAATATTTCATCATAGTTAAAGCACAGATCATGGGCTCGTGACTATCCATTTCCTCTTGTGCCAACTTCCAGAATGGTTTGGCAATGGTCGATACAATATGTCATGGAGAAATGGAATTAGTCCCCTTTGGCCGAGAAGTAGGAGGTGAAGAAGAAGCCATTCGGCAAGACTGCATTCTCTTAGTTCTCAAACTACCGAGTTCCTGTTCTTAGACATAAGTGAGCCTGGTCTCATCACTCATCAGTGTTAGGGTAGAAAGAACTTAGTTCAACTGCAATATTTTGACACAACCCATTAATAAAACATCCCGCTTTAGCCTCTTGAGACCATCACGAACTTAATTCGACAGGTTTTCGAACTTTGTTTGGTTATGCTCTTATTTTTTAGGATTTTTTCAGAAAGCTTCGTGTTTGGGCGTTCATCACGGAAGGAGAAGCACAAACAGATTATGCCCAACTAAAAAAGAATTCAAAAAGATAGAATGGTCCAAAGTCCTAATCATCGTGAAGCCTACGAGAAATATTTGCAGTAGCACGCAGAACAGCAAAATGAGGGAGATCTGCAACACGAGCACGGTAAGCCTTATATTTTGCTAAAGCATCTGCCACAAAATTAGCCTATCCATCTTGATGCTGAGGAGTGCACTTTCGAAAAAGTATAGAAAGATGTAAGCAGTCGTCCATTGTCTGCCCAAACGTCCAACCCAATTTGAGAAGCCCTTGCATTGCCTGGATCAGAAGAGACGAGTCATCCTCCACCACTACATATTAAGCATTAAGAACATGAAGAAGCATGAGTAGGTACTCTGATGTTGGAAGCAAAGGTGGGCAAACAACTCTAAAGAAATAGAAGAAGAAAGAAAGAAGAGAGACAAAAGATAAAAGGAATTCTTAAGCAAACATTCTCTAGATGCATCTTATCATACCAAAAGACATTAATAAATGAATACATGTATTTTTCGATTTTGTTGAACAATGTCAATTGGCAATAACTTCTTCTAAAAAACTTCAATTTATGAATAATTTGATTCATTAGAATCTAGATAAGCAAAGTTTTTCAATGACATATTATTTGTACCACTTAAATGAGAATAACACCTTCAATTGATTCTTTGATTCCAAATAAGTTTAATATCTAATGCCCCCTCTTAAACTTGATATCTTTGCAACACCGATCAACATTCTTCACTTCTGAAAATTTTCATATTTGAGTCAGCAACTTGAGCAAGTAACTTTACATATTCCATCTCAACTTCCATTTTTCAACACTCCCAAATGAAAAGATATCTTGTATCAATATGATTGGATTGACCATAAAACACCGGATTCTTTGCTAGAGCAAGTATTGATATGTTATCTATCGTAATCTTAGTTGTTTCACTTTGTTCCAAATGAAGCTCTTTTAATAGTCTTTTTAACCAAATTGCATGACAGGTAGAAGAAGTTACAGCAACATACTCAAATTCACATGTTGAGAGCATGCTAAGGGCCTGCTTCTTGGAAAACCAAGATATTGCACTATTTTCCAAAAATAAAAACTCGGTAATGTTTTTTCTATCATCAATATCTCTAGCATAATCACTATCATAATACCCCCATCAAATTGAATTCATTTGAAGATGAATAGAAAATCCATAGTTAAATATACCTTTAAGATAGCGAAGAATCCTCCAAGCTACCTTCATGTGCGTTTAAGAGGAACTTTCCATGAATCGACTCATAATTCCAACTAAAAACAAAATGTTAGGTATGGTACAAGTCAAGTACCTCAAACTTCCCGTAAGGTTTTTGAATAAAGTTGGGTCTACTCTTGATCTATCCTTCATTTTTTAAAGTTTCATGCCACATTCCATGGGGGTATTGGTGAAGTTACAATTCACCATGTTAAATTTCTTGATCATTTCCTTTGCATAAGTCTCTTGAGAGATGAAAATATTATCCTCCATTTACTTCACTTCAATTCCCAAGTAACTTATTCTTCATATCAAGCACAAATATTTGATTCTTTGTCATTTTGACCTTAGCGATAAGATTGGTTTTTCGATCTCTAAGCCAAAGAAAGCGATCTTCCATGGTGATTTTGTAACCACTCTCCAAAAGTTATTCAATACTCAAAATATTATTTTTCATCTTGGGAATGTAATAAACATTATGAAGAATTGTGGCCACCACCTTTTATTTGAAATAAGACTGTACCTTTGCCTTTAATCTCTACCTTTGTATCGTCACCAAAGTGTAAATGACTCATCACATTATTGTCAAGTTTCACAAATTTGCTTCTATCACCTGTCATGTTATCGCTAGCACCATTATAAAAGTACTATGTACTATTTTCTCCCATGGGTACATCCTTTAGTGAAAGGAATAGTGTAGGCTCATCAACTTCTTCTTCATGCTCAATCAAGAGGGGGGAGGGGTGTTCTCTGGGGAAAGTGAGAGGGAATGTAAAATATTTGTTTATGTTAGTGTACGCAATGGAAAGTGCAGTGTAAAGTACTTGTTTGTGTTAGTGTGCACAATGTAAAGTACTTGTTTGTGTTAGTGTGCACAATGGAAACTGTAGTGTAAAGTTTATATAGATTATTTATTAAATAAAATATTTTGATATATCTGACTTTAAGAAAATTAAATTAATATTAGTTAATAGATATAATATACTAAATGTAAGAATTAAACAAATGCTTATTTTATATTATTAAAATTATAATCAAATATTAATTTTATAATATTTAAATATGAAATAATTATACAAATATCGTACTACATAGCGTACTACACAAATATTGTAATAATAAACATAAAAATAATATAAATATAACTCAATCACCTTTTTAGTATAAAAAATTATATATGTTCATACAAAAGTACAACACAAAAAATATTTAGTGGCATTAAAACATAATAGTCAATAATTTTGCCACATCTGAATTACTAAAACATCTCGATAACATGATGTTCTTGCAGATTATACTGCGGATTCCCTTTGAGTACTTCTTTGAGGGTCCTCATCATCACTATTATAACTGTCTTCATTTTCACTTTCATTGTTATCTTCACAATGTTCTCTACCAGAATCATCACTTGAATCATCTTCTTCATCTTCAAATAAATCCATGTAATCTCCCATGTGTATATAATAATGCAATACATAACAAGCAATCACAATTTTTACCTGGACATCAAAATCAAAAGGAGGACCATCTTTTAATATCTTAAAACGAGCTTTTAAAGCCCAAAATATTATGTACGCTCGATAGTGTTCCATAAAGATGAGTATCTTTAGTTAAAAAATTCTCTTTCATCCGTAGGAGTATTATTTCCAAATTCTTGCAAGTGATAACGAGTACCTCGATAGGGAGCCAAGAACCTTGGAAGAATTGCATATCCAGCATCTACCAAATAATATTTGCCTACAATAAAATATATATAAATTATAAATTTAAATAGACTATATAGAGAGAAGCGATATTTACCTTCAGGAACATAAAGTTTATCTCGTCTGGTTAATGCTGACTTCAATACACATGAATCGACTGCTGATCTCTCCCATCCAACAAGTATATATGTGAATTGCATGTCAGATGTACATGTTGCCATTAGGTTATGTGAGAGGAAACTCTTCCTTTTCCAAAATCTTGCTTGTTGATCAGATGGGATATGTGCTTTAATATGAGTACCGTCGATGGCACCAATACAATCCTAATAAAAAATCATTAATACAAATATTTATTTTTATAGTAACTAAAAATTATTCATCAAACAACTTTTTATTTACCTTAAAATATGGATAATAGATATCATTGTTCAAGATCTTTGAATGAGTACGTCTTGAAGATCGCTTGATGTAATCAGAATGTAGTTTGATAATAGCATTTAACACCCTGTTAAAATACTTACTAATTGTCCAATTTGATCTTTCAAATATCTCTGAGGTGACATTGTAAGATTGTTGTTGGCCAACAATGATACAAAAATATGCAAGTTGTTATTCCACAAATATTATCCTTGTATCAAATAAAAGTCCTCCACTTTTCAAGATTTCATAGAGCGGACAACCTTCCCGCCTATACTTATCGTCTTCTCTATGCGCCTACATGAAAAGTTATCGTTTAAAATACTAAAAAACCTGATTAATAAAGCAAGAAACATAACATTCTATGTTACATTTACAAACCTTTATGTAGTCTTGCCACACTGTCTTACTAGCAGTGACTTTCTGGGTTGTTCGATCTCACCCAAAGCCGTTAGTGTTGAGGCATGTACCCACAACCATATACATTTTTTTTTCCAAGTCCTCACACGGTTTTTCAACTGTTCTACTGTCTTTTGATTCGTTGTGTCCAAATTGAACATACAGACACAATCGTTGAAAACTCGTGTTTCAAAGCTCCATTGGGTAATTTTTTATCCAAATTGACTTGCTCAATGAGCAAATCAAGCATTTTACTGTCTTCATTGCACGCCCATGTATCCATATTTTCTTTAACTTTCCTCCTTCCAACCATCTAAAACTCATAGCAAGTAGACAATTAAACAAAAATAAGTTGTTCTTAAAAAAAATTAAGAGGGGGAGAAGAAAAAAAGGTAGAGGAAATCCCCCCCCCCCCCCCCCCCCCCCCCCCTCTACCTTACCAGATACACAATTTCATCAATAAAGTTAAAAATATTTTTGAAGTCTTATGAGATAGACATCAGTATATCTCTAAAGATTTGTCATGTTTCTTAAAGAGAAAATGGAGGAGATACCAAAAAATATAAAAAAATAACATGTCAGTGTTAAAACCGTAAAAACAAACCCCTACTTCAGTAGCCACAGAAAACACACTAATTCCCACAAACAAAACCCATAATGACAAAATACACAAAAAATAGCTAAATCCGAACCTGCAATACCCACCTCTAAACCCCCAACAAGTTAGAAGATAACTACCAAAATCCACATAAATGGGGAAGAAAAACTATAAACAACAGCCCCTAGAAACCCCAAATAGACGAGTCCAGTAGATCATAATCACAACCTGCATAGAAATACTCCACTGATCTGGGTAAAGCTAAAGCAATAGTAGTATTTATATCATTCATAGGTGCTGCTAACTCTCCTATGATTTTCCAATGTAAAAGAGCACCTGACCAGTTAGAAAAAAAATAAATAGAAACATAGTTCCAATAAAAGGAACCAGACACCATAATCTTCTCCAATTTGAGTTTTGCTCAGGTCTGGAATGAATTCAAGGACATATTCGAAAAAATTCTGACCGTCGGTTGGAAAAGTTTGTGGAAAGTAACAAATCAAAATAAAAAAAGAAGCAATTTTTTCAAGAAGCAATTAAAAAAATAACCATCGATTTATAGGAAACAATTTGCACCCTACTTTCTTCTGAATCGAGTCGGAGAGGTTGCAAAGAGGGGAAAGAAGTCACTGACGGTCGTCGGTGCTGGGGACGGCGAGAGGAAGAGAATCAAGCACCGGGGAGAGGTCGCAGAGGGGACGATTGAAATCGCCGACAGTCGCGAGCGAGGGAGGACCCAGAGAGGTTGCAGAGAGAGGAGAGATGTCGCCGAAGGTCGTCGGTGCTGGGGACAAAAGTGGAAGGGAGTCGAGCGCCGGAGACAAGGTCGCACAACAGAGGGCGATTGAAATCGCCGAAGGTCGCGAGTGAGCGAGAGAGAAATTTTTTTTTCTCCGAAACCCTCGTTCGACAGAGCTTCCTTCCCGAGCCCGAGCCCAATGTAATTGAGAGTGGGAAAGTGAATTCAGAGCTCGACCCCTCTGAATTCACTTTCCATCGCTTTATGCCTAAAACGGGGGGAAACGAAATACATTTGTATTTTACTTTCCCTCTACACTTACATTTCACTTACATTGCGCACTAACAGGCCCTATATTTCCCACTAGACAAGTATTCAATTCTAGATTTATCAATTCTTACCTCATTATTTCTCTAATGGTTTCCTCCATTGTTGCCTCTTCCTCTTCCACAACCTCTTAAAAAGTCTGGTTTCTATTATCAAAATTAGAATTTTGGCTTATCATTACCTCTTCCTTGACCACGTCCACGTCCACGACCTCTTCCACCTCTCGAAGTGCTTTCGCCTTCATATTTGAGAGAGAATTTTTTTTACAAGGCTTGCTCAACTTGTTTTTGTTTGTCTTGATTCATTCTCCTCATGGACTCATAATAACCCATTTAATTCATCAATGGGCATGATCTTCAAGTTTTTAGAATCTCTTCTACAACCTAAACATCTTCAATCTTTTCTCCTAGCATCTTCATTTGATTCACCACCACCAAGACTCTTGTGAAGAAATTTGAGATAGACTAGTTCTCCTTCATCCTAAGTGATTCAAATTCAACCTTTAGAGTTTAAAGACGTACCTCATTAACTTTGTCAACTCCCATGACAAATTTCGGAAGAGTATCCCTTGCTTGTTTGGATTTGGTGTCTTTGGCAACCTTCACAAACATGTCATCATCCAACCCTTGATGAATGATGGTAAGTGCACACTGATCCTTCTTCCTCTTTTTCTCCAAAGCTTCCTATTATTTGTTGGTAAAGTCGCTTCATTTTCTGGTTCTTCTAAACGATATTGACAAATTTCTAAAGAGTATCCCATGCTTGTTTGGATTTGGTGTCATTGGCAACCTTCACAAACATGTCATCATCCAACCCTTGATGAATGACGGTAAGTGCAAATTGATCCTTCTTCCTCTTTTTCTCCAAAGCTTCCTATTATTTGTTGGTAAAGTCGCTTCATTTTCTGGTTCTTCTAAACGATATTCAACAATCTCCCATAATCTTTGAGAACCAAGGATAGCCTTCACTCAAATTGCCCAATTCTCATAATTGGTTTTGGATAACTGTGGATACTGAAAAGAAAGAGATGCTCCATTTGAACTCATTCTCTCAAGCTCGCTTTGATACCACTTTGTTGGAAGCAAAGGTGGGGAAACAACTCATTCTAAAGAAATAGAAGAAAAAAGAAAGAAGAGAGACAAAAGATGAAAGAAATTTTTATTATAATTGCTTACTAATTGAAAACTTAACTACATGGGTATTTATACTACTCAAAAGACATTTCTACATTTAATGACTTGTAACTAAGTACATTTTTTAGATGTATCTTATCACACCAAAAGACATTAATCAATGAATACATGTATTTTCGGTTTTGTTGAACAACCTATAGTAAATTGGCAATAACTTCTTCTAGAAAACTTCAATTCATGAATGGTTTGATTCAATGGAACCTAGACAGGCATAGTTTTCATATTATTTGCACACTTTAAATGAGAATAACCCCTTCTATTGATACTTTGATTCCAGTCAAGTTTAATATCCAACATCTAAGAGCTATTATTCCAACACAGTTGTTTGTCATTTTTTGAAAGAGGTTGCGGCAATAAAAACTTGTCATGTACTCTCTCAAATGACTATAGCCTCTCCCCCATTTTATCATGTAGAGAGATGACCCGTCAAAGTTTCCTTTCAGTAGGGGTGGCTTCGAACCGAGCCGGCTCGAGTTCGATTTGGTATCTCTCGAGCTCGAGATCAGAAATCGACTCATTTGAGTTAACGAGCCGAGCTCGACCGAATCAAGGTTCGGCTCAAAAGCTCGCGAGCCAGCTCGTTAACGGGCGAGTCGCGTGATCGGGAGCGAGACCCCCCCCCCCCCCCCCCCCCACCCCCCCCCCCCCCGAAGTTGATTTCGCACGTGCGAGATCATAAACAAGTAAAAATAAAAACTCTTTGTCCCTTCCTCGCTCTTGAAGAAATTGAAAAGATATTTTAGTAGAATACATTTCTAGAGACTATTCGTGGTTTTTTCAATAAATATTGAAAAAACATTTTTAGTAGAAATATAGGGACCATTAGTACCTCATGTTTTTTTAAAATATTTTTCTAATTAAAAATTCTTGTTAAAAAGTCATATAATTTTCTAAGTAAGATTTTCTTGCCAAGATGGGCTAGAAAACCGTATAGAAAAATTTTGAATAAGTATTTGACAATTGATGATATAATACTTTTAACATGAGGCAATTTTCATAGCAATTTTGTGTTTGACATTTTATTTTATTAAAATTTTATCGATAAGTATAGTAATATATTAGATTAATTATTAATTTTTATTTATTTCCTTATAAGAGGCAATAAGAGGTCCATTTAATTTTCCTAAGAAATTTTTAAAATATTTCTTGTAATTTTCTAGTAAGTCTCTAATATTAATAGGATTTTATTTGAAGGTTTTTTTGGAAATGTGTATCCTAGGAAAAACTAATCCTATAAATTTTCAATGAGGGGCACTAAGGAGGTCATAGTAAATTTATGGCCAGATTCAAAAATTACAAAATAAGATAGACAATATTTGGGGTAAAAAAGATTAATATTGGTGGGTTCTAATCCATTATCGAGATTCAATCCCGAAACTCCCCTATCATTCTTTTTTTTTAAATGTATGCATAATTTTATAGATAATTTATTTGACATATATTTTATGTAGAGTATTAAATGTAGGTTAACTTCGAACTCGACTAGAGCTCGAGCTCGAACTCAATTAAAATTATTAGGTTCAAGCTCAATTACAATTTTAGGCTTGAGGCTAGGTCGGCTCGAATATAGGAAGGTTTAGACTCAGATGGATTCGATGTCACCCTTATGCCTAATTTTAAGTAGAGGTCATGCCCAATTTTATGTAAAATATATGCCCAATTTTATGTAAAATGTATGTATAATTTTATATATTATTTATTTGACATGTATTTTTTTTAAAGTTTTAAATGTATCTTGGAGCTCGAACTCGAGACATGTAATTTTTGAAAAATTTTAAATGAATGTTTGAGCTCGACTCGAACTCAGTTAACATGATTGGGCTCGAGCTTGATAATAATTTTAGGCTCAAGGCTAGGCTCGGCTCGAACATAAGCAGGTTCGGGTTCGACTCGGCTCGATGCCACCCCTACCTTTCACGGTCCAAAGTGCTGGCGGAGTCCAGGCCACCAGAGAATAATCTCGCTTAGGTGGAATGACACCATGAGCCCAATGCTCTCAGGGCATTCATCTCGTCTATGTTCTCTATCTTTCCATCAAGCTTAGCTTGGGCAATATGGTGAATTTCTTAATGGAAGAAGGAGAGCAAGTAAGAGAGACTGTGCTCATCAGATTCAAATATTGCGATCTCCCATATTTGTAACAGTTGCCTTCCTACTAAATTTTGTATGGAGCCATTTAAAACAGAATCCCCTAAAGTGTCTGGGAGCTGTCATGTGCCTAGAGAGCAACATGGCCATTCTTTGCCAAATTTGAGTAGTCATGGGGCATGAGAGGAATAGGTGATTTATGTCTTCCTGGGTAGTGGAGATGAACCTGAATACCACATTTTAATAGGTATTTTGCAGTAGGAAGACTTTCTTTTGCTTGTTGATGTTCTATCTGGTAAGAAGCTCCATGGCTTTGACGTTTACCCATTTAAGACACTGAAGCACTCAATCAGACGTGTCGAAAACATTTAAATTGCCCATTAATGGCTTTTCATGTGGAGAAATGAATGCTCTTGTTCTTATTCTTACTAGATGAAACTAAAGTTTCCTTGTCTAATCTTCCTGTAACCAACCCATTTAGGCAATGAAACGGTTCATACTTTCTAACAGAACAATATGATGTTTGGACGATTTGTTGGAGAAGACGATAGAGGACAGCCACGTTCTGCCCACGCGGTTCAACAAGCGTTGCAATTCCATGAAGAAACCTTAACCTCTTTCTTCTTCAAGAATGGATACAGTGCGATACGCGGGTTTGAATTTGGTAATGTAGAGATTTACCTTGATTAGATAAGAGATCTGTCTGAGTAAACGGAATCACTCTTATCTAGCGGCGAAATACGGTGAATGTCTGAGAAGGACCGTGAAAGGTGGAAGAAGTTCGCAACTCTTTTGGACAGTTGATTTTCTTCCAACAAGGATCGCGACGAAATTATCCAGTGAAGGGGGATCTTATGTAGCGGCGTGTCCGGTGAACGTCTGATAAGGACCATGAAAGGTAGACGAAGTTCGCTACTTTCTTGATTAGTTGATTTTCTTCCGACTCGGATGGCGACGACATTATCCGGTGATGAGGTTTTCCTAACGAATCGAACAACCATCGTCTTCTTCCTGGGTTGACCCACGCGTCCATTCATCCATTTCTCCACTTCTACAGATGGTCTACGTCCCCTCGTTTCCATCGCTTGACCCGATCTAAGATAAATTGAGCTCTTCCCTTGATCCCCTGGCCTCTCGTGTGCTTGCTTGATTGTGAGTCATGGAAGAGCACAGCCAAGTTCCTCACTCCGTCACTGTAAATTTCCCTCCCCCGAGACCCTTCGGCAAAATTTTCAAATCCTCGCTCAAAGAAGCTCTCTTCCCCGACGACCCATTTAGGCAATTCAAAGACGAGACTACTCGTCGTAGAAAAACTGTCAAGACTTTGAGATACTTCTTCCCCATCTTGGACTGGGCATCCAAGTACTCGCTTCGTCTCTTTCAATACGATGTTCTAGCGGGCATCACCATTGCCTGCCTTGCTGTCCCTCAGGGCATCAGCTACGCCAACCTCGCCAAATTGCCGCCCATAATTGGCCTCTGTGAGAATCATCTCCCTTGTTATGTTTTTTTTTTTTTCTTTTCCTCTAGCTCGTCTGGTTTTTATCTGTTCCTGTGATGAGTACTTGCATGAATCTAAACGGAGTTGATTCATGGGTCCGCTTGTCAATTGTTCATGCAGATTCTAGCTTCATACCACCATTGATTTACGCGGCTTTTGGCAGCTCCAAGGATTTGGCTGTCGGAACAGTCGCAGCGGCTTCCTTGCTTTCTGCTTCCATAATCGGCTCAAAAGTAGATGTTGTCAAAGACCCGGAACTGTATCTTCACTTGTTCTACACAGCCACCTTTTTCGTTGGGATCTTCCAGTTAGCATTGGGCCTCTTCAGGTGAACATGTGCTTCCCTATCTGAACAAAAAGTAGATCAGATCATCATTGAACTAGAGATTTGTTGTTTGCATCTACAGACTGGGAATACTGGTAGATTTCTTATCACACTCGACTATCCTCGGTTTCATGGGAGGCACCGCCATTATCATTTGCCTTCAGCAATTGAAGCCCTTTTTCGGACTGAAGAAATTCACAAGCAAAACTGATGTGGTGTCTGTACTCCGCGCGATCTTCAGCCAAACTCATGAGGTCTTCTGCCTTTGATTCCAAACCTTTTCATGTTTTTTTCTCCCTCATTACATCTCACGGAAGGATAAAATTAAAACTAGATGATTTGCTTCTGGCAGTGGCGATGGGAGAGTGCTGCCATGGGAATTGTCATACTTATTTTCCTCACGTTCACCCAGTACATTGTGAGTGAAGACCAATAATGGCTACTTTCCTATCTTTTAACATTCATAATTACTATCAGGGAATGATCTATATCGTGTCACTGCACACAGAGAAGGAAAAAACCACAGCTGTTCTATGTCTCAGCAATTGCTCCAATGGTGGCTGTCATCGTCAGTGGAGTTATTGCTTATCTACTCGGAGCAGAAAAGCATGGAATCCAGATAGTTGAGTTCACCTATCCTCGTATTAGTTCATTTGATCTGCTACCAGTTCTTAACTAAGTGAAATCAGACAGGTTGAAATATGAAGTAACAATCAGTAAAGAAGATAGTTGAAGCTGTTTGGAGCATGTACAAACTGAAGATTCCGATATCAGTTTTTAGTTTTGAAGAGAAACAAGTGTTAATGAAGATCAATCTGGTTTTTTGTTTTGACTTAATTTTATCTTTGATTTGGCAGGTCGGCCCGCTGAAAAAAGGATTGAATCCTATATCTATCAAATACTTCAACTTTGATCCGAAATACATCTCGGTCACCGTTCAAACGGGACTAATCACAGGCATGATTGCTCTTGCAGTTAAGTCCTTGCAGGCGTAGCGGCTCTGGAAGTTAATCGAATAATATTTACGACTTTGTTCTATTTACAATTCTGATGCGATGAGTTCCATCGTGTTCTGAAACAGGAAGGCATAGCTGTTGGACGGGTATTCGCAGGGATTAAGGACTACCAAACTGATGGAAATAAGGAGATGATTGCTTTTGGGATGATGAACCTCATCGGCTCCTGCACTTCATGCTACCTTACCACCGGTAAGTTTTCTCCATTTCCTCTCTGTATTTTCTTTCAAGCTTCAGCATTTGATGACGATAGCAATGGCGTCTCTCTGCTTTCAGGACCATTTTCAAAAACCGCAGTTAATTTCAACGCCGGAAGCAAGACACCCATGTCGAACGTGGTGATGTCTGTTTGCTTAATGTTTGTTCTCCTCTTCCTTGCACCTTTTTTTGCGTACACTCCTCTGGTGGCTCTCGCAGCCATCATCATGTCCGCCATGCTCGGGCTCATCAAGTATAAACAGATTTATCGTCTCTTCAAAGTGGACAAGTTTGATTTCATCATCTGCATGGCTGCATTGCTTGGGGTTGTCTTCATCAGCATGGATATGGGCATAATGATTTCGGTGAAAAGATCCACAACATTTTAATTTGCAGTCTCATCTGTACTTCACGATTTCACCGTGTTTGATCTGAATGCTCGCTCGTTGCAGGTGGGCATTTCGGTCGTCAGGGCACTGTTGTACGTTTCCAGACCGGGGATTTCCAAGCTTGGGCAGATGTCAGACACGATGCTTTACCGAGATGTCGAGCAGTATCCGGAATCAATCGAGGTGCCCAACGTGTTGGTTCTTGATTTAGGTTCTCCCATTTACTTCGCCAATGCCGGATACATGAGAGAGAGGCAAGTCGCTAACTTGCAGCAACAACAGACTCCTCCCTTCTGCTTCTAATCTTACTCATCCTTTTTCATGATCTTCTCTGGCTTTTCCCAGGATTGGGCGATACATCAACGAAGAAATTGAGAGGAGCAACATCATGACTGGAAACGAATTGCAGTACCTGGTTCTTGATCTAAGTGGTATGGACTACCCAGATGTGGTTTAAGATTGCTTTCTTCTCATATTTCAACAATTCAACCATTTATGTCTTGTCGTAGGTGTTTCATCGATCGACAAAACAGGCATCGAAATGCTTAAAGAAGTCAACAGAATCGCAGAGAAACAAGGGATCAAAGTACCTCTTCTGTTTTACTTGAATTTGAATCAGGTTTCCCTTACAATATCAGAAAACAGTTCGTAACTATGATTTTTTTTTTTTTAATTGTTTGAGCAGATGGCGTTAATAAATCCCAGAATGGAATTGACAGAAAAGTTTACAGCATCCAGGTTTCTGGATACCATCGGACACGAATGGATTTTCTTGTCGATATCAGAGGCTGTGGCGTCATGTCGGTTCGTGATTCATGAATCAAAAAAGGGAAAGCTCACAGATGATTCTGAAACCGAGGACTAGTTACTCTCTTGAATCCATATCAGTGTTAATTTTTAATAAAGAAAACTATGGTAATTTTTTCTTCCAATCCAATCGTATGAACGTCTTCAATCAACATTCTGCTTTAAACAAGGAATTATATAAATTAGGAAACTCTAGAATGATGAACTTGATAGAGATTATAAGGATCAAGATGTTGGATTGCTTAAGAACTCGTGGATGATGACAGGGAGTGAAGATTCATGGCCGGCATCTGTGGTTCAAAAAGCAAGCATCAGGGCCCAATTATACATATTTGCAAGAGAAAATCAAGCCGTCACGGTATTGTAAGATGCCATTGTCCCAAATACGAGCGTTTCCTCCATTTCGGAAGCTATTATCCCAAAACGCAGCTTTATCTGATTGTGCAGTGGACGACTGATCCCAAAAAAAAAAAAACCATTCCGATTGCCAATGTTCTTGAAAACCCAGAAAAATATACAGAGTGATATCTGAAATTTGTAACAGTGATCGTGGGGAATTGGTATTTTGAGATGAGTTGTTCTCTTGTTCTTGTAGCATCTTTGCAACTTCATCTATGTGCCAAGTTATCGATGTAATGTTTGATATCTGAGAATTGTATGAAATATCATGTAATCTCTTGTTATCGTCAGCAAAATTCAGTTTTTAAGTTGAGAGAGAGAGAGAGAAAGAGAGAGGGAGGGAGAGACTTTTACATTGAGAAGACCAAGTGAACAAAGGAGTTGATGTGGAAGTGAAAGATGGAGAAAAGGGTCCTCCCATCCTGAGTTTTCCTTTTTTTGAACTAGAATAACTCAATAAAAAATTACAGCATTGCCCTATATGATAAAGAAAAATAGAGTTAAAAAAATTAAATTATACTAAACCCCATTCCCTTTTATATGCATAGATACTCTTTATTTTCTTACGCTCGTACTCAAACTGGAGAATACATATCAAACATATCCATCTTGCTACAAAAATTGTCAAACTATCTTTTCGGAAGAACCTTTGTAAAGAAGTCACCAACTTGATCAGAGGATTAAACATGAGGTATAGCAATTAAACCCTACTTCATTGTATCTCAAATAAAGTGATAATCTACTTCAATAAGTTGTCTTCTCATGAAAGACTTAGATTACTAGTAAGTGTATGGTTGTTCCATTGTCACATGCCATCTCCGTAGGTTGACTAGTAGAAAACCTAAACTTTGAAAGTATAGCCTCGATACCTATCATTCTACATGTATGAACCTTGACTCTACACACTGTCTCTACACTTGATTTAACAACCATTGTTTGTCTCTTATTTTTCCTTGACACTAGATTTCTTCCCAGAAATTAAAGATACATGACCTACTAATAGACCTCCAATCATGCAAAGAGATAGCATAATCTTCATCTGAGAACGCACTAATCAACAAGTGCCCATTCTTCTTGTACAAGAGTCATCTCCCTGGAGCTCCCTTTAAACACTTCAATATCCTATACTCTGAGCAAAGTACACCTTGGTTTGAGCTTTCATAAACTGACTTATCATACTCACTGCAAATGTAATATTTGGTCTTTTTACTATGGCATAAATGAGCTTTTCAACTAAGCGTCTATATTGAGTATTACCTTTGAGAGCTAGACTCAACTCAATATATATACCCATTAGCTTTAACCAGTGTATCCATTGGTTTAGCACACAAAGTTCAACTTCACCAAATAGATCCATAATGAACTTATATTAAATAGGCGAATACCCAACTCCTTGCTTCTGGCCATTTCTATACCAAGAAAATATTTCAAATGACTAAAATCTTATGCTTGAAAGTGTTACAAGATATGGGCTTTTAACTATTGCAATGTCATTGCTAGCATCACCAGAAATGAATATATCATCAACATTAATATTTAATATAATAATTCCATATTTCAACCTCAAACAGACAAAGAGTGATCAGAACTAGAACGAATCAAATCAAACTTCACAACTAAATTTATCAAACCATGCACGATGACTTTGTTTAAGACCATATATGGCCTTCCTATATGGCCTTCTTTAATCAATAAACATTACTTGCCTCCCCTTGACCAACAAACCCTAGAGGTTGCTTCATGTACACCTCATCCTGTAAATCACCATACAAGATGTATTTTTAACATCTAGTTGAAAAATAAGCCAATCCATATTCTCAACTATTGGTAATAGAATACAAATTGAACTTAACCTGGCCACTAGGGAGAAAGTTTCAAAATAATCTACTTCATATACTTGGTGTAACCTTTGGCCATCAATTTGGCCTTGTAGCACTAAGGGAACCATCAAAATGGTATTTAAGAGTATAAATCCACCTACATCCAACTACAGTAGCTCCTGATGGAGGATCTACTAGCACCCATGTTTGCCTTGATATAAGAGCCTTCATTTCTCCTCCATTGCAGCCTTCCATTGTAGAAGTGTCAAGGCCTCCACATGTGACATAGTTGTAGATATTCAAAACAAAGATAAAGCAAAGGTATGAATATATAAGAGCCTTCATTTCTCCTCCATTGCAGCCTTCCCCAGTGGAAGTTCCAAGGCATGCACAAGTAACTTAGGTGTAGATATTAATAACAAATATAATGCAAAGGTATGAAAAGATGGAGATAAGTATCCAAGTGACACGATTTCGGACATATAATGTTTATTACATGATCTAACCCCTTTCTGAAGAGTTGTAGGTATTCCAGAACAAACATACAAGAGTCTTACATGACTATCAAAGAAACAAATCACTCAGTTGAATAATTAATATAGTAAAATGCTCTTATGAAGTCTCATGGGAGGAGGTCACATAAGTGTTTCAATTTAAAGGTGTTTTAGTTCTTTTAGTTCTCATTAATATTTTTTTTTCTTTGGTACTAACTAGTAGTTTTACTATGGATGTAACTAAGACATGTGAAGCTTAATTTAACTCTAATTCTATGTGATTTTTCTATTATAAATAGAAACATAATGTACTAAGTTCAGACACCATCAAAGAATTATTTTTCCCTTCCTAAAATTTCAACTTGGTATTAAAGTAAGGTCTATAAGTTGGCTCCATGAACCCATAGAGATGGTGTTTTTTCTTCAATATTTCAACATTAGTAGTTATTCTTTCGTGCCTTTGATATATTTTCTTAGGTTAGATTTTTTATTTTGAATTTCTTCAATTTTGTTCATTATTCTTTGTTCAATCGTCTTCCTAATTCTGCTCATTCATATGTTCCAAATCAAAGCAAAGAAAATTTTCCTAGACCTATCTCAATTGAAAATCGAGTCTCTTGATAGTAGAGCTATCGTAGATGGTGTGTTTTCTGTATTGTGTGATTAGAAGGCCAGTAGTGAAATTGTATGCATGTAGTAAGTCATTTTGAGAATTCGAGGCAACTTGTCTAAATTGAGGGAGAAGAAGCAGTGTTAGACATGGAGGCAATCAAAATCATGTTCAAGAGAGCATGTGATGGGTCATAGTTTCCAGGACCAAGTATGGAAGGTGAACCACTTGGACTCACCTCTATGTGATGAAAAAGAGTTTCTAGTGACTAAGTAAATTTGATCAGCCACTCTTAGCTATAGTTCAATACTCAATAGTGGTCAAGACTACAAAACATGTAACCTTGAGAAACAAATTACTATTATGCATGTTGAAAAATTATATAAACTTTGGAGTATATGTGGTAGACTTCATATTTCTAAGCCGATACAAGAAGGATTTCAAGATTGCCCATGGATGGATTATTACTTATTTCTTTTGAAGAGATGTTTTAAGTTGGAGATATATGGATTGATTGAAAAGTTTGACAAATTTGTGAACAAAACTATTGTGATTGGAATTAGTGGAACAAGGAAGAAGGAAGTAGCTCCAAAAAAAAAAAAAAAAAACCCAGCCATTGTCATTGAACCCCAAGGAAGGGAAGAGAAGGAGAGAAAAACAAGTGGCACCTCCTTTAGTGGAGAAGAAACCCACTAAAACATCAGTTATATCGTCGACCTCCATGACCTTAGGGAAATTCAAGGTCATTCATAGTATGTTGAAGGAGCTACTTTGGAAAGTAATAATACACTTGGAGCCTTGTCTAGACTCAACTTAGATGTCCTAACTTGTGATGAATAAGGGAGTAGTAGGTGAGCCACCTCAATTAGAGACTCAAGAGAAGAAGGAAGAAAATTGAGAGGATAGTGTTAAAGAATAGTGTCACAAGGATTAATGAGTACAAATATTTTAGTTGGTAAAGAGGCTTCTTAAGTTGGTTAATCGTTATGGGATGGGTTTTGGACCTAACTTCACATGGTATCAAAATAGTGTTCATATGTGGGTCTCTACCCAAAATATGCACCACAAAAGAGGGCCTACATGTGCATGAGGCAAAATGTTAAATAATTGTTTCATATAGATTAGTGATTACAAAGATCTTGGGTTTACTAGTTGGGAAAAACGCTTCCTAATTTGGCTAGTCATTTTGAGATGGACCTTGGACCCAACTTAATTCACAAATAGTATGAAAGTAGAAAAAGGTGGTGAGGAAGAAAAAGAAGCATAAAATATAGAATGAGAGGAAGAAGAGGAAGACTATGAAACTGAGTTTGATAACTCAGATGGAGGGGATGATGAAGATGATGATCATGAGGGAGGTGATTACAAGTTTGCACCTAGGGGTGTGCATGCACCCTATTGGATGGCTATGAAGCACCTTTGAATCTAAGGAGGAAAAAGAAAAGTAAAAGGACAGAAATGATCCAGAGCTTGAGATGACACAAGAGGTAAAAAGAAGGAAGAAATAGAGATGAAAGAAAAGATAGAAGCATAGAAGAAGGAGAAACCAAAAGAAGGGTTAGTAGAGACTACAAAACTAGTAATTGAAGAGGTCAAGGAACAAGAAACTGAAGGAGGACTAGAAAACTTATGAGAAACCATTGAGAAGCTTATAGAGGAATTGAGTAAGGAAGGGGCACAAGCAATAATTGAAGGCTTAAGTGCTGAGATTCCTGACCAAATGTTGAATAAGACAAGTAAAGTGCTTGAGGTAGAAGAAAGTGAAGAGAAAGAGGCAAAGAGACTAAAGAGAAGGGGGAGACAAATACAAAAGAAGAAAATATGAAGTAAAAGTGACTTGACCAAGGAGGAAGAGTACAGTAAAGAAAACCCCAACGAAGAAATGGTTGCTCAGAGCCAAAGGAAGGCTGTGGAAGGAGCTGAGAAAAAGTTTCTAGCTTAGAAGGATCTAGTGGAGGAGCATCCTCAATCTTATATTCCAGATTTTGCAATCTCAACAACTCTTGCAGTTAATTGAATAATATTTATCAGTTTGTCGTGCAATCCTAATTTGTTGAATTTCATCGAGCTCTGAAATAAGAAGGAATAGCTATTGGAGAGGTATTCGCAGGAATTAAGAACCACCAGACTGATGAGAATAAGGAGATGATTGCTTTTGGGAAGATGAACTTCATCGGCTCTGCACTTGATACTACTTATTACCGGTGTGTTTCCTTCAATTCATTTCCTTGCTCCATTTCAAGCTTTAGGATTTGATGCTGGTGGCAATGGCATCTATATTCTTTAAGAACCATTTTCAAAAATTCCCATTAATTTCAACACCGGATGTAAGACACCCATGTTGATATTTGTTAGCTTAATGCTTGTTCTCCTCTTCCTGGCACCTTTTTTTTTAGTGTTCGAGCTCATCTAGTACAAACAAACATTTCCTCCAAGTGGACAAGTTTGATTTTGTCATATGCATGGCTCCATTGCTTGGGGTGTCTTCATCGACAAGAATATGGGCATCAAGATATCGTTGAAAAGATCCTCTGCATTTTAAGTATAGATTCATATCGAACGGCTCTGATCTTGATCCATCATAACGATTAGATTGATCTAATAAGAAAAGAGTCATCCTGAATCGCATTATGCATAATGAGCATGGGAAAGTAAAAAATTTTAGGACCTGACATAATATTAATCTTCCTTGAAGGAGAAAATAGATCAAAGAGAGAAGAAAGGGAGAAGAAGACTAGGGCACAAGTATGAGAGAAAAGAGAGAACAAGACACATTAAGAGAAAAAGAATCAAGAGGGAATCAAGTAGGAAAAGCTCCCTTTCACCCTAAGGTCGATTCCTTCTCTTATTAACAAGGAACAACATTGTTACAGTGTGACAAATATGCCCTTGTTTCAATAAGGGCAACACGAAGTCTCTAAAAGAGTGGTAAAGCGACTAGGTGAAAATAAAGACAAATTAAATACCACTCTAATGTTCAACATCTATCAATAGGTATGAAGCACAGTTTCTAAGAAATATACACAAACATATGTCGTGGATTATATGAAAACTTTTTCCCCAATGGTTTGACATAATTTCATAAAAATTCTAGTATTAATGATCGTCAATCAAAATAGGCCTTTTTATTTCAGTTAGATATTCAAAATGTCTTTCTTTATGGTGACTTTCATGAAAAGGTCTTCATAGAACAACCTTCTGGGTCTGTTGCTCAAGGAATGTAACTAAGAAATGTAGACTTTAAAGACTATTATAGACTCAAGCATAGCCGAAGAGTTTGTTTTGAAAAGTTTTGTAGGATTGGTAAGGGTTTGTTTTTTTCAAGAAGTCACTATGATCATTCATTGTTGTTTTAATTGTATATATGGATGAAATTATTTTATCATAAAGTGATGTGTAGGCTATGGAGATCTTCACGCGGCATAAGAATTTACATAACTAAGATCACAGATGGAAAGGTTTTGGGTTCCCAATTGAAGTTCCATTGCTGATGGGGGTTATGACAATTAGGTTTATGATTTTTATTGTGAGCATTTAATATATCATAAAAGGATGAAACACATTGAAGATGATTGTTAATTTATTGGAGAAGCAATCTTGTGTAGGAAGATCATTACCCCCAATATATGAAGTTTATTATATTCTGTGGCCTTACTAGTATTCCAGTTGATGTGAGTCCATCCATTTGATCTTCATCACTACATTACTCGCTGGCCGCTATGCTGATCAAGACGAAAAGCACAAACCAGATCCAGTAACACTCAGTCCAGCCTCAACCAAGGTCTCTCCTCGCTTGACTTCCCCGTGGAGCAAGGCCCTGTGAGAACTGAATGCCCCTGACAACGGGAAAACCCCGGAAAATCCTGGCAGCCATGATCTCAGGGAGGCCGAAACCGGACAGGCATGGGCTGTACAAACTACCCCAGCTATAATTGAACAGGAAATCAAGAACCCCATGGTATCAATGCTGTGTATTAAACCAACTGTTGGGGAGGAGGGTGGCTGTTTCTCTTCTATTGACAAAATATGAAATAGTTAGTTGTACACCATGTATTTGGGTGTGGCACTGAACTTCTGGTACCCCTTGATGACCTTGTTGACAGCATCCAGGAAGTCTTTCTCAGTCACCGTCTTTCTTCGTGCTCGGATTGCATACATCCCTGCCTCGGTACAAACACTTCTTATATCCGCCCCTGAAGAGTATCCAAGGACAACAAATACATGTTTCATTAGCTTCAAATGATTGATTCTTTAAATAATGAGAGCAGCACATAAGTGCAAACAAGCCTCGCTTACCAGTTGAATTAGGGCAAAGACGAGCAAGAAGCTCAAATCGAATATCTCTCTCACAGTTCATTGTTCTTGTGTGAATCTTGAATATCTGTGTCCGACTCTCCAAGTCAGGTAGACCAAACTCAACCTTACGATCTAGACGCCCAGGACGTAACAATGCTGGATCAAGTGTATCAGGTCTGAAAAATTCAACAGAAAAGGAAGAAAAAAAAAAGATCATGAACAGGACAAAAGTTTCATCTGTTAAGTTGTTGGATGCAGGAGATCAGGATGAAAGAGCATAGCAAAATCTATGACAAGATTGAAGACCATTATTTGCAATTGGACGATCACTAGGACTCGAACACTGTAAAGTGCTAATCACATTGCCAGATTCCTTGCCTAGCAACTGACTCTCCATACAACACCTTGACTAGGGCACTTACCGCCCTGATGGTTGAGGCCATGTACTTTGAATTTAAATGATCTTCTTGAATGCCTCATGTATTCTCTCTCTCTTTCATGAAAGAACAAACGAGAGAAAAATGAATCACTTTGCTTTCCAGTGGCAACAAGACCAGAGCCTACCAGGTACTTATTGCAGCCTCCAGGAATTAGACAAGGTTTAGCTAGTTTGTAATGTTATGGACAGCCTAGTGCTGTGCGCAGTTTTAAGCATTGATGCATATCTCATAACAGACAACCCCATAAAAACATAAGCAAACACTTGAAAGATACTACCACTTGTGGTCAGAAAAGCTTGTAGTAGTGCATGGTTTGATACACAACCAAATACCATGTAGCCACTTCTATGTTTCAGTAAAGAAAAACAAAGGCAATAAGCAATAACATGTGCAGAGAAGTACTTCATTTCCTTTCCAATGAAACATGGTCACTTCGGCAAACTTTTCATCCTTTATTGGTCACTTCATTGTAAATGAAGGATATGAATTCACGCAAATGATTTCAAGACAGTCGAGTTTCATTCTATATCAGCAATTTCAGCACCTGGTTGATGTTTTATGAGACTTTTCAAGTGACCAGATCACCGTCTGTCAGCATTCTAACTCCTCAAAACGTGGATCAGCAAGCTCACTTACCATGCGAACGATGACCCAAAAGTAAAATAAATATACTTTTTAATGTTGGTTATATACACTCCACACCCCTTTGCGCCAGTCAGATTTGAACTCAAGACTTCACATCAGATACCCCACCAAGTAGTCAAAGCCCAATCCACATCAAATATCTCCGCAGTCCTCATTCACAAATTTCTTCCTATTTGACTAGTTCAGGGAAAATAAAGTTCCCTGTGGTTCAGGAGTCTCTTCTTTGCAAAATTTGGCTACTTTAGTGTGAACTTTTTCTAATTAGCTTTAACAAATTGCAGATAAAGATAAAATGGTAAAGAGACTTAATCAGGTGATCACACCACCATCTGTGTCTGTCATTCAACTCCTCAAAAGGTGGATCAACAAGCTCACTTACCATGAGAACAGTGATCTGAAAGTAACCTGAAATTTATTTTTAATGTTTGATCACACAGAGGGACACTTCACCCTTTCCCTAGAGAGGCTTCGTCCAAGACCTCGCATTAGAAATCCACCATATGGCATTGAGTCAAATGCCCAATCCACAAAAAATATCATCACAGCAATCTTTTTCATTCACTAATTTCTTCCTATTTGACTCTTTTCTTAAGGGACAAAACAATAAAAAATTTCTTAAGGGAAAAAATAAAATTTTCTTCAGTTAATAACTTGGTTGTTTTAGTATGGTCCGTTCTGATATTCTGTAATAAACCGCAGCTAAGTCAAACAGGAAACAATAATGAAGATTCCTAATTCTTTGAAATTTACATACAGAGCAAAGAAGAATCTAAATCGTAAGAAAACACCTATTCTGGGTCTGTAGAGGACCAACAATCTGAAGCAGCAAGGCTTCATCTTTAAAAGATCTTAAACTGAAGAACTGCACATCATTAGGATGAACCATTACCAGCTCCTTTTTAATTAAAACTTATTAAATTTCATTTTTTTTCCTCCCTGAAAAGAGCATACAAAAATAAGCAATAAGCAAGCTCAAAGGAAAGAGACAAACCTATTTGTAGCCATCAGAACTTTGATATTACCACGAGCATCAAACCCATCAAGCTGATTAACAATCTCAAGCATTGTACGCTGGACTTCATTATCACCACCAACACCATCATCAAACCGGGCACCACCTATGGCGTCCACTTCATCAAAAAATACAATGCAAGCCTTCTTTGAACGAGCCATCTAGGACATGAGAATAACAAAGGAAACATCAGTTTATAATCCAAAGATAAATACCTAATCCTCTGTACTTCTTAAATTCTCATACAATAAGATCATTCTTTAGAAAATAACATAAGGAAATGTAACAGTGAGATGAGACTAAAAATAAAATTATGAAGCAGGGCATTAATTGTCACCTGAAAAAGTTCTCGAACCATCCTTGCCCCTTCCCCAACATATTTTTGGACAAGCTCACTACCAATGACACGAATAAAGCAAGCATCTGTTCTGTTGGCTACAGCTCTAGCTAAGAGAGTCTTCCCCGTCCCTGGAGGACCATAGCAGAGAACTCCCTTTGGAGGGTCAATTCCCAGCTTAACAAATTTCTCGGGATGGAGCATAGGCAGCTCTACAACCTGGGAGAAAAACAATAAATAAGATCCAGACAAAAGCCTACTGAACTTTTTTTTTTTTGTGAAAATGGCAGAAACTCATTAAACCACAACAGCTAGACGAAGAAATCCCACAGAACTTATAAAAGCTAATGTATTAATACGTGACCAAGCACATCTTTAGGCACATGCGACACTAAGATTTTCTCTATGAATGTGTCTTACTACTCACATATGCTCTACTTATAGATCGTAAATACTAGATAACAGTATGTTCCACTGAAAGAGACTAATATAGACTTCATAGTGTTTTTTGAATGAAACATGTTTTTTTTAGTAGAAGGAATGTTAAGCACATACTTCTCGCATCTTTTCAATCTGCTCCTTACATCCACCAACATCATTGTATGTCACATCAGGCTTTTCCTCAACCGTCATCATTGTAACACTAGGATCAATTTTTGGAGGCAAAGGAATCTGAATCTGATATTTGTTGCGGTCTACACTGCAATGGAAATCCAAGATCGTTAAATAACATTGGAGACAGTTAAGATGCGCAAGTTTATTCAGAGTAATAGGCACATTTTTAGACTGATTCTTGGATAGTGTAGAACATACCCCACACGCATGCCCTCTTCAATATCTGTCGGAGAAACCTTACTCCCTAAACCCACTACAAACTGCAAGCCAAAAACAAGAGTTGTATAAAAAAAATTGAGAAAATCAACCATGCTAACTGGAAGTGAGACATTTCAGAAGATTTTCAGCCTATATCTAAAGCACAAAAATAAAAGAGAAGATACCTTTGCAATCTGTTTAACATTTATTACATATTTTGCATCTTCAGAGTTTTGATTGATGATTTTAGTGCATCGTGCAACCTAAGCACACAACAAATTCTGTATTAGCAAGTGATTGTCTAACATAAATCAAGAACATGAGAAGAAAATGAAAGGACTTTATTTTGCCCCCCACCCACATACAGAATTACCTGAAGTGGTTGCTCCTCCTGCATCATTTGCTTGTCAGAGACAAGATCCCACTGGCTTGGTGCAGCCAAACCAGTGTCAGATTCTTTAATACCTGTTTAACAATTTTAAAGGAAAAATGCTGTCAGTGTTCCGGCAAGCTCAAAGGTCCACAGCAAATACTACCGAAGAGTCTCACAGAAGATAAAACTACACAACATACCACACAGATCGTTAACCTTCTTAGCTAAGTCCTTAATTTCCTTCTCCACCTTTTTAATACTGTTCGAGTAAGGACCCAGACCCTGCAACCAGAGAATAAACATTTATATAAAAATAAATTGTGGATTTTATTGAGTGCTTAGAAACGTATAGAAAACACAAGAAGCGGAGCTATGAAACAATTGCTAGACCTTCCATGTGCACGACAAGTAATTTTAAGCTACAATAATCTTCGGTAGTAAAATCTTCACAACTGTGGCGATTAATGGGAACATAGACTGCTTGATGACTAATTGCAATTAGACTGTAAAACACATTGATAGAAGTTATGTTGTCAAAAAGAATATCTACAATGAACGAGAAAGCAATGTTTGCGAATCTGCCAATTATAGAATCTAACACCGGGGGAAAACAACGGCGATTATGCCTAAAAATAATAACAATTACAAGACAGAAAACCAAAATTTCACGAACGGATCAGCAAGGAAGACAGTCGGAAATTTTCAACGCCTAAACCTACTGGTAAGGACTATCAACATAATCGTATCAGAAAGTTTCTGATACTACGGAAAGAGAGAAAAAATACAGTAGCGGTCTTATTAATGAAGAATATTTATTGATGAAAAATACAGTATAAAGAAATAAAGATAACACACATAGGTTTTGAGTAAGGCGATATCGTCTTCATCCAATGGTCGGGGATTCTTCTCATCCAGATCATCCACAGCGTCCGCCGGCGGTGCCATGAAATTTCTTCGCGAGTTCCTCTTCTTTTGGCAGCCGAAACACTTTCACTTTCTTCCGCGCAAGACAAAGAGCACCAGATTCAGAATTCAGACCGACTTCCACACCGGAAAAGGAAGCTGAACACCGAGCTGGAGCCGTCGTCGTTTAAACTCGTCACACTTAAAAAACAGAAATTCGGAACCGGTTCGCTTGTCCGAATTTGAGCTGAGCCGACTCGGATGAAAAAGAACGAGTTAAAATTGGAATGGACCATATTATGGATTAGGGTATTTTTTCATTGTAGTTGTAAATATTATGGAATGGACCATTTGTAGTAATATTATATATAATTATAATAAAATAAATTTTTTTATGGGGTTTTGTATCCACAGATTGAGTCGGTTTCTTTGGATTTGGGGTAGTATAGATTCAGGTCGGTTTAATCCAAATCACAGCTTACGATGAAGTCCGCAAAGCCCCTCATGGATCAGGTGATTCTAGGGGTAGGAAGCGACTTCTCTAAGTAATATTTAATGGCATTCAAATCACCAGCAAGGAGCCATGGAAGCTCCAAAGTCCACAAACTATAATAAGGGTTATGTCTTGTAATTTAATTTTTTAAACTATAATAAAAGTTTAAATCCAATATTTTAAAAAAAAAAGTTATTTTTTAAATACAATTAAAAATATAAATTAAATTTTAATCATAAATTAATATTTGAAAATAAAAAAATCTAATTAGTCAAAGTTAAAAATACAATATATAAGAGGGCTATGTTAAGGTTTATCCATATTTTAAAGTAATTTCATATGTAAAAATAGGTAATTTGATTGGTCTTCTTGAAAAAATTAGAAAATGTTCATTTTTTTTTATAAATTATGTTAGAGACGATATTAGATAGTAATATAATGTAATTTTTTTGAATGTTCAGACGTGAAAAATAAGAGAAAATTAGAAAATATTCAAATTTATGAAATTTATTATCTACTTGATCCCATAGAATAGAAAGAAAAAAATGGGGGGTGGAGAGCTTTCATTTCGGATACAATTGAAAATAATGCCTTCTTTTCCCTGCATGAAAATAATAATATTAAGTATCCTTCTATAGTTTAATTGCTTGTAATTTTACTGAAAACCTCTACTGCAAGGCAACGATGGGGTAACAAATTTTTCGAGGCTAAAAATAGTTTTTTTAAGAAAAAAATTTAATGAAGACTTGAGAAGTTTTATAATTTAATGTAAAGGGTTGCAAGCCAAGGAGGTTATAATGGGCTCTCTAAGTATAACTAGATTTATTTTAATTATAAAAATAATTAAAAAAATATTAGCTTCTATTAAGATGGATATTTTTATTAAATTTAAATAAAAAATCTAATAGAAGCTAATTTTTTTTATTTATAAATGTGATTTATTTATTTTTATATATAATGACTAGATTGATATATTTTCATCATGTTATGTTTTTATTTAAATTTAATAAAAAATATCCATTTTAATAGAAGCTAATAATTTTTTTATTATTTGTAAATGTGATTTGTTTTTCTTTATATACAATGACTTGATTGATATATTTTCATATAAAAGTAGCTTGATTTATATCTTAAATGGTCATTCTTATGAGGGACCAATTCTTTATAATATCTAATTTAAATACATATATATATATATATATATTATTGCCAAGTAAATATAAATATTTTAATTTTTTTACCTGGTATTATTAATAAATAAAACATAGATCTTCTAAGAATAAAATAAAATAAAATAATATTCTAAAAATAAAATAACACTAGAGTAAGAAATTATAAGATAAAAAAATCTCCTAAGAATAAAATAACACAAAAAATACATATATTTAATGTTAAATAAATTAATTTATTATTATTTTTAATAACTTGTCATACATATTTTTCTCTTTGATAATAATTAAAATTTTCAAAAATTGAAATCCAATCAATTCACTTTTTTATAAAAAAAAAAGATAATAATATAATTATAGATAATGTTAAAAATAAAGTTATAATAATTTATAGAGTTTATATAAAGTTGATTATGAAGCTAAAGAACTTTTAACTTTAATTAACACGTGCGATTACCAAACTAGAGCTTTTATGGGACCCACGTAAAATTTTTGGGTCCACCTAGTCGATTCTTTTGATTCCTCGGTGCATTGATGCACCTGTAAACGAGATTCTGCTGTGTAATGACGAAAACAACTCTTACTGTGAGTTCTGTTTGTAATGGGTTTTTGGTTGATTTATTAAAGTTCAGGGGTAATAATGTTTGAGATCGTTGTCTCGACTGGGAGAAGTCATTTTGGGGGAAGAGAGAAGTCACTTGTGGAGAGTTCGTCGAGAGCTTCATCTGGAAGAGTTAAATACAGGTAATGATTTTTTCTTCTCCTTTGTCCTTTCTGCAGGCTTCTCTAAGAATATCCAGTGCGTCTTTGTTTGATTCATTTTTTTCTTTTTCTTTTTTTTTAAGGAAAACCCCTCTATTATGCTGATTCAATTGAATATTTCATTTGCATCAATGCGCTTTTTGTTCCTTGGTTCCTTAGACGATTGAATTGGTAGGATGATTAGTTTATCGTTTTTATTCATTTTGCTAAAGGCTGAATTATTTATGCTAGCAATTGTGTCATTTGTCGAATAGGTGCGCGCAATTTGGGTTTCGCCCCTTGAAGGAATCATGAAGGGTCATGATACAAAGGTACTGCTCTTTCTAAATGCAGCTGATTTCAACTTCATTATGAGTAAAGTTCGATATGAACACATAGTTTAGAAAGATAGTGAAATAAATTCCCCTTTTTAACTGTCCCATTGGTATTCTAACTCCTCAATATTGCTAAGTGTTTTCAATAGCTTAGTTTTGGGAAGGGTTTCTATGTGAATTCGCTATAATTAAAGGTTTATCATTTATGAGTGCTAATTTTACCATCTTGTTGTACTACAATTTTTCTTCAGGTAGTTTTTATCTGTTTTGCTTTAATCCAATCCATTGAAATGCTCTAAGGTCTTTGATATGTTTGAATTGATATTAAATGTTTCTCACAAATGCAAATTCACAATCCTAAGAAATTGTTTGATAGGGAATTGGATTTAGATAATTATGAACTGGATAAGGTTGAGACTTCTGTTTCATTTAGTTGGATGATTCTGCTTTAGTTTTATACTTTTCTGTTATTTTCATGTGAAAAATATTTTTTTATCATATAAAACTGTGTCTAAACTAGTTAATAATTGACTCTGGTCTAATCACACCGCTTTGTACTTGTGAGCACAAAATTTAAAAAGCTGAGCTACGTCTCCCAGGATTGCTCTTATGCTGTTAAAAAGAAGTCTCATAGACACTAGAAGCAGGCTACACAGATTAGAGTAAGCAGACGAAAGCATGGACTTTACCTAATGAGAGGTTACCATTGAGAGATCTATAGCTTGAGATGATTAAGATACTGAAGAATGAAAAAGTAGTCCTTCCTGTCCTTTGTTTAGCATAACGAACACATGGTAAAGCACGGAGTCCATTTGAGCAATAGAGTTGCTGCATTTCTTGAAAGAGATACAGATCAGCTTCAATGTTTCTATGATGTCTACTTGGAAATACCTTTATCTCATCTTTTCTTTCATTTCAGATGCCACGGATGGAAGATATCCTAAATCTTCCAGTGCAAGATCCTCCTTGTGCCGAATTTTCTGCAGCTCACCTAAATTGGGTTAAAATAGATGGTGGTCACCAAGGTGGCGATGATATTGCTCTCATTCCCTTCTGTAGAGTGGAGGATTTTGTAAAAGGTGAATCGACTAATGCTGAGTGCCCAGCTAGTTTCCGTATCGAATCTAGAAGAAAACGTCCTGAAGGAAGTGTTAGCAAGCCAAGGGTTGATGGTTATCTTGAATATACTTTGTACGCATCATTCATTTTTATCTATAACCTGAAAAAGCGTATTTTCTGTGGATTGTTTTTCTGATATATATTACTTTCATTCTTGCATATCATGTAGGTACTGGTGTTCATATGGTCCAGAAGATTATCGTGAATGTGATCCTAGTGTGAATGATGGACCAAACAGTAAACCATCATCAGGAAAGGGTAGCCGGCCAGGAAGGCGCCACTTGATGAGAGGCTGTCTTTGTCACTTTACTGTGAAACGTTTGTACACTCGCCCCTTACTAGCACTCATCATATATAATCAACGGAATCATGTGGATAAAAGTGGTGCTCCCTGTCATGGTTTATTGGATAGGGAGGCAGTTGGAACTCGGGCAATGTATGCTCCTAGAATTTCTGAGGAACTACGGCAAAGAATCTTGTCCATGCTTTATGTTGGGGTCTCTTTGGAGAGCATCATTCAGCATCACTTAGAAGAAGTGGAGAAGCATGGTGGGCCCAGCAATCGGGATGACTATCTCACTCGAAATGATGTGCGTAATATGGAACGAGTTGTTCGTCATTCAACACATGAATTACAAGCTAATGATATATACAGTGTAAGGATGTGGGTTCAACGGCACCAAAAATCTGTCTTTTCATTTCAAGATGATCCAAGTTCAGATTCATTCATTTTGGGAATACAAACAGAGTGGCAGTTGCAGCAGATGCTCCGCTATGGGCATAACTGTTACATTGCTTTGCATTCAACCTTTGGCTCAAACAGACTCCGGGTATAAAAAATTTTTTTCATCCTTGTGGTCTATTTATTTTATATTTTACCATAAACTGATGTGTGTTCTCATATTTCCACTGACAGTATCCCTTGTGTACTCTATTAGTCTTTGACTTGAGCCAAACCGCAATTCCTGTTGCATGGATCATTGCCTCGAGCTCTAATAACCAAGGAATGGACAGGTGGTTGGGCCCCCTTGTTGACAGAGTTCGAACAAAGGATCCTAGATGGAGACCTCATGCTCTCATAGTAGATGACCCCTATCTTGAAATCTCATTAATCAGGTATTTAGCGTTTGATTCTTCAGTGCATTGTCCTAATTATTAGTATTCATTGGAGTTGTAAATATTCTATCCAGAGACACTTTCCAGTGCCGTGTCTTGCTATCCCTTTGGCACATCAGAAGGTCATGGATGAGAGGACTGTTAAAGAAATGCTGCAATTTTGATGTGCAAAGGGAAATGTTGAAGCACCTAGGTCAGGTTCTTTACTGTACAAGGAGTGCCTCAAATGCCCCAGACCCTTTGGAGGAGTTTATGCAAATTTTTATCGACCAAAGTGATTTTATGGCTTATTTCAAGGAACGATGGCTGCCAAATATCGGTATTGACCATAGTTGATACAGCTTTTTAGTTGTTAATTTGTTAATTGAACAGCAAGTTGACAATTTTCTGCCACTCATGCATTGTTATTTAATGGACAAGTCACTTTTTGGTTTTCAGAGGCATGGGTAACGGCAGCAAAGACTCTCCCAATGGCAAATCAAGAATTTCATGCTGCAATTGAATCCTATCACTTGAGACTAAAAGCCAAACTCTTCGGAGACTCACAAGCTGCTTTCTGGGCGAGGCTTGACTGGCTGGTCCATACATTAACTACCACATTTCACTCTCTATATTGGTTTCAACACTATTCAGAGGAAAGTGTCTCCCTCAAAATCTCTAGAGACGAGTTATTTCTTCCAAATTCATGGCAGAGGGCATTACAAATTCCTGATCATGATGTTATATTTGATGAAGGTGATCTTCAATTTGTGAAGGTCATATCTCAATCGGATCGTAGATTAGCTTATACAATCTGGAATCCTGGTTTAGAATTTTCATTTTGTGATTGCCCATGGGCTAGGTTGGGAAATTTTTGCAAGCACTTAATAAAGGTTGGTATCATATGTAGAATTCGTCATGTTGCGAGACCATCATTATCTGCCCAAATTTATCGCCAGACCTTACTTGGTCTGCTGGCAAACCCTCCAGATGATCCAATTGTACTTGATCATGCCATTGTACATGCAACTAAGATGCAGCAGGAGCTTAAGGGCTTGGAAGAGCTATCCAGTGTTGGTTTGTTGCAGCCTCTTCCTCCAAATGAAATGAATGCCCTTTTAGGAAATGACCTACCAGGGTTTCCACAGGTAGGCATTGATGGGGTTGGTAAGCACAAGAGGCCAAGAACGTCAAGTACAGCAACAAATGTTTCTGGGCTTCAGCTGGACTTCAATGAACAGGTCTCTCCTACCTTAAATGCTTTGCCACCATTAAGCAGCAATCAGATGAGAGAGGTTCTTCATTTGCTTAAAGTGCCACAAGGTTTGAGTCAGAAGAATATTATTAATGAGGAAAATATTATTGGCAACTGTTATATTGGGCCTGATCTTGACTGATAACATAGTGACTGTCATCTTGGCATCTGCTTGTCCCTTTGCCGCCAGAGTTTTCCTAGATGGTAAGCTTCCCATGATGGATTCATCCAGTAGCTTTTATACACTTTCAGGTGTTGTCTGGTTATTATATTAGCAATTACTAACTTAAATTTGGATACGAAACTTATATCTAGTAGTCAATAGTAATGACCTTGCAGTCAGGTACTACTTTTTGCCTTTGCAATGATTGCAGTAATACCAGTCAAGTACTACTGCAAGCAATAAATTTTCCATTTATATTCCTGAAGATAAAGATTTTTTCCTTAATTTAGATGCTCCCATTAACAAATATGTTTTTAACCATTTCAGTACCATTGGCCTTATAGCTAGTCAAATGAGAAAATTGCCTTCGGTTTCACCCATTTCCTACACCAATCTGATCTCTGAGATGAGGACGAAGTCTTTGCATCAGGCCACCCAGAGGTGTGGCCCTTGTTGTCATCAGCTCTTTCCCTTGAGTTCAAATTGAGACATTTTTGCTCAAATCACTCTGGACTGCAAGTTTGCAGATCTTTAACAGATTCCGGAATGTGGAGATATTTTATTCCTTTTTTAGCATCTGTGTCTAGAAGCTATTTATTGTGCAATTTAGAATGGAATTGTGAAATTGGTGCTTACTTTTCCAGGGTTGAGCACTGCAAACGTGTGTGGAAGTTGAAGCTGGGACTATGCCCTCTTCATCATATATAAGGTTGGGATCAATGAGTTCTGGCCAGCCTGTTGAGCCTTGACATTTTGGAGCTTTTGACAAATTTTACTATTATCCCATGGCTAGGTGTGCAAGATTCTTATTCTTCTAACCCCTATGATGCGGTGCACCTGTTGTAGAGAAGTTCTAGGACCACATCAGCATGCTTCAAGGCAAGGCAACTTGTATTTACACAGATTATTCTCTCTTCTTTGGAGGCTTCACTTTACTTATATATGGCAGGTGGATTTACTTATACTCAACCTGCTTTGGTTTAAAGTTGCTGTTATTCTAATTATGGATATCATTTCTTGTTCTTTCTAAGATGTTTCAGGTTAAGCACAACTAGTTTGTTTGCGCGTAAAAGTGTGCCCAAATGTGCTTGGAGGGAACATTGTTAGAATTTCCCTATCCTTTCTTAATATTGGCCAAATTGTATTTCTACATCCTATATGGGAGAATGGTCCCGTTCTGTTGATGATTGTCACTAGAAAATGCTAATGTGAAGGAAGTATCTTACTTCCAGAGCTAAAATGAAAAAAAAAAAAAATTGTTGTTGTTTTCCTTTTTTTTCTTTTCTATCCCATCATATGGACTATCTACTTGGTATTTCTTTCTCTGCTGGCGATGTGCTGATCATTATACTTCAATTACTTTGTTTTGATTAGGTTGAAGCGGAATCTTGGTACTGGCCACTGTTGTACAATTTGTCCAATTGTTTTTCTGCACAAGTCTCGAGCAGTTCAGCTCCATCATTGGTAATCAAAGAGATTTCAGATGCAAATCATTACATCTTGCCTTTTCAGTTGGTGCTGATACAGTTTTTCTTTTTTGTTCATGTTGTGGTTCTAGGACTGTTGACCCTGAGTCTGCTGTCAAGACTGAACACTGGGAGCTTTTAGAAGAAAAGCAGGACTACCTGCAAAAAGTTGAAATTGGGCTGGAGCTGGTGCAGAAAATTACTGTTTACAGGTAGTTGCTAGAATTCGAGATTTAAATTTGCTTCTTTCACTGGTTTTTGGCGTAACTGAAATCTCTTGATGACATCAAATTTTACCTTTTGCCACGTGGTTTGTGCAGAAATTATCACATAAAGAAAGGAGTTCCTGGTGAGCCAAGGAGTTGCTTTGAAGCTAGACTCTCATTAGTTTTCAACAATTTAGTTGGTGAGTTTCGTTTTACTTGTAACTCTGTATACTCCATTGTTTCTCAGCCATGTATAAAATATAAAAATAATATAGAAGTTAAATGGTATGTAATATCATTGTTTTCATGGTCGTCTGGAAGCTGGTCATGTTGTCATAAACACTGCAAATTATTCCTTATTCCAACTGAAGAACCAAAGCATATAAATAACTTGGTTCTTGATGTTGAAAAATGTATAATAAGTTTCCAAGTTATGAAAAACCCGGAATTAAGCTTCTAAATTTGGCTGGGGTTCAGGAGTATTAGTTCATGATATATAAGTTACTCAAAATATTTATCTCTTCCTCTTGATTCTGACTGTTCTGAAGTGGGTTTTGCCATCTGTGAGCAGCTCGTTTATTCTTGCATCTTAACTTCCTTTTTGGTAGTTCCAGTGCCCCCTTCATGTATTTGCCTCCGACACACATTTCAATGCTCTGGCCTCGATCTGCTGTACTCTTCACTCAGGTAGGACCGAGTTTTAACTCAGTCAGGCAGAAGGTTCAGAAACTGTTTGTCGGTGATCCTCCTCTTAGGTGAACCATATACTTTCTCAGAAGATCTGAACCAGTTCACAAGAAATCCGCTTGGCCCTCTTTGATTTTCCTGTATGAAAGGAAAGATATCGAGTGCAACCGACACATTTCCTTTGTTTGGTTTGCTGGATCTCCAATGATTCTTGCAGCAATTTGGGTTTTTGGGCAGATATGAGGTGGCATGAAAAGTACTGAGAGCCACAATCAGCAATAAGTAGGGAAATTTGTTGGTAGGTGGAGCTTAGGGAAAGAGCTCACGGGGAATATGAAAATCACAGAAAGGGTTTTGACATACCTCTTTGCTTTCTACCTTTTGTGGGCTTTGAGAGATATTTCAGATTGGAAAGGACGGCTCATGACAATGCCTGCCAACTGCTTGAAACATTGCCACAGAGGGGCCTGCAGCAATTGGTCGGCGCCAGAGTGCGTCTTTAAACCAAAGGTCTCTAGTCAATGCTGTCTGATCTTTACCTACCAAAAGGGTGGCTGCATGGAGATTGCCCTTAATCATCAAAAGGGTTAGTGCCCCACTATCATTTCTATGTTCAGGTTAGTGCATATATCACTTAGGAGTGGACCAATGGCATTTAGCCGCATCTAAGATTGAAACCTTCTTTTCTGGTTTGCAAATTGGTTAAAGTAAACATAATTTTTCATCAATTTATTTTCTTACAATGCTTCAAACAATTAAGCAAAAGGAAAAAAAAAAAAAAAAACACTTGTTTCTGACCTATCTGTAAAATAATTTTGAGAAACACTCATTTTTACCAAAATAGCCTTGTAAGTGTTTGTTTCGATCAGGAAAACACAAAATGTTACATTCAGGAATGAAGTTTGTGGGGTGGATGTGAGTAGTCAATGATAGTCAAACATCGAGGATGTGGTTCATCTTACAAGGGGTTGAATGTTTTAGGCCATCTTAGGGGGGCAATTTAGTCTTTTGTGAGTATAAGGACTTGAATGTTATAGGCCATCTAAAGGGGGCAAATTAGTCTTTTTGTGAGTAAAAGGACTTGGTAGATCTTACAAGAGGTACAATCTTTTAGGCCATTTGAGGGGGGCAAATTAGTCTTTTTGTGAGTATAAGGACTTGGTAGATCTTACAAGGGGTAGAATGTTATAGGCCATCTGAGGGGGGCAATTTAGTCTTTTTGTGAGTATAAGGACTAGGTAAATCTTAGAAGGGGTAGAATGTTATAGGCCATCTGGGGGGGGGGGGCAATTTAGTCTTTTCGTGTGTATAAGGACTTGGTAGATCTTACAAGGGGTAGAATGTTATAGGCCATATGAGGGGGGCAATTTGGTCTTTTTGTGAGTATAAGGACTAGGTAGATCTTACAAGGGGTAGAATGTTATAGGCCATCTAAAGGGGGCAATTTAGTATTTTTTGTGAGTATAAGGACTTGTAGATAATTGAGTAGCTTGAGAGGTAGAGTTGTCAAAGTTGTTAGTAGAAGTGGGGCATAATGGGGGTGAGGAGAATTATCCTCTAGCAAATTGCCATTTTAAGCAACTACCATGTTAGTTTGGTTAAAGGTTAAGGGTGGGGGTGTCTCTAGTCAAGGGTCTCCCCCACAACATGCCTATTCTCATTAAAAAACAAGAAATGAGGTGTGAGAAGGGTGGATAATGTTTGATGGTGGCTTATGGAAATGAGAAGGGCATTTAGAGTGGGAAGGACTCAATTGAGAGGTTTAGGTTACTATCACTTTAGCTTGGTTTGTAATGAATTGGAGCAACCCTTGTCATAAAATTAAATTACTATACTTTTAATTGAAGAATTTTTCAATTATAACTTGTTAGATTTTGTAATCCCAAATAGGGTCCTATTGTTAAGAGTTGCTCATCCATTGCTACTTTCTCATTAGTGAAAACTCACAAAATCTTTCAATTTTTCGATAAAAGTTATTAGATGATAATAGTATATTTTTAAAATTTTTAATGTAATTATTCAAAAATATTTACTTTTAAGTAAAAAAAGGGCTTTCCTCCTTCCTTTTCGAATCCTCTCCCCTCCAATTGTCTCAATCGAGTCGACTCGAACATGCCAAATAACCTACAACATAAGTCGATACATGACATGACCTACACGATTTTAATTTGAGTTTTTGCTTAATGTAGGGTTTAACCAAGTTGATCCGAATCCGAACTAGTTCAATGATACATAAACATGAATTTTCTGTAATTTTTTTGAAATTTATAGTAATTAATTACACAAAAAAATATAATTAATTTTTTTTAGGTAATTTTTTTAAGTCACTAAAAAGACTTTAAATTACAAAACTGTAAGAAATCTATAACAAAGAAAAACATTTCTAAGCTGTTATTGGCAAACAAGGGCAATCAGTAGGCCTTAGAACACCAGCCTAAAGTGAAGGAAGTCGTCGCATTTGATACCTTCCTTCCCCCATTAACAAACTGTAAAGTGGAAAAAAGTAAAGCTGAAGATTCGAGTATTCTAATGACTAACTTTCTTCCTCTTTGTCATTGTTCAATTTAGCCATTTAAAACCCTTAAATGCATTAACTCTTAAGAACTTTCTTGACTGCAAACGGGAAGTAGCAGAAGGCGCCACTAGAGCACCGAATGTTTTCGAAATTTGAATCAGTATCTGAAGCATCTATTCTATTTTCAAATGAAAAAAGTGACGATCGATGACTGGTTTAAAGCGCGTCAATTTTGGGATCTTCTGCTTGTTAATTCTCTGATCAACCAAGTCAAGGTCTGCCATTAGAGCTCCATCAAAGAAAGCAAAAGCGGCCAAATGCCGCCACATCTAATGAAAGCTGTTATCTTCAGTCAAATAAAAATGAAAAGGGGCCAACAAGAAGAAGGCCGGTACCGTTGGGTGTTAAGCTTCTCGCTAAACAATTGAAGTTGCCATAATTATAAAAACATGGGATGTCCTTCTGGGAGGGAGCCTTTCAATGGTCTGAAAATGACTCCCCTAGTTACAGCGAAATAAATTTCAACTACCCCCTTCTCATGAGAAGAGATGGGAATCGCAAGCCTCACACGGTGAATGGGCGATTTGTGGACATAAAGTTTGCCTTCTTTCGTCGTCTCTCTCTCTTGGACCTCCGGATTGAATTCGAGGAGAGACTGAACCGAGAATGCGTGAAAGTAATTAATGGGAGAAGAAGACGAGAGGTAGGTAAGCAAAAGTAGAAAGAGAAATGAAAAGCAGATTCACTTCCGTTTCTTTCTGTCAGAGACCCGCACCAAGTGTTCGGGTTTCTCTTGCCGCCATTCTCGCCGTGACCTGTCAACAAATTTCAGTTGGGTTTTCCTCAAATTCTTTCTATTAAATTTCAACTACTCTGCTGCCGTCGGAGATTTTTTTTAATGAAGAGGGTTGATCATCTAATGGATAGTATAAAGTTCGAGATTGCGTCGTCGAGATACAGACAGTGACGGAAACCCCACATTTGATTCGATTCTGTGTTGCCGTCTAAAGTTTGACATCTCGCTTCGTTGCCTTTGCCGTTTATATACCAGAAAAGGATTTCGCCATGAAAATTTCAAGAACAGAGCTCTTTCCTCGAAAGGATTCATGATAGGAAGATTCCAAAGGGATGCTTCGACCATCTGCTTAATTTTCGATTTTATTTCTTTAATGAATCCATGGAGAGCTGAGAAAACGGTAATGAGAGAATCAATCAGGTAGGGCAAAGATAATTAGACAAAGATGGGTGATAGCATCGCAAGGGAAACCTGTCGAAATTGAAGGCGTCACAATATTCAATGATTCTTTAATCCACTCTGTGATGAGTGAAAGCTGGAAGGATTTGCATTCAGACCAACCAGCAGCGTGATTTCTAACCGTGATTTGAAAACAACTTGGACTTTAACAGGCTGAAAACGAAGGCCAGCACCATATGAGATTTTGAGCTGTGCTTTCGCTTTCTGGAGCTGGCACCCAGCTTCCTCCTGATGTGAGAGGGTCAAAGAGAAATCCCATCTTTGAAAGATTTAAGTTTTGATCGTGAGTGAAGCAGAAAAAGGGAACGGCAGGCAGAAATTAGATAAAAAAAACTGGGAAATGTGCCTGGAAAATTGCAAGCTGCTGGGTCCTTCCGGCAGAAATTAGAGAAGAAAGAACCCCGCAGGCAGAAAAGATAAAAAAACAAGCACCAGAAGAAGAAGCACACGGCAAGCTCTCAAAGAGTAAACATCAAATTATGAACGAGAAAGAAAAAGAGGAACATATATAAAAGAGAGAATACCCACTTATCCTTGATGAATCTCATTCTATACATTACACTTCCCTGCACCTACATTCAACCATTTTATTCACAACAGAAATTATCCATAATTGAAATAAATTATGTGGGACCTTCTGCTCCTCTCTCTCCCTTCCGGCCTCTCTCCGTTTCCCGGATCGTCTTACAAGTTCATCATCAGTACAAGGCTCGACTGGACGCACACTCCAGCCTTGTATAGTTTATCTGGCAACAACCATTGCCGGCAAAGAAAGAAGGGGGGTAACGGGGTAACCAGATGAATTTGAGGGAAAAGAGGTAATAAGAAGCCATGACCAGTCAAAATAAATCCAATGTTTCCTCTTCGATTTCTAAGGGGGAGCAGCAGGAGGAAAATTCTCAAATCTCAAAAGAATCAATAATACGGAGGTGGTGGTGGAGACGCGTATGACACCCCAAAGATTGGTGGCAATGGGCCTTCGTATACAGGTGAAGGAGGCGGTGGGCTCTCATAAACAGGGGCCGGAGGCGGAGGTGAACTATACTGATATGGCGGTGACGGTGGAGGAGAGGATGGTGGAGGTGGGTTTTCACATGGAAGTGGCGGAGGCGGTGACGGTGACGGTGGAGGTGGCGATGCGTAGTGAACAGGGGGAGGTGGAGGCGGAGAATGTGGTGGAGGTGGAGGCGAGCTGTATACATAAGGTGGTGGTGGAGATGGCGAAGGAGGTGGAGGTGAACTGTATACGACCGGAGGTGGCGGTGGAGGCGGTGACGGAGAAGGTGGAGGCAGATAGTGAACAGGTGGAGGGGGGGACTCTTGTGGCGGCGGTTCAATGCACGGGGGAGATGGCGGTGGCTCAATGCACGGAGGTGGCGGTGGAGGTGAATTCGGTGGTGGAGGCGGCGGTGGAGAGCTGTAATAGGACGGTGGCGGAGGAGGTGAGTTTGGCGGAGGCGGTGGTGAATGTGGTGGGGGTGGTGGAGAGTAGGTAGGAGGCGGCGGTGAATAGTAGTAGTATGGTGGAGGAGGTGGTGGAGATGACATTGGTGGTGAAGGGGGCGGTGGTGAATTAGGTGGAGGGGGCGGTGGTGATCGTACACAGTAAACTGGTGGAGGCGGGGATGGCGGAGGGGGGCAAGGAGGAGGCGGGGAAGGGGATGGTGGTGGAGGTGAAGGCGGAGGCGGGGAAGGTGGCGGAGGAGAGGGCGATGGAGGAGGAGGAGACGGCGGAGGTGGGGACGGTGGTGGTGGAGAAGGGGAAGGAGGCGGAGGTGAAAACACCGGCGGAGGTGGGCTATAAACGGGTGGTGGTGGAGGTGAAAATACAGGGGGTGGTGGTGGAGGTGAAAATATAGGGGGCGGTGGTGGAGGTGAAAATATAGGGGGTGGTGGTGGAGGTGAAAATACAGGGGGTGGTGGTGGAGGTGAAAAGACAGGGGGTGGTGGAGGAGGAGAAGGAGGCGGTGGCGGAGGCAAAGAAGGAACAAACGGAGCGCACCTAAAGGAATTGCAGTTGACGGGACGGGACAAAAATGACTTACATTGCTTGGCCGATCTTTGAGCTGGCCGTTCCGAGAAGCAATTTCTCCGGTCGTCCAGGTCCGGCAACCTCAGACACGTTGGCGGCTCTCCGGTGAAGAAATTGTAAGAAAACGTGAAATTCTGCAAATTGGGCAGCTGACAGATGCTCTGCGGAATCTTGCCAGAGAGCAAATTGTGCGCCACGTTCAACTGCTCCAAGCTCGTCATCCCACCGATGGAGTCCGGCAGAGGGCCAAGCAGCTCGTTGAAGCTCACATCCAGAACAGTCAAACTCTTCAGCAGCCCAATCTCCGACGGGAAGCACGACCGGAACTTATTGTTCATAAAGATAATCTCGTTCAAGGTATCGGACATATTGCCCAAACTCGCCGGAACACAGCCGTGGAACCGGTTATTCGCCAGCACGATGACGGACACCGGCGAGTTACCGATATTAGCAGGCAGATCAAAGGCGAAACGGTTGTGATTAATGAAAATGGCGTCCAGATCCTTATCAAACAGCTCCTTGGGCACTTTGCCCTCGAATTCGTTAAATCTGAGATCCAAGAACTTGAGCAAAGGAAGCTTGAGAACAAGAGTAGGGAACCGCCCCGCAAACCGGTTATTACTCAGATCGAGCTCAAAGAGGAGCTTCAGGCGGACAAACTTGTGAGGCAGAGTCCCGCAGAAACGGTTGGAGTTAATGTGAAAGAGAGCGAGATCGGTAAGCAAACCCAGCTCCTCCGGCAGGTATCCAGCAATATCTCCATGGTTGAGATCGATCCCAGCGACGGTCCTGACAGTGGGGTCGTCGAGCGAGGGCGAGCAGAAGACGCCGGTATAGTTACAGACACCGGATCCGACCCAGTCGCCGGTAAGATTCAAGGGATCCGAGAGAATAGCCAGCTTCCATGCCTGCAAAGCAATGTAGGCGTTGCGCAGGCGAGGATTCTCGAACTGGAGAGATGGATCAACGGTGACATTCTCCCCTCGGTCCCCATACTCATCCCTGTAGTAAAGCAGCTGGCGCTGCCGGATAAATCGCGCTTCCACATCTGTAAGACCCTCCCCGGAGAAGCCCAAGAGCAAGGGCAGAGAGCAGAGGAAAACAAGAGCAAACAAGAGAAAATGCCGCTGAAAATGGAGTCTCTGTCTCTCCTTCATCTCATCATTCAACGATAAGAAAACTCACTGTAAACACCACAAGACCCAAAAAGAGAAAAAATGCAAAAAGCCTTCTCCGGAACCACAGCTTGGTTTCCAGAAACGGTAGAGAAGAAGGGGAATGAAGAGGAAGAAGGAGAGAGAGGCGAGGAGTAATGGTTGTCGTTTTAGGGATTTGGGAGAGAGTAAAATAAGAAGATGAGAGCCAGCTAAAGCACAGCTCAAAAGCCACCAGGCACTTCTCCAGTCTCCTCCTTATTATCTTCCTTTTCTCTATTTATCTACTTTTTTGCTGGTTTTCCAAATTTTCGTACCAGGTACAGTCGACTCCGACTCCGACTCCGACTCCGACTCGTCTCGACCCGGACCCGAAACAGCCTTTCGAAACCGCTTCCGGTTTTCTCTCCCTCCTTTTGTCCCGACTACTTGCGAGATTTCTCGGAGCTTAAAAGTTAAAAAAAAAAAATTGTAATTTTGAGCCTTTTAGGGGTCAAAATCTGAAAATGTTAAAGTAAAAAAAAACAAAGGAGAGACCACGAAACTGTAATTAACGAACTAACAAGGATGTGATGTGATGTGATGTGATGTATAATTCCAATTTTCTCCCCTAAAGAAACCCCACCACACTCGATTAGTCCTACTCGACAGCGGGTCCCTTTCACAGAATCGCACCCCGGGTCACCGAGTCGAGTAGGAAGACGACATCATTCAACTAAGCACGTGAGTGGGCCCACGCGTCACGTCCTGCACGGCTGGATCGTCGGTGGTACTGTGCCCCGTCCGCGTCCCCGTGACGACCTAACCCCCAGCGTCTCCTATTTTATTATTCCCTTTCTACCCCTATCTTTTCCACAATTCCCACGCGCTTTTAAGTCTCTCTTTTTATTTTTATTATCGAAAAGATATAATTAATTAAAGTTTTGGTCTCCTTTGAAGGCTGATAACGGATGCGTCGTCTCGCCCCGGCTTCACGCTGTCTTCCACCATGATGCGTGTATGAATCTAACTAATCATGAGCCGCATGTGCGCCGAACTATCCGGACCGTCGGATGCGCGCAGCGGGACCCGCGGGACGCCACGTAGGCCGCCACCAAACGAACGATGACAAAAGGACAGCAGGCTCGCAGCTGGATTCTCCACGTGGCGAAGAATTAGCGCCAGAGGAAGGTGTCAAGACTGGGTGGCGTGTATTAACTAGGAATCAGGAACCGAACCGCGCCGGGCGCCGCTACGGGACAGAAAGAAGGCTCGGCTGGGTGGGACCCTGGGCCTGGTTGACCACGCAACGCGCAAAGCCGTTACATCGGATTTGCCACGTGGCGAGTAATGAGAGAACCGGCTCCTGCTCTCCTCATGTGCTTGGACCCTGGCCTATCCGTAATTCTTTAAAAAGGAGAATTAAAGAAGAAGGATATTGGGCCTTTCGCCGACGACGGACGATCTCTTGAATTTGCGGGAGAAGGGACATTCCCGGAATCTCTTTTCCGTAGATGCGAACGAGTAACGACGAGGGGGAGTTAGGACGAAAGGATTACGGACTTTTGAACTTTTCTTCTGCGGAACAAATTGTATTTAACGATCATTTACTCGTTCAAGACGGCAAAATGGTAGTATTTAAGAGTCACGGAACTGTATATTTATCTTTCAATTAAGAGTTGGGGTTTTACCATTGTTAAAAATGGAAGAAAACGGAGGCGTCAAACTGGTAACAGGGATGGCCGCATGGTCCCGTGAGTAACGCTCATAAAATACCATGTAAATTCTTGGTTACGGTGAGTACAACTTGAGACGGGATCGAAAAGTAGAATTTAAAGGAAAGTTTAAGAGAGTACGTCCAGTTGCAGTAACCTTGCCTTTTTATGTTAATAAATGGGGTGACCCGCCACGGAAATCTCGGGCAACCACCGTGATTTAAGAGGCTTTGCCTGTGCTTTGCGTATTCCCGTCGGTCGAGACTCGATGGAGAGGAGAGAGAGAGATAGTAGCCGTTGCTGGGTCCCTGCAACTTTCACTCGCTGTCCACATCTTTCGTCCTTGACGCGGCATTCCACCACATGGGTCCTTCCATCACTTTGCCAGATCGGTGCCCGAAGATGTCCCTTCAGTATTTCCAACCGATTTCTAAGTACTTTTGACGTGTGTTTTTTTTAGTTATATGTGAACGCTTACTCCTGAAACAACCTAATCACGACTCTTTTCACTGTGTTACGAGTACCATCCATTCAAACCTTGAAATGGACCTGATTTACGAAAAGGTTAAAACTTGTTGGTGTGAACACTCGCGAATGTATTATTAAAATAATAAAAATAAAAAGGAGATCACTTGCTGGTAGGAGCCATGTGAACCCACTAAAATATTCACGGCCAAATTAGGTTTTAGTGGTCCAAATACAACGATTACCATTTGGAATATTTTTTTTTCGAATTTGGTGGGCACGTGTCTAACATATCCATTATTGAGAGGTATGGGGGTACTTACTGCAGCGTAATGGATGGAATAAAAATAGCGCATGCCGAGGCTGATCAGTTCCATCCTTTGGAATCGGAATTTAGAGTCTCCGCCTGCAGCAGCACCAAAACTAGATGCTTCCAGCTCATACACTACTATGTAGTTTCAACTGCTCTAATTTTTTTAAATGGTCGTCATAAACAAACAATAATTCTTGCATATTATGCAGAGATGGTTCGTTATTTTATGTTATTTTAGCTCTCGTCCTTTTAATATGGCGGAAATCATGCCAGTCAAATGATTGAAGATAGCACTTTGCATCCGCACTATCCATCAAAACCGAAAGTGAACCAAGAAAAGGCAGCTGCGCAACTAATTTATTCATTTCTATAACGAGAAAAGGATGGAAAAAAATGCTGGGCCGACATCTTCCTTCCAACTAGGATGTTACAATGAACCAACACAGAAGGAAAACATAAAAAATAAGAAGTAAAAAAGATATAAAAGGAATTATATGAAAGCAATCAAATGTCAAAGTAGCTGATGTCCTGTCGAGCATAACAAACAAAATTCCCTAATGCAAAACCGGTCACTGGTTTCTTCCTGTGTTTAGTCCTCCGACAACCTGGAAAGAGAAGAAACTCTGATCCTTGTACCAACTGGGAACCACAGAAAAGTAAAAAGGCAAAAGAGTATCTAAATGTTCTTCGCCAGTTAATACAGGGACCAACATAGGGGTGGATGACCGAATTCACCAAAATAATCGGTGCTTTCGACATCTCTCGCTCCACACATGAAAAAGAAACGGTGCATATATTCCCCCAAGCATCTGGAAGGTATAGAAGAATGGCATAATTACAAAAGAAAGAAATGCACCAACGGCATACATGGCTACGTCAACAAGTCCATTTTTGTTAAAGAGGTTATAAACATTACCTGTATGAATGCTGATAAGGGTTGCGCTGCTAGGACCACCTACTCTTGTGGTGTAAGAACTGAAATGCATTAAAAAAAAAGCAAAAAGAGAGTCAGATTCCTTCTGTAATTCAGATTACCATGACACACATAATGAAAAATTAAGATACCTAAACCTACCATTTAAATCTTTTATTATAGCTTCATATGTGACACAAATTACATTTGAATACATTAAGGCAACAAGCTACCGGCAAAAAATGACTGAATATCAACATCACTGTCCTTGATATTGAAATCAAAACCTACTTTCTATGGTAATCATTGTGGGGCCCTGAGTGGGAGTTCTTTAAGGGAAAAGATAGTTTTCAAAAGCTAATCACACTCTTTCTTTTCACTTACTTCTTCTCAAACCAGAAAAGAGCCTAATTTTTACGTAGCAAAATAACAATAATTTGATAGGCCCATGTTGATAAACTAACAATACCTCTTAATGAACATGCAACCACAAAATGGAACCTTTGCAAACACCAAAATAGGCATCATGACATACACAGAGAAAGATGGTAACGGGTTTGAAATTTCATATACGTTGTTTTATGTAAAACGAAAAGTAATATTATTTATAATAAAAAATAATATCGATAAGAGTGCCTAACTTGGCAGACAAACAAATCATTTGCATCCCCACCCACTGAAATTGGATTTGGTGCAACAATTCTGTATCTTGTAGTAACAAGCAAATGCACCATCAGCCAGAGCAATGACATAACTGCCAAAAATGTTTTTCTCCCTAACAATACCACTAAATTTTTATGTTATATGTAAGGCAAGAGCAATTTCACCAATGTTAGGTAATTATTAGAAAAATAACAATAACAAGAAAAAAGTGGTTGAAAAAATTGATTATTTTAGAGAAAAAACAATAAATCACCGGAGAAAATTTTGGATTTTTACACTTGCCCAACCAATTGCTTTTATGCTGACGGGGTTCCTGCATTATTCGTACCCCACTCTTCATCAGCCTCACTGCCATTAACAAGGACAGCACCATCAGTAGAACCATCAGCCTCATCCACCTCAATGCCCTCTTCTTCTCCATTCTCTTCTATCCCTTCTACATCCTGATGTCCACAAGAATCTAGCTGTCAAAGTAACTATAGGGGTGCATGTTCAATAAAGAAGAGAACATAATACCAATAAACCTTCCTAAAATTAAAACAAAGCAGCCAATATTTATTTTAAATAACAAATGCATGCTACAAACTTAGCAAGATAACCATTTTTACTGTCAGGCTCTTAGCATCAAAATCCATATCTGGTACTGAACAAGACATATGCAGATTATGTAAGAAGATAGTCATGCCAAAATGTTCAGAACCAGCTTCTCAAGCCATGAAAGCTTAATAATGGTGTTTCACTTAAGAAAAAAAAATCCCCCAGACAGCACATATAAAAAATTTTATCCAAAAAGAATGTCACTCGATGATTGTCCTCCCCTAGCAACAGCAAGAAAAACTAACAAAGGCAATTATTCAACGCTGCAACCAGGTGGTAAGTGATAAACGCATGCAAAAACACTCTTTTCTTCTTCCCTGTCATGAATCAGAAATACACAGACAAACCCCTGAATTAAATTCATAGCAAAAGAGATTATAGCTCGAGCACAGCATACCTCAAGAACAGAATCCCCATTTTCAAGTGGTACTCCTTCCTCATGTTCGATTTGCATTCTTTTGAATGCCTCTACAAGATCGATACTTGACCTCTCAGCGTATCTCAAATAGTCCTCAGCAGAAGGATAGTTTCCCCTGTTGCAAGTAGACTGATCAACACTAAAAATCAACAAATTGACTCATACTGATGACCATCACACCCAAACATCAAGCCAGAATCTGATGTTAGCTCTGATAGAGCAAGTAAAGGGAAGGCCTCTCAAAACCAACCGAATCACAGAATTCTGAGGAAAAGATAGCCAAATAGATTTTGAGACATCAATAGGCAGTTATTTATGTACACATACAAAAGATGGAAAAAAAAGGATTGTGCCCTTTATTGATTTACATATCCAAATAACAAATATCTGATCGTAGAAAAGGAGAATGGTCCACAAAAGTTACCTCGTCTCAGAAAGTTTGGATTCAACCCCAAGGGCAACCTGCCAATCCTCAAACAGATTAGGGTATTCCTCCGGATCTGCCAAGGACTCGGCAGCTTTTTGGTTAACCTAACAGCAAAAGGAAATGACAAGATGTAAGTTGAAGAGCTATAACTATTTTCTCTACAAAGTAAAAAGAAGCTAGCACAGTTATAGGCAGTTAAAGAGAAAGACCAAACTCCTTACACATAAAGACCAACCTTCCTCTACAAACTTCCTTATACATAAAGACCAATACAGAAACTACAATTCAGCAAACATTATACGACCAAACAAATCCATCTTCTACCCAAATAAACAAACAGAGAGATATGAAAGCAAAAGCTTGACTTGGAACCTTATTCAGGTCATTTCTCCAAATTTCCACAATCTCAGAAACTTTGCTTGGAAGATAGGATCGTGCCATTAAAGCAGCTTCAGGTATCCGATTACTGAAAAGCAAATAAAATGTTATAGCCTTGTTGAAAGTAGTTATTAAGCATCCAAAGATCAAGTTTTAACATTGCTGAGTGTAGTCCCTTAAATGAAATTGCTCTACTTACCTCTCCACGAATAACTGGAGACTGAAAGTGGTTATTAAGCATCCAAAGATCAAGTTTTAACATTACTGAGTGTAGTCTCTAAAATGAAATTGTTCTACTTACCTCTCCACCAATAACTGGAGACACTCCTCTAATTTTCCAAGCATGAATAGACAGAGGAAAGCCACGTTGTTCTTCCCTTGCTCTTTGGCTTGAGATGCAAGTCGGGATATTCCTTCAGCATCTCCAAGAGCAGAGTACAAGAGCAATAAACCACTCAAATCCACTGCATGAACTAAACACTCCTCGGCCATTTCTAACTGCATCAGAAACATACATCCAAGGTCAACATACTGCCAGATATCTTCTATCTATTTTTGTTAAATGGCATTTCAGGTACCGCTTAAATGAAATTTGACAGTTCAAAATCACCGATTCACCATTTATCATCACAGAAAGTAGCATATAGAACCTCAAAGGGGACTTCATACACAAGTAACAGAGCCTCCTAATCAAAGAGGACTCACTTCACTGACACTTGTTTTTATAATGACTAATCACATCAAATTATTTACAACAGTTATAAATAAATGCTACCAGATATTGTGATGGAAAGCCAGATGTAGGGTGTCAATACCTTCCCAGTTGACATTGCCAGCTCTCCCAGTTGCTTCCATTTTGACTCACTTTGAATTTCCACAGCAATTCCCTGCAAGCAGATAAGGTGTTACATCTCAGTTTTTTTTTTTTTTTCTCTCTATAGTAATGCATCCAAATTCAGAATAATGGAAACACACCTTCGCAACTTCTAGTCTGCCAAGCTGTATAGCTAGATCAAATCTGTAATTAGGATCTGTGGCTACTTCAAGTGCATCTTCCAGCATACCACGAGACTCCAAGAAGTGAGCCACACTGCCAAGCAAAAGTGTTGAATTAGAAGCTCAAATCGCTTTATCAAAATTGAAATACAGATGGTCTATGATAGGCGTGAAAAAGATGGTATAAGAGATTACAAAATAAAAGGTCTGCAGATGTCTCAACAAACAAACAAAAAATGTGCGGTCATCTAGAATACACGATCCACAATAAAATTCACTAGTTTTTTTTAAATGATTCCATAAAAAACGAACAGAAGATGTGACAAGGATATCCATTCACTAATTATGAATAGTCTGAATTAAATCCTAGAGGAAGAGAGGAAATTGGCTCTTCCTTTTTCTATTCAAAGGAAGATGAGAGGCAGAAGCGCCAGAGTGAATCAAGCCAATGGCTTGTGAACCCACCATGAGGGGCTTTAAATTTTGTTATTGGCCCTCCTACCTTCTTTATCATTATCTTTGTTTCTTTTCCTAGTTCTTTTACTCAAAGCACAATAAAAGTGGGCACTAACATTGCAGGTTGATGCATTTAAGCTAAAAGCCCCACAAAGTAAAGAGTTGAATAAAAATGCTACATGCAACAATATTAAAAAAATATATTATCTGCTAAAAGCCCCACAAACATTTTCCTGACCTGATTTGAACAAGTAAAACTTACGAAGATAGTAAAAAAAAACAATTCCATCTAAGCTAGGTACAACTTATTTTTAGTTTAACCATCAAATTTGAATTGAATGACTTAAAATTTGATTTATTATTCATTTGAGATTTTTTTATCAACTTCTAATGATAAAATGGTAATAATGGCATTGTTGTAAAGATAAGAAGTAAATGGCATTCTTATAATAGAGTGGCTTTTCTAACGAAAAAAAATAATATGGGCATCCAACATAGGCTGAACTCGAATCCAGCCTCTTTACCCTCTAGAAATGAACAGAATCTTGCTAGAAATCACTAAGTCTAGGAACAAGCTGGCCATAGCGTGTTTCACCAATGCAGCACACTAGTACATCATGAAGGCCACTCACTGACGATTTTATTCTTGTCGTTTTGTTCTAATCAAGTAACAGACACTCAGCTTTTATGAGGCAGCTAAAGCAAACTTTACCGTGGATAGAAACTTTTCAAAAGCAACATAACAATTTGAAGTGGCTCTAAGAGGAAGCTCCCTGATTATTTCATAGACTAAAACTAAGGGGAAACTGTGTCATTTTCTGTTCCTCAACATTCCAATCACATCTTGCCTGATTTAAAGATAGATTCCTTGCTTCAAAATTTTGGAGGACAGAAGTAAGCTTGTGATAAAGGTCAAGCAAAAGCTTTACCCAAACAACAAGGCCCCTAGCAAAATCAAAATTCATAAAGCCACTAACACATAACTAAGTGAAAATGCAAATAAAATTAGGACCAGAGCCATCTTCATACTACTGTTACCAGTTTTGTGAACTTTTTTTTTTTGGAAATAGTGAACTTAATAGCATTTAATTGTACAGGAAAGATCATCAGCTACCACAAGACATTTTAGCAACTCATAAACATGAAGTACCTATTATGATGCTCCTTTGGAATTGAAGGCAAATTTTCATTAGCACGTTCGAGATCTCCACGCATTACAAGGGTTTTGTACTCGATCAAACTCAGAAGTAATGTGTATCCCATGACACTGGATTAAATAAGAGCATTAGTAACACAATCAACAAAAAAAATGCCACTGTATTCAGATTCTGGCTTTTATACCGCACTCACTTGAATTCTTTGTCAATTAGGTACACCTTGCTTTGACTTGCGAGATAGCCTAACAAATACATTGGACGGTCCAGATGGAACATGGTGGTCACCTAAACAGATAGGACACATAAGAACCAGACATGGATCATAAATAGATTAATAAGCAAAAGGCTAAAATATATTCCATACCTCCCCACCAACACAGTAGTTAAGTCGCCAAGAGGAATTATTGTAAATAAAACAATCTCCAACCCACACTCCAGTCCTCACTCGCTCATTGGTTTCATGTAGAAGTTCAAAGGCATCTTGAACACCTTCTTCATCCACAACCTTTCCACTATCTAAATAAGAGGATACAATGTCTCTCTGCAAAAACAGTCATTCAACAAACTTAAAACTCCCATTATATAAGTTACAGATGAAATCTATAACCTGTATGTTACTTTATGAGACTTAAAATTAATGACTTATGACAAAAGAAAGTATGCAGTATGCAATCTTACATTGTACTTCAGAATATAAAATGATGTGTCACTAGCAATGCAGACCAGATCACCACTATCAGCCCAATAGAGATTCTGAAAAAGAACACAAAACCATAGTATATTTCAAATGCTAACTGAAATCTATACAGAAGAAAACTGAGTAACCAAGTAGCTACTAAATAGAAACCAGAACTCACTTTGACATTAACATCAATGCGGCGAATCAGCCTGCAGTCAGCCCAATCATAGAAGCAAATAAAATCATTTGAGCCCATAGCCAATAAGGTTCCTCCAAAAATGTGTTCAGCAGAAAATGTAGGTCGAATACTTTTCTTTTCCTGAAAGATGTTGTGTTCACCTATGATCAGCACACAAGAGGGAGGGGAAGGAGCAGAACAAGAACAAGAAAGTGATACAGAGCAGCAGAGAGACAGGGAAAGAGACGGAGAAAGACAGAGACCTAACCACATGAATTTGGAAAATGACATTTGTCACAAATTGTTTCAGGCAAAATCCATGCTAACTAGATCAGCAGAGAGAAGAACCAGACCTGGAAATTTTTGCTGAAAATTTTAACCCTTGATGTACTTTCTCTGACTGCATACTCTCCATCAGATGACCAAACAAACTCTAAGGCAGAGCCAAAAGATCTATTTCTCCATGCCAGAGCTGTATATATAATGTATTCCCCATCACCACACACAACAACGAACCTCCCATTCGGGTTATGCTTTAAGCTCTGAAAACACAAACGAGAAGCACAATAAGAACAACCTCTAACCACTATATATTTCTAGGATCATTCCACTACAGTAGACCAGAAAATGAAGATATCTAGCTAGTGAATAATAGATGTAAACTTAAGTAACTATTACACATACACAAGTCTTAACAGTGCCATACCAATTTTTCAACATTACAAAACCCACAAAAGAAATCCATTTTTGTTTTTTTTGCTACATCTAATAAAGGATCTAGCATCAAACCTTCAATTAGGAATATATCTCTTACAAAATAAAGTAGCTAGTGAACAAAGTTTTTTTCCTGAAGAAGGTTAACAATATCTTTGAAATACTAAAGGGAAAGCAAAAAAAAAATAGTTGAGAACGAAATAAAAATATCAACAATTATTTGAATCCAAATATATATATATATATATATATGAATAACTTCAAAAAATGAGAAAGTACAAAAACAGGATTGAGAGATTAATATCCCATGATAATAAACTACAGAGAACAAAGAAAGGAAAAAAGAAAGCAAGGAAGCCTGACACTGCACCAAAAAATACACTTCTACAATTTGAGCCCTTCAGAGTTGTTAAGATACAACATGGAAATGATTTAACATCTTTCCTTCTACTAAACTTTACATATTTTTTGTTCAACAAAATGGCACAGTTAATTGTTTACATAGAAATTCATAAACCCTTGGGCTACTGTGCATTTATACTGCAGAAAATGGTTGAGCAATTTGAAAGTTCTCCTTTTCCAGGTGAAAGTTTTAATTTGGCACTGTTTCCAGAGGAACAATTGCTTGACTTCAAATACTTCTGAACTTAATGAAACTTTACTGAGTGTGAGACATCTCAGACAGTTATCAGCTTCAAGGCCATCAGCTCTATGCCAACCGTTTCCCCACCCTTCTCATTGTAGAAGGAAACTCAGTTGAGAGTAACCAGTTGGGTCATGAGAGCAAGCTCCCCTAGGCCAGTGTCTGATTTATTTTGATGAAAATTAAGATACATGTAATAAATTAGACATTACATGGTTAAACACCCCTAGAAGTGACAACAGCATTGCTGTTGCGTTGGCCATGGAAGGCGTTAACTGGCAACAAGTCATTCTCAGATCAGGCCTCCACCTTGATATTTTGGCTTTTTATGGTTGCTATCAGTGTAATTCCTTGATCGAACCTCTCCCTAGTGAGGCTTTTTCTTAATGAATCCTATCTTCTCATTTTCATCAAAAAATAAATCATGAGAAATCGTCGCTCATCAAAAACACCACTGACCAGGTACTTCGACAGCCATATATTGTCCAATAGAATGATCCAAATCCTCAAACAAAAATATCCAGGTACACTGTTATCATTCCCAAGGTCTGGTGGTCAACTTGGATTGAACTTGTAAAAGATTTAAATTTGATATGTTAATGCCCAGTCAGATAACCAACAAAGTGCCCAGAACAGATCAAACTAGCTAACCAGATGCCATCATCATGATGTGGCAATAGGTATAATTGAAGAAGGCTTTAAACTAATTGAGCTAGCTCTAAAATAGAACAAATAGGAGGATCCGTGTACCGGACACCAATGTAGTTTGGAAGAAGCCCTGATGATGATGATGTGACATTGAAGAGAAAAGGAACCATACATCTGATGCGTTCTACTTATCTAAGTTAAAACCAAGTCATTTCACTCAGCTGGGTCAAACTGTTCATCTTCAAATACCACCAGGTTCTTCAGTTTCAAATTGGCTATTCAGCTGTGATGTACCCAATCATCCAACCAGAACTGGGTCAAACTAGTTCAAGCAGCAATACCAGCTGTGCCTTTTTTCCTTGAAATGGAACATTTGCTGTATTTTAAGACATAAAAAGAACTTGAACAAGGCCAGATACTCAAATGCATGCTAAATATTCTCTCAGCAATCCTCTTTGAGAAACCTAAAGAATTACAAGGACAAAAATATGCAAGTTCTAAGAAAAACAGAAGCGTATAAATGAACAAAAACTGAGGCAAGAAAAAAAGAGAGAAACCCAATTGCACATAAGCAGATTCACTGTTATAGTTTGTTCACAGGACAAAATGTTCCACTCAAGTTAGACAAAATAAAATGTTCCAAAGAATATTAGGAGGAATGTGTGTGATGCACAAAAGTCAGGCATGGATTCAGAAAACCATTAAAAAGTCAGATAAACTCACAGACATTTACATTTAAAGAACTTACTTGAGGATAAAGATCACAGTTCCCTAACTCCCTCACCGCCAAAGGCAACCTTTCCCCATCAGCCACCTGAGACATGAATAACAGCATAAAACTCATATCAGCTACAAGCAGAATGCAGCAATAACCACAAAATGCTACGAGCAGAACATGACGTGTCAAAGTAAGTTTAAGAACCAAACCTCAACATCAGCCCCCACAGTCCTAATATTAACAGTTTGAATTTCATTATGCCTGGCCCATATAACTTTGCCACTGCTGTCCATACTAGCTACAGGTTCTTCTCGACCAATCTTTATCATAATGGTGCCTTCATCATATCCAATACAGACCCTATTTATGAACACAAAACATTACAGATGGGCTTTTCAACATAAAAATGCATCGTCACCATCAAACTTCTGAAGCTTGCCTTTGAAAAAATATTTGTTAACTACCTTCAAAAGACAAAAGTTTCAAAGAGTTACCTGCGTGAACCTTTCATATACCCAAGAGCCCAAACTCGCTCAAGACCATAATTCAATGTATTCTCAAGCCTGTAGATAAATGATTTCAGTAAGGAAGTCAGCTCCAACCAGATGATTTATTTCTACAATTTCACACATGCTCTTAAACAAATAAAATGTGACAACATCATGGGCTTAATGTCGAAAAGATAAATAATACAACATTAACAAACTCATAGAGAGGAAACAAAAAAAATGGATGGAATAAAAAACAAAAATAAATTAAATAAAGCTTTTTAAGAATAAATAATTTTTATTCATTTGTGCAAAGACAACTATCATGCAGAACAACTATGTTCAACCAAGTAAATGGTAAGGTTAAAAAAATATCACTACTCAACAAATAATGCATCTCGTTTTCTAAACAAATCATGATACTCCAAATAATTTACCTGATAAAAAAGTAAGCACCCACCCAACAAAAGTCATGTATAGCATTCACAAAAAATGATCAGGTGTTGGAGTACAGAAGATAAGGAAGTTGAAAGTTTTAAAACAAGCATCTAGTGATTTCATTTCTCTGCAGATTCTGTAGAAGTTACCAGGGTCATATGAAACAACTAAATTTCAGCTATGTAAAAAATGCAATATCTAATCGGACAACAGCACCTCAGAGAGTTAGAAGCTACATGCAGAAATTTGTAAACCCTAAGGGCACAACAGAAACCTAAAAATTTCCAATTAAGTTTTTTATGCTTGTGAACAAAAACTTAGTGTTTCTGGTCCACTTGAATTAAGCCAGCCAAAATCAACTAGTTAAGGGAGAAGACCAAAAAACACAGTGGACCATTTCCCAGAGATTCATGCTAAAAAATGATGTTGTGGCCATCTTTCTACATTCTGAACTAATCAAAGATGAAATCCAAGTAAGAAAAAAACAACTTTCAGCTTCATTTCACAAAGAAGCTATGTCAATGAAGTTAAAAAAGAAAGTTAAAACCGAGGGGAGAAAGAGAAAGAGAGAAAGACTTGACATACAAAATAATAAACATGCTATACCATTTTTTTCAAATGAAACATGTAATACTTCAATCTCATTAAACTATCAAAACATACAAAAATGTAATGAAAAACATAACCAATAAAACTACTAAAATATACAAATATGATGATGAGCTCGTTCCTTTCAGAAGCCACAGCTTGCACATGAGGGATGCAAGACAGCTCTTGTAGAAAGACAATAAAATTCATAGCTTAAAATGCTTTTGAGCCAGTCAGAAACAGTGGTGATCATCTCAATGGAGCTCAAAAAATCAAATCTGACCTATAAGTTGTAGCATGCCAAATGCGCACAGTTCCATCTTCTGAACCTGTTATTATAATAGGTAATTCAGGATGGAAACAGACTGCAGAAACATTGTGTGTATGGCCTTCTAGTGTCTGGACACAGCTTCTGGTTTGGTAATCCCACACCTGTTACCCAAAAAGATAAAATAAAATAGAATGAGTATGAGCAAAAACATGGATACTAAACAAACTGAAATGAGCACTCGGGATTCAGAATCAGGAGCACCTTAGCAGTATGATCATCGGAACCAGTGATCAAATATGGTCTATCACCGCCTGTGTAGTAATCAACACAATTCACTCCTTTCAAATGGGCATCTAGTGTAAAATTTGGTTCAACAGATCCAAGATTCCAAATCTGCATTGTAAAATTTATCAAATTTACGAAACAATGAAGATCAAGCTTGCCGAACAAATAGAGAACAGACAAAAATGAACCCACCTTTATAGTACGATCAAGGGAGGCACTTGCAAAAGTGTTGGTGTCTTTTGGATTAAAGGTCACTTGCATCACATAATGTGAGTGGCCTTCAAACACCTGAGTGTTTATCCAACCCTTTTCCCAATCCCAAAGCTTTATAGTCATGTCATCAGATGATGACAACACATATGGAAGGGTAGGGTGCACTGCTACACACCTAATGTAATCAGTGTGTGCTTCAAACACTTTCACCTTATCCATTGTATTATAATTGTAAACACGAATATACATATCATCGGCTCCAGCCACAATCCACTGCTTGCGAGCTATGAACTTTGCGGAACGAACTGCAGAATTAAGACAAAAAGAATCAAAATTTAGCAATCAACTTTAATTCCCTTGACACAGCCACACACCCCAAATGGAAAGACATTCAAACCTATGTATACTACTATTCGCCGGTAGTGTCTGGAGCAGTACACGAATAAGAGTGAACCAAAACAATACCTGGTAATTCGGTGACCTCAAAAGACTTAGCCATAGTCTGAAATAAAAATAAGATAAATCAGTCACTTCAACAAAGACAACTTCACATAATTTGGCATGAGAAGTAACATAGTCCTGGCAAAGCAGATTAAACCTGACTATCTGATTCCGTAACTAGTTCTGCAGTAAATAAGAACATAAGAGAGTTGAAGATCCAAAATTTAGTCCTGACCTGTGACTGATAGTTCCATATGCAGACTGTCCCAGAATAAAGACTTGCGAGTATCCTGAAGAAAGAAATTGAGCGGAGAAGTCACTTTCAAAAATTAAATTTCCTGGTCAAAAGTTAAGTGCATAAAGAAACAAGTCTGAAGCATCACAGGATCAACAGAAGTCATTGCCACTTTCTGCATTGAAGTGGACATATATGACTATGTTGCCTCAAGGAAGACGCTTTCAATTGAAAAAGGTAAAATTTGAGATCTGCTGCCGTTATATGTTATATGTAACCGCGAAGATTGCTTTTGATGATTCTAGAGATTATTAGTGAAGAAGTCCAAATATGCAAAATTAATAAACTTGCGAAACATAATTGACATTACCATGGTTCCGTAGGATGCAGATCTACAGATTTGACTCTTTCTGATCTTTGCGCAAACTTTCTCTGATCCCACAGTTCATATTGGCATAATCACGGGAAAGATGTCAGAGATGCTTAAAGGAAAAATGACAATTAATAATAAAGTAGGAACCGAAGCAGAACATTACCTTGATTTCAAGTCTGAGCGGCTGCATCAACAATGCACACAAGCAACAAATTACGCAACGGAAAAGATAAATCAGTGATCACTTTAAATAACAGATCTCGCAATAATACAAGTACGTGTCAATTCTATTGAGATAATCATAAGCAGAAACTGAAATAGAATCAGTTTTGAGCACCACGAGAAGTAAATTTAGTCCAATGAAGCATGTACCGAACCCGTATGCCAAATGACAGCGGACTTAAACCAGATCTAAGCGGAATTCAAGCAAAACAACAAAATTAACGAAACAAAAACGACATAAACCCTACCATTTTGCTGGACGAAACCCCAAAGGGAACCCTGCGCGACGAGTAGCGAAGAACACGAAGATCGGCAGAGTACGAACCTAAAAAACTGTGTATCTAAAGATCTGCAACAGAGAATTCGAGAAGCGGAATAAGATTTGAGAAACCTCCGTTGGGAATGTCCACAACGAAGTGAGAGGGGTGGGAAGATCACAAGGAGAGAGGTTTTTGCTTTGTGAGCAATTAGGCTGGTAGCATCATATTGTAAATATGCTCCAAATCTACGAAAATGGCACGGACCTCTCTGCATTTTACGAGAATACCCATGATTTTCTATGTTTTAGCAAAAAACCCACGGAACACGGCACGTACGGGATGCGGAGGCGCGTGAGTCGTGACTGTGAAAAAAAATAATGGTATTTTCTGTTATTTTGTAGCCGAGAATAATTGAGAGAAAATAAAATCACTTTCTTTCTTAGTTAATAAATTAAGCTTGTAAATAAGTTTACTTCATTTTTGCAACCATGATATTACCATTAAGTCCATCTGTATAGATAAAGAATAAATTGAACAAGCGAAACATCTTGTTGTGGTTCAAGTAGGTCTATCGGGTCCAATGGTAGTTGAATTGTAAATACATCAAACAATTGTTCGGAAAAAATCGAATATAACAAATAAGCTTTGTGATCAAATTTTACATGAGATCGGATTTTGAGTTGGGACAAATGTCACCGAACTAGAAAATTTGGTAGTCCAGTTGTATTTATTGTATTTTGTATTCTCATTCATTTTTCTTCTCCACATAAAGTCTCAAATATTTATGGTTAAAAGGTTAAAACGTTATCGCAATGCGAATTATACTCTCTTCAATAATAAGTTTCTCCCATTTTGTTTCAAATTGTTTTCACTAAAGCTTCATTTTCATCAATGCATGCTTCCTAGATCTCAGTTAGAGTCTTCAACTTTAAGGATTTAAAAGATTTATGGTTAAGTAACCATTTTCTCTATCAAAGCAACTATTGTCATTTGATTTTCCTACTTTAAAATAAAGTTTCCAAGACCTAGATAAGACATTTTAATGATAACAAGTGTCTAATATGCCTTTTCCGACCTTAATACATTCATTTGGAAATCTTAATTTAAACAACAGGAGGTGAACCCTTTATAAGCTATTTTATATAAAGAAATAAAAATCATTGAATGTTGAAGATCTTCAAGTGGCATATCATGTAATTAAGAGAGTGTGTAGCATAAGTTGTAATTAGTTATAAGTTGAGAGTTATTTTCTTACTTGTTTATACACTAGGGCATTCAAGCCCATCTATATAAGTAGTATAGTGAGGGGAAGGAGGATCATTGAGCTCTTCTCTAAACCCTAATCTTGACCCTAACTAGTGCCTCTCACAAGCTTTCTTCTTTTCCTTTTCTTCTCTTATTTTTTCCTTCTTCTTCTCTCTTTTTTTCTTCTTTACAAATCTAGTTCTTGTAGATTAAATCATAGAATTTAAAATTGAACAAGGGCAATATAAAACCACTTCCCCATCAATTTTTGGTGTTTCGTATAAGCAATAGATTTTATAGTATTATTGGGGTCTAACCGTTCAATAGTACAAGGGAATCAGTGTAAATTATATGAAATATAGGAGTTTTCATTCGAGAGAATGAGAATAATATGACTTTGTTGAGAATTGAACTCAAAATCTCTAATTAATTGGTGTTTTGTTATCGACCTTAGAGTCTTCTCTATATTGTATTTAACAAAATATGGGTAAATACAATGGGTGATTTAGCATTTTCTCCTACAAAATTTCAACCTCAAATTACAAGATAGAGCTTATAACAAAAGGTTTATTACTAGTTGAACATATACAAAATTTCTCCTCCTAAAACCTTCTTCTTCTTATTCGTTTCCCCCTTAATCCTCTTCTATTGTGATTATACATCACAGAATCCTAAGTTTCAACAAACTTTACATAAAGTAATAGAAATAAAATCACCCTTTATTCTGACAAATATTTGTAACTATTATGTTGATGCAAATTTGTAATCCCCCTTGAAGCCTTTCTTTGATGTGCTAGAAAAGTAGTTATATCTAGTGTTCTCCTTCAAAGATGAGAGAGAGGGAGAGATGTGTGTGTGTGTGTGTGTGTGTGTGTGTGAGAGAGAGAGAGAGAGAGAGAGAAAGGGGAGTTTGTACTCATTAATCCATGTGAGACAATTTTTTAACATTTCCCATCACATGTATACCCTCCTTTGTGGCTCTACGTATGAGCAATTGGGTGGAGGTCCACGTATGAGTACATGTTTTGATATTGTGTAAAACTGGGTTCAAGCCCCATCCCAAAATGACTAGCCAATTTAGGAAGGTTATTTTCTTACTAATAAACCCAAGATATTTGTACTCATTAATTCATGTGGGAATATTCTTTAACACTTCTCCTTGTGTGTAGGCCCTCTTTTGTGGTTCCTACACATAAACAATTTTGGTAGAAGCCTACGTATGAACATCTACTTTGATACCATATGAAATTAGGCCTATGGCTCATCCCAAAATGACTGGCCAAGTTAAGAACAAGGGGTATTATTGAGAATATAACTACTATTCTTTGTATACCATAACAGCCCGAATGCCCTTGAGAATCGATGCAACTTGTCTTAGTCAAAGACATGAAGTACATACTATCCAAAAATATGACAACTGCATTACACCCTTGGACTTTGTTTTTTCCTATCTCACAACTATTATTTTTTACCCTAGAGTAATCCAATTTTCATTTTATCCTACACCGACTTCATTGTCCATTTCATCCAAAATAGGATCGTATGATTTTATCCATTTTTTGTTTGTTTGCCCACGTGTAAATGGTGAAGCAGTAAATAAATGGGCAAACTAACAAAGAGGGGTGATACCTTCCCCTTCTCCTTCTCAAGTAGGGTAGGGTAGGGGGGTTGTCTTTTACCAAATTTAGAGGCCTAATTGAATTAGTGTTCCATGTAAAAGGAGAAATGGGAGGGACCAAAGGTCATTCCCTCTCCATTAGCTAGGTGCTATCTCCCTCACCTAAAAAGGGGGTGAAAGAGGTTAGCAGGGGCAAGGGGCCTCCCCCTCTCGTTGTATAAATTCTCTAGAAAAGAAAAGAAAATGAGAATTTAACCATTATTAGTCTTAAAAATAATTAATAAAATAAGATAATGATCAAATTCTCATTTTCTCTTACTATTTTTATGAATATTAATTATCAAATTCTCATTTTTCTTTTATTTTCCATGGGTTCCAAACAAACCCTTATGGGGGGTTAGTCAACATTGAAGTTGAAGTTGAAGTTAGACTTCAAATTCAAGGCAATAATTTAATTCAACTTCAATTATTCCTTGTGTGTTAGTATACACGAGTTCAAGTGCACTGGAAAATAGATTCCAGTGTTAGTGCTCCAAAATGAAAAATATGATGTAAATAAGAGAATGAGTAATTTTTTTATAATATACTTAAATATAATATATACCTAAATAAATAATTAACCAAAATAAACATGGTTACTATACTAATAAGTGATTTAATGTAGTATTAAAATATATTAATATATTAATTAATAAAATACTATATTATATTAATTAATGATTAAAATTGATTATAAAATAATATAATAATTACAAGTGATTATAATAAATTATAAAAATAAATAAATAAATAAATAAATAAATAAATAAATAACAGAAGTGAATATAAAAATAAATAAATGATTGTATTAATAACATAAGATATATTTTAACATTAAAAATCACTAATTTGATATAGTATTCAAAATAAAATAAATATATTATTTTATCAATAACACAATATATATTTTTACGTATTATTAATTAATAATATATTGCCAAAAAATTTTAAACCATTAGCTTAATTAATTATAAAAATGGGATAATTAAACCAAAATAATTGATAAATGTTTACTTTAACAATATTTTAATTATGACTACTAAATAACTAATTTAATGCAATAATTACAAATTGAATATAATGAATAAATAAAAATACTTATTTTATTAATAACAGAAGATGGATTTTCTAAGTATATTTAATTAATAATATATTTTTATAAAATTAAGAATAATTAGTTTAATTAATTATAAAATGAGATAATTAAACCAAAATAATTGTTCAAATGCTCTCTTTAACAATATTTTATTTACCAGTCTTAAATTTCTAATGGTTGGAAAATAGGTTTTATTAAATAAAAAATAAAAATAGGTTAATTAAACCAAAATAATTGATCAAGTGTTTGATTTAATAATATTTTAATTACCATTATTAAATTACTAATATAATACGACAATTAAAAAATAAATATAATAAATAAATAATGCTAGTTTAATTTGTTCCTAATTTAGGAAAAATTAAATCACAACATCGTCTTTCTCACGATGCCGATAGTGGCAAGGAGACAAGCCTAGATTCAGACAGATGAACACGAGGAAACTGTTGTCCCACACATAAAACAGTTTTAATGCTTCAAAAAAGCCAAAACCCTTGATTTTTGTAGGCTCTCCCCTAAGAGCATCCCCCGCGTGGGCCTCTCCAAGATCTTTGCATCTCTGTCACTTTTGGTTGTAAGGGTCAAGATGAATCGGGAGTTGTAACTCTGACCAACAGGCAACGGCGACAAAGGCGGCACCCCGACGGTATGCTAGAGGCCATGCAACAAAGACGCTCTACGGTGGATTGGCGATAGGTAACTGTGACGAAGGCTTAGTGATGGCGACTCTGCAATGGAGGCCGAGAGGGAGTGCGAAAACGAGAAGAAGAAGAGAGCAAGAGAAAAAAAAAAAAAATTTTGACGTATCCCAAATATGGCTTTAAGGGAATGATTTGGAAAATCGGACTAAATCACAATTGCTCTATGTTAGCCTTAGTAGATTACCTGTGGTTTTCAGATGATGTTCACCACTAATGGCTTAATTAAATTAACTATATAATGTGCGTGAAATTAATTGTTAAGGGATTGACCCCTACTATTCTCGTCATGTGAGTCCCCGTCGCTGTCACTCTTTTGTTCTAAAAGAAAGAAAGAAAATCTATAATATATAATTTGAAGCGAAGGGGGCGTGCCAGAAGGCATACGCGGGAAAAAAAGGGGAAAATAAAGCTTTAAAAGAGAACTAAAGCAAAACCCTGGCTTCTCTCTCTTTCTTCGCTTGCTATAACCAAACAAAAAGAAAAATAAAGCCACCTCGACAAAGATCCTTCCCTCTCCATCTCTCCGTTTTCCGTTCAAGCCTCCAAGGCCTCAACACCACTAGCTTCTCTTGCAAGTATCATTTCTTCTGCAGATCTGAAGGTTATTCTCTTGACAATTCCATTCACGAAGCGGAGGAGTTAACTAAGCTGACGGTCTGGGACGAGTTTGATTGCGATTTGAGGTAACGATTTAAGATTACTGTTTGGAAGAGGGGACTTCTTGTCGTTCTCTCCTCTGTTAACCGTGCTTGCGAATGATTGTTTGTTTTTTCGGTTCCGATCACAATGCTTGTTTGAGAAATCGCTAGTATTTGCTCTATGAGATTGTTTGTAGCTTAGATGGAGTGATTGTCCTTGTTTATGAGTTTGATGATTGTTGAGAATCTGTTTCTTCAGCTGTCGATTGCCGTAGTTTGCAGATCACGGCATTGGTTTCCTGTAAGCAAAACTTTTCTTCTAGTGCATCGTTTCAGCATTGTGTAAGGTAACTTGTTTTTTTGTTTCTCTTTTTTCTATTTAATCATAACTGAGGGCGCCAAGCAATTAAAGTTGGCAACGTAAAAGTTCTGCAAAACGTAGACGCAAATCAATTGATTTATTTTTACACTCTTTGAGCTGTTTATCTCGAACGAGTTACTTCCATTGTTCTGTTTCCACCAAAATCGGCTTGAAGAAAGAATAAATTGGATTTCTGGACCTTTTCTATTCTAAAAACCCAAAAAGATAATCAAATGGAGTTCGGAGAATAGACCACATACAAGAATGATCGTAATGGATGACAGAGCCGCATTAGAAGGCATAAAGAAATTGTACTGCTCTTTCTTTACCATTACATATAAAGTTCATTACCATTAGTGGTAGTTTTTTTTCCCTTTCCTTACCGCTTAATGCTTTTCATTGCAAGTCGAAATCACATAGCAGCAATTTGTGCCGCCTCGTTGAGAAAACAAAAAAGAAAAGTGAAGGTTTCTTTACTGATTTTATGATTTGTACAATACCTTTTCTAACTTTCTAAAGTGGTCCACAAAGGACGAGGTAAATTTGCTCATCTTGAGGTGATAGTTCATGACTGTCCAGTCGGATCCACCAACGTGGTTTTCCTTGTGCATCCTTTACAATCCACCTATTAGATTATAAGTCAGGAAGCATGTGATGAATGGAGGATAGTGGGACCAACAAAGAATTGAAAAGTGGATGCATCCCTGTCTGCTGGTTTCCTTCTGTTGAGCTTCCATGGCGACCTAGAGGGCGGATCGGTCGTTTGGTCATGTGATATATTTTGTTGGCAGATAATGCCCATTGTTACTGCTGGAACTCTGATTTATGTGAAGAACATTTGTTCAGTGATTCTCAATCCAGTGTCGCGTTCCAAGCTTGTCATCTCTCTAAGATGCAACAAAAATAACTGAGTGGAAGGTCACAATAGACGGCTTCGAACAGATTGCTGGAACAGTATATGGCGTGGCGTAGCAACCGTACCCAACTGTAGGAAATTTTGCCAAAAAAGGAGCTGTAGGAAAAGCGAAAAGAAATTTTTTGACCGCAGCAATCGATTAACCAATCCTTGAAAAAGAAAAAAACGTGTATTGACAGCTATTTATTCGCCGTGCAGGGAAAATAGCAACTGAGCGAAAGCGAAACTTTGCCATCCTCTTCTGGGGAAACAGAGGGTGTAGGATATATTCCATTTGCTGAGATATATGTGATGTGAAACTAGAACTCGGGTCTCGGAGAGAGCAAGAGAATGAGGCGCCAAGATGAAGAAGAAATGGAGACACAGATGGAGTGTGGGAGAGTCGGCGAGAGCATCAGCAACGAGAGATACCTGCAGTCATTAAAGAAGTCTTGGTGCAGTAACAATCCTTGGACGGCGAGGTACATCTATGGCTTAATGTTTCTTCTTACCAACCTTTGGGCTTGGATGGCTCGAGACTATGGCCAACCCGTTCTGTCGGACCTAGAGAGTAAGTCTCTTCCTCTCTCTTAGCCTTTGACGTTCAAAATATTTACTAATCAATATCAAGAACAGCTGAATATCCCACGCACATTGAAAACTGTCAAATTAGTTGTAGGGCACTCTATGAGAGCAATCTAGTTATATAGGTCCAAATCAATTTTACATGATCTTAACGATTCATCCAAAATTAAAGATGGAAAGTCCCAAACAGCCAAACAGTGACTTATATCAAGTGGGAATTATCTTGGTTATTTATTGGTGTTCAAGATTGCAACACTTGACTTATCCAAGCTATTCCTTAGTAATTTATATTTTGTTAATCAAAACTCAAACTAATTTAAATGAAAGCGCTCACTTTTATTATCATTCAATGTTGATTTGTTAAATATGTATACATGAGGGGATTTATGATTTTGAAGTATACAATGAGCCTCAGCAAATTGGGAAGTTTCTAGTGGGGTATGCTTAGAAATCCAGAATAACTGAGAGAAATTGGTCAAACCCAATGGTCATCTGGAAGTGCTCAGGATCAATTTTTCTCAGGTTCCGACTGTACATCAGCAGATACTGGTAGTTTATAAAACGATCTAGTTACTTCCAGGGTAAATGAGTTGGACATATTTGCCATGGAATCCAGGCCACAACAGTTGTTGCAGTAATTGTTCTTTTTATAGGAATAGGATTGATGATTGAAACGAAAAATAGGGAAAAAAAGAAAAGAAAAGGCGGAGAACTGCATAGACCCGCAACTTTGTGCTTTATAGGATTACAGTGGGTGTTAACAATTCAAATTATGATACTTTGGACAAGCTTGTGCTCTAAGGAATGGAATCTTTCCCGACAAACAGATAGACCTGGTTTCCTTTCCTTTTCCTAACCCACCCTTCGTGTTCCGATCTTTTCAAAGGGATGGGAACGTTATGATCTTAAAGTTCACGCGCATCCAGGCCCATCACTTCGTCCAACTGGGGAATCTCCAGCCACATTATCAAATGATTGGTCTATTGGTTATGTGATGAGCTGATTCGCTTACTGGTTGCTCTGGCACAGGACTCGAAGGGTGCAAAGGTGCGCGTTACTGTTTGGGTACTGAGGGCGTGCTCCGAGTCAGTCTTGGCTGTTTTGTATCCTTTTCAAAGTTCTTCTGCCCGAAAATTAGGGTCCATTTGGTGTTTCCTATTTTTTTCGTTGTTTTTCATTATTTTAGAATTATTTTCGTATATTCCTTCTGAAAATGGCAAATTAATTGATATATTCTTAGATTTTAAATTAATTCTTATATATAATAATATCACCAAAATTGTATACATATTTCAACCATTAAAAACTTAACTCTAGTTTATAAAAACAGAAAAATATTCTTATAACAATGTATTATACGTTATAAATCTTATACTTCTAGGAGTTGGTCACTTTTGCTATGCTTAATGGTCTTGTTTATGTGATCCGGAGGTCCTGGTTGTTCTGGACTTGAATGCATTTGAAAGTAATTTCTTGTGTGAGGGTTTCAGAACCAGTTTTAAGTTGAGATACACAGTTAAGGAGCAAGACACTTAGATTATGATCATTATAACATCTTAACTCTTGTCTATTTGATTATTATACGGGAAGCACGTCTAGTCCCAACTTTACTCTGCTAGTTAATTTGTGAGTCTTCAACCTCTTATCTTAGCCTTAACTTTGAAGAAGACATTCTACTTTATAATGTTTCTTTCTACTGTTGGCACATCAAAGTTACACCACCCTCGAGATTCATGGCACTCGGATTGGTGGATCGCTAAGATATTCCTGTGGATTTCTTTCATGGGTGTTCCATTTTTCGTTCCTCCTGCTGTCATTGACATATATGGTCAGTAACTCGTTATAGTTTAAACACTGCCAGGAGAAGCTATGAGATAAATTCAATTTTTTTTCATTCATCAGGTTGTCATCTTAAGCTGTCTCTGGCTTTTGCAGGGAAAATAGCACACTTTGGCGCCGGGTAACAACACTTCTCATTCGCCTTTTCCGTCATTTGCTTTGTTCACTTGTCAGAATTAATAATAAACAACTCTCGTCGTGCTTACTTTACTAATCATTGGAACGTCTTTTTCTTCCCCTAACAAACTTCAGGGTCTTCCTTCTTATTCAACTTATCAGCATAATCAGTTTCATAACATGGCTGAATGATTGTCTTACTTCAGAGAAGTATACGAGTAAATGGTAAGGTTGAATGCTCAAAAATTCTTCCCGGAGTTTGTTATTCAATGAAACTTAAAGCTAATCCAAGAGAATTCTTGAAGCGCAGTCAAGCCCACATACACATAATGTCTACTGCTTCATATGTTGCTTCTTTGTCGGGGATAATACTGATGTACATCTGGTACGTACCCAAGCTATCGTGTGCGCTCAATATCTTCTTCATAACTTGGACATTGCTGCTGCTTCAGCTAATGACATGTGCCTCACTCCATCCAAGAGTAAGTCAATTAGGACCCTAAACCTGTTTTCGATTCTTGATTATTTTGAGTTTTTGCTGCAAATGACTGACTGTTCCTCCGGAAGTAGGTAAACGGAGGGTTCTTCACCCCCGGCTTGATGGGTCTCTATGTTGTATTTATCTGTTGGACTGCTCTTAGGAGGTATATATAAGTCGCTAATTTGTGATGGTCTCCGCCAAAGTGTTGATTATCCTATCCTTTTGGCGTGTATTAAGTCATATGGATTCCATCTTGCAGTGAACCAACAACAGAAGTCTGCGACAGTAAAGTAGAAGCAGCAACCAATGAAGACTGGCTCACAATCATAGTAATGCTTTCGTTTTTTCCTTCTACTGAGTCCCATAGAGCTTGCAGAACTGCCCTGGCAGGAAAGAACTATGGCAACCGCTACCTCAGCATCCCTTGGCTTCCAAAAGCAATATATATGATTTCAAAATATCACATTCCTGAGTTAACGGTCAACAGAATTAACCAGAGCAACAATAATATAACTGTAACCTCATAATTTCCCAAGAAGACAATCATTTTTTTCATATTGAGCTCAACTAATTCTTTCTAAAGAACTTTGAATCTTAGTTGTTCATATTAAGGACTCCCATGTAATTTTGGATGGTTTTGTGGCTGTGCTGTTCTTTTAAAGTTTTAGAAACTCAGTGTCTCCTTGAATATATTATAGTTGTTTATTCTAAATACTAGGCTCATTTGTGAACAGAGCTTCATTATTGCACTCCTTGCTATGGTTATAGCAACATTTGCAACGGGATTAGATTCCAAAGCATTTCAGGTGTGCCCACTCACTTTCTTGCTATATATTTTTTTCGGAACAGTTTTAGCGAATGTATCTGAGAACAATCTGTGCAGTTCAGGACGGAGGTGGCGCAGGGGGAAGATGACGTGCCATATGGTTATGGTTTTTTCCACTTTGTTTTCGCCATGGGAGCCATGTACTTTGCCATGCTATTGATCGGTTGGAAGGAGCATCATACCATGCGAAAGTATACTCCACAAACCTCACTTAATATAAACTTTTCCTTTACTTTTCTTCTTGGTTACCCGTGAGTCAACAGGGATTCTCAAAAGAAAATGAGAATCATGAAAGAATATTTGTGCTCCACGCAGATGGACGATAGATGTGGGCTGGACGAGCACCTGGGTCAAAATTGTGAATGAATGGCTCGCTGCTTGCATCTACAGTAAGTTGTTCAAAGGCTCCTCATGTAAGACTTACTAGTATAGAATGTCCATGTCCTTTTCCTGATAGATTGAGAGGAATATGCATACTTGATGGGAACAATGTACTCCGTGAGGCATTTGTAGCCCACAGCACACAATTACTCCAATACTTATTCCAAATGTGATAATTAGCTTAACACTGAAGCCATATCTACTGGTCCAATTTCTCAGTTTGGAATTTATTGCCGCTTTCAATATTGTTTGCAGTTTGGAAGCTGGTTGCCCCAGTAGTTCAGAAGAGTAGAAGAACAGTTGCACCAACTTAAAAAGTTAAAAAGCTCTTCCTATTCGTTTCGGTTCATTACAATTTCTTTGCAGTAAATTCATTCATCAATCGCCTTGTTCTTTTCAACAGGTTATCGAGCAGTACAGATTTGAGAAAAGAAACTACTGTATCAACAAATCCAGGATAAAGCAATCCGAAAATGAGCCTTTCCATTTATACAAAGGGTATTCATATCATTTTCATTTTTTATATTAGATTCTTCCCATATCTGCTTCTTGTACCTGAAATGGGTTCAGATTTTCACCATGCAAGACTTGATAAGAGCATCTGGTGCCTATATTGTACAACGAAGATAAGCCTCAAGAAATTTGTCAAAGCTGATTTCAATCCCGCAAGCTTTACAATGTGAAGCAGTTAAACATTAGTGCTGTATTCACCACCTGAAATTTGTTTCTCTATTCTTTGAATCACCCTACACGGCTATGAATTTTGCCTCTACCAAAGATCTATGCTCCAAAAGATCTAACAGAAAATGCTCAAAAAAGTGAATAATACAGCATATTAATTGCAAAAAACCCTTGCTATTACATCACCTTCCGTGGAGCATTGCAGTGAGTTGTGCTGTTAAGGTAACCAAATACAAATGCTGGAGAACTTACCTTGAGAATTTGAAAGTTGAAATTAACTGGATACTATGCTTAAAATCTTCAGTAAGATGGACATGTTTTAGGGTGAATGGAGTAAGAACAGTATCTTTGTAGAAATGTTGACATATGGTTATTTCTCTAGCATCTAAGATTACTGGCATTTTTTTGCTAAAGATATAATTCAAGCACCCATTACTGCCTCTTTTACCCTTCCTCTCTGGCATTTGGTCGACTATTCCTGGTAAAAGAGTTGCCTCTATGAGAGCTGAATAGAGGAAGTTGGGATATGATTCACATTGACCTCTGGAGCATCTTACAACTCCTGAAGCATTAAAGAGGCCTCTGCAGCTCCAAGTCCACTCACTCTTAAAGGCAATCATCACTGTCATCTTGTAGATAATGAACCCTGCTAGATATGGGCTTGGTAAATTATTGTAGCTGGGTTCTTGACATGGGTGATGTCATACTAGAGAAAAAAAAACTTCAGACTGAAGGAGCAAGTAAGCAGCAGGCAGCTTCTAGCTGTTGTGGTTTCTTATCTTGCCTTAGTCATACATCTCTCTCACCTTTCTAAGAAACTTCTTCAGATACCAACAACCACTTGCCAGGTGCTGAGTATCTCAAGAAGTTCACATATAAGACTAAAATTTACACCTAAAACCATCAATCAGCTTCACCTTTAAATTTTAAATGGTATCTTGTATAAGTTGGTTGGAACCTGCCATAATATCTACAAATTAGCATTTCAAATATTTGAGAGCATTTCCAATGAAAATGGACTAGAATTCGGATGATGCAACACTTGTTATGATTTCACAAACAATATTTTCATTGACAGATAGATGTTCGTTTTTGGACGTAGGAGTAATAAGAAGTACTCACACTTCTAAATTAGAACCAAGTTCAATAGAATAAGTGCAATGAAGCACCTAGAATTTCTAAGTGAGGTGCACTCTAATTACAAGGGCCTTGAGATAAATGGAAAATCCAAAGCTTAAAATCTACCAAAACAAGATCATGCATGACACTTTACCATAAACTCAAAACTTTAAGTGGCCCAAACAAATTAGTTAAAAAGTAAATTCTAAGTTACATTCAATGAACAATCAATTGCTACCACGTCTTAGACGTATCTATTGATGCAGCGCCTCCACTTGTCTTGTCTTCACCCACATGTTTAATGCAACTTGTTAATGTTGATGGAAAATTCCTCTCTACTACTGCAAATGGAATTGTGTCAATGAATTAAAGAGCAAACTGTGTGTGAATATTTGGCTTTGTTTGCTATTGAGTGGAAAAAAGTTCCAATATAGAAAAATAAGAAGGAAAGTTAATGGGTTGTAAAGTTGAGCAATAGGTTTCTAAAGTGGTTAGTCATTTTGGGATGGAACTGGGCCAATCCAATATAGTATCAAAGCAAGTTGTGTGTGTGGACCGAGGCCCTGTTTGTGCATGCCAAGTAATTTGTATGTTGTTGCTCCAAGAGGTAGGAGCCTGTATGTTGCGAGTTCTATGAGCTAGAAGTTTGTATGTTGAGACTCCATAGAGTAGGAGTCTGTGCGTCCCGTTATGTGTAGCCTGAACGTGGGGAGGAGTGTTGAGTGAAAAAAAGTTCCACAAACAAAAATAAGAAAAAAAGTTCAGTGGGTTATAAGATTGAGCAATAGGCCTCCCAAGTGACTAGTCATTTTGGGATGGAACTGGACTCAACCCAACATTTGGCACATCTATTATGAAGTAATTGGTCATCTTTAGAAAAAAAGTCTTACAAACCAATATAAGTGTGGTATACACCACCTCAAGAATCACATGTGACAATGGTAAATGAACCAGTAGACAAGCATAATAATTGTTCAAAAACTTAACAAGGAAATAAGAATGAGAGAGAGAGAGAGAGAGAGAGATCCAAAATAGGGACAGTAAGTAAAAGAAGGTAAAGAAAAGAGAGGAGAGAAAATAAGATAGCGAGAAAAAGAGGCCAATTAAGTTTTAGTCTACTCCAGCTCTGTCTAATTAATTCACAACACAAGGTAGGTACAGATCATAGATATACCCCCATCAGATGATTATTAAATACTAGTAAACTTCAAATAAAGTAACATATTTAAAAACTATCCCATACTATGTTGATGTAAAATAAGAATCTTCCCCTCTTAGTCGATGAGAATTGAGATAACTTTTATGGTGCCCAGCCTCAGAATCCCAAGGCTGTAAATTCAATTGCCACCTCTCTTGCTGGCAGTGGTGTTAGTCATCAACTTTTTGTCCGCGATTCTGAGCCTCTAGGTTGCTTTATCTTATCCTTTTATTTTCGATTTCTCTTCTCTCCTGTATTCTTTGTTCCTTCTAAGATCACACCATTAGATATATTTTTTAAAACGGGCATTTTACATGTTTCTTTTTGTACTTAAAAGATGCTTGAGATAGTCCTTGGTGTACATTTATTGCAAACAACATAATACAAAATTGATCAATCTATAGATTCTTTTTTTTTTTTTGGAATCATGAAATTTTATTATAGAGATCCAAACAAAACAGAGAGAATACAAGCAGCTAGGCAAAAGCTGCAAAACAGAGAAGATAACAAAATAAAAGAGAAAAAAAACGATGGGAGAAATTGGAGGATACACAATGAGATGTTGGTTCTCAACTGCCTGCCTAATAAAAGACTCTGCAAAAATGCTGGCTGTTCTCGGGATTTGATGCCAAGCAATCTGCCGTGAACATTTTGGGCTTTGAGTCGCTTTGAAATAGCCCAGAGTCTCCAAGGAGGGATCCAAGGCTTTCTAGCACCAATTTAGTGACCACCAACAAAGCACTTTCAACTTTGAGTGCACCAGATAATCTATCTTTGAAAATTCTCTACCCAGAAAGAAAGGATTTTAGCTCAGCCTCCATAGAGTTAGCGACACTAAGGGGCCCAGAACAAAAGAGAATGAATGCCTTATCACAAGATGTAAAACACCAACTTATCTTGATGTCCCTGAGTAACTAATGAAACTACCAACAAAATCGTTTATAATACTGTTAGAAGGGGGAAAACCAGGGGCAGATAGTATAAAGGCCAGCCACATGTGCTGAATTCCTACCATTGCACTTGGGAACTCCTCAAGTTCATGGAGTAAACATGCCCTAGAAAGGATTTGATAGATAGCTTTTTCAATGGCTTTTCCAAAGTCAGAGGCTTCATAGGAGAGGTTCCTTTTGTTTCTTACTTTCCAAAGACATCAAAGAATAGCAGCCAATAAGACTCACAGGGTTTTCATCATAATCATGATGAATCTTGTCCCAACTATAATGGATTCAGCTACATAAACGCTCCCCTCTATCAAGGGTCTATGCTCCATGATTATTTTTGTTTGTTTGTTTTTTATTATTATTATTTTTTTTTTTTGAGAGAGAGCAATGAGAAGAAGAATTCATTAAGAAGGCAAAGACCCAAGGGTTACTTGAAAAAAATACAGAATGAGAGAGTTATAAAGCCAAAACCTAAAGGAAAAACAAGGTAACCAATACAAGCAATACAGACTATCTGAATGGGAATCAGCTTCCGATAGCAAGCTGCTCTCACCAAAGAGTTGGGTACACTCTTGACCTAGTGCTGCCAGGAGATAGACGACTGTCTATGTATATTCTCATCAATGCTCCATCATTGTCTAATAGTCTAAATGCTCAAAAAGGAACTGGATAATATAGCAAAAATAGAGGCATGAAACTCTTAGAGTAACACAATCTTCTAAAGAAAAATATAGTAATGTGAGTGTTGCAGAAACTACACAAATAGAAATGCAGCAAAATTTAGCCCTAAAGTTTGAAAGTTTGGAACTATTATTAGGGCACTTAACTTCAGAAATTTAGAGCCAAGGACATGTTGTACAGTCCAAGGCAAGAACAGTATCTTTCTGGAAATGTAAGTGGATCTATGATTGGTCACTAGCATCAAAGATTCCTGGCATTATTTTATCCTGGTTTCTTTCAAGGACCTGGCACCATCACTCAGGGGATTCTATATCAAATAAACTTAAGACTGAAGAAGCAAATAAGCAGCAGACCCATCTTTTTTTGATAAAGATGTAATTCATTAAAAAGGTAAAAAATTACAAAGAGATAGCAACAAGAATCTTGTCTTGCCTTGGTCATAACTCTTGTCTTTTTCTAATAAATTACATCGGTTACCAAAAAATAAAAGTTAAGAAAAAAGATGAGTCTCACAATTTTGACAATAGCTGGAATTTCTGGTTTCGAAGGAGTTATTTAAGATCATTCCGGTAATCAACTCTTCACTTATGCTGGCCCTCTTGGTATATCTGACTCTATGTCTACAGAGTTGGTCTCCGCGTCTTCAGAGATAAATGCAGTGGGCCTCTTCATATTGAAGGTGACTCAAAAATGGTTATAGGCTGGTGTGAGAATGCATCCTCTCCCCTGTGGAGGCATTGGGATACCTCAATTGTTTCTTGTATTTGGACTCACATTCCGAGATCCGCAAATTCGGCAAGAGATGTGCTTGCCAGGCAGAGAGCTACCCTACAATCGCTGATTGTAAGGGACATGCTCCCCAAATTTTTTAAATTCTCTTGTTTTATTAATACATATTTTTCAAAAGAAAAAAACAATTTTGACAATAGCTTGGATCACCAAAAGTAGTTCACATTATTTTGCCTAATCAATTAGTTCTCTGCATTCGCATACTGAACCTAAAACCACTAAATAAGCTTTAACTAAAATTTAAAGAGGTATCTCTTATATAAGTTGGTTTAAAGCAGTTGCCAAATCTGAAAAATAGCATTCCAAATATCTGAGAGCATTTCTAATTGATATGGACTAGAAGTCACAAGTTACCAAATGATATGATGGTGGGACGACATAAAACTCATGCAAAGCATATAATGATTTGACAGATTTCAACTTTTTGCACCTCAGAATCCTAGAAGTAGAACCAAGTTCAATAGAAATAACTGCAAAGAAGCACATAAGAGTGAGGCACCTCGACTCACACAGGCAATGGAATACAAGGCAGAATCCAAAGCTTAGTGAAGATCTGCACAACCAAGATCACATAAAACACCTAACGTTAACTCAAAACCTTGATTAGTTGAAACAACTTAGTTAATCATTATTTCTAAGCCACATTCAGTGAATCAGACATACCTCTGGATGCAAAGAAGCCACTTGTCTTCTTCTAAATGTTTAATGCTGCTTGGTCATGTTGATGAGAAATTCCTCTCTTGTGCTAATGGAATTGTTTTATGTAATAAAGAGAAAAATCCATGCCCAGATCCAGTGTCATTTGCTATTTCCATGATGTAGTAGTTGATCGTCTTGTAGAGAATATGTCTTAATGTATCAGTCAAAACTGAATGGCACGACCAGCCTGCAAGAACCACATGCAAGAAGTTAAAACAAACAGTAGGCAAGTATGATACTAGTCTAAACTCTAGATTAGAAATATCTAATAGGATTTACTGATACTGACACCAGTAACATAAATATTTTATTTTCTAAGCATGAGAATAACAAACAACTCACCAACCTGATAAACTATAAGCATGCCTCCAAATCACATTTTTGACATGAGTTTCCTAAAATTAATAAATAGTAGTAGCATATATGTGAAATGAAGAAATAAAGAAGATTGAGAGAAGAGTGGAAGAGGAAAAGGGAGAAGAAGCTGCTGGAAAAGAGAGCCAGAGATTTCTCTCGTTAGGGGTGAGAATTTGACCCTTATCCTTTTATTCACTTAAGTGACCATGAGGGACAAATGACCAATCTACCCTCGTACACTTAACTACTTATGATATGAAAATTGAATCATAGAGACATCTAAATATGTTGAGTAAGATAGTACCCTCACTAGTACATACAAATCATGTAAAAAGACCAAATTGCCCTTTATACTATTTTCTAACACTCTCCTTCAAGTTGGAGCATAGATGTCTAGAAGCTCCAGCTAGTTACAAAATGCCCCAAATTCATGTTTACCCAATGCTTTAGTGAACATATCACCGACTTAATCATCAAACTGAACATAGGAGGTAACAACTTTCTTCCTCATCTTTGCATCTCGAATAAGTGGTTGTCAACTTTTATATGTTTGGTCTTCTCGTGAAACATTGGAGTCCCAACAATGAATATAGTTGCCTGATTATTATAATACATGCTTATAGGTTGCACTCTGTAGATTCAACTCTTGAACAACTGATCTCACCCACATCAACTCACTGACAGTATGAGTCATAGCTCTATACTCAACTTCTGTACTATAACGGGCCACAATGTTCTGCTTCTTGCTCTTCCAACTAATCAAAGTTCCTCCTACAAACAGACAATAGCCAATGGTGAATTTTTTGTCAAGTTTAGAGCTAGTATAATATGCATCTGAAAAGGATTTTATCTTCAAGTGACCATGAGTTTTAAAAAATAACCTTTCCAACTGACCCTTTTAAATACCGTAATATTCTTTGTGCATACTCCAAATGTACCTTGCATGGATGCTCCATGAATTGGTTGACCACAATCACAAAAAAGGACTGTGGCATAAATCAGTTTCCCCACTACTCCATGAAAAATTGGTTTATCCTTGAGTTCATCACTACTTTCATCATGAAGATCGTGACCGACTTCCATAGGTGTCTCCACTAGTTTTACGCCTAATAGACCATATTCCTATAACATACATCCTTTGTGTTAATACAAGTCCTACCTTGCTTCAAGCAACTTCAATTCTAAGGAAATATTTTAAAGAACCCAGATCTATGATCTGGAAATGTATATCGAGGTACTCCTTTACCTCTTTAATGCCCTCCATATCATTTCCTGACAAAATAATATCATCCACATATACTAGTAGTACCACAACTCAAGAAGGCCGCTTCATCACAAAGAGAGAGTGATCACAATGGCTTCGAGAGAATCCAAAGGACATGACTACCTGGTTGAGCTTCTCAAATCACGCCTTAGAGCTCTGTTTAAGACCATATATTGTTTTTTTTAGTCTACACACCTTTCCTGTCTCCCCCTGAGCAACATACCCAAGAGGTTGATCCATATAGACCTGTCCTTTTAAATCACCATATAAGAAGGCATTTTTAGTGTCTAGTTGGAAGAGTGGCCAACCCTAGTTAACTACAATAGATACCAGAACACGAATAGAAGTCAGCTTGGCTACCAATGAGAAAGTCTCGGAAACATTAATACCGTAGGTTTGAGTATATCTCTTGGCAATCAATCGAGTTTTATAACTCTCCATGGAACCATCTACTCTATATTTCATAGTGTATTGCCAACGACATCCAACAACTGTAGCACCTACAAGCATATAACACAACCCATGTACATTTGATGCATAAAGCCTCTATCTCAATATCCATTGCCTGCTTCCAATGAGGAGATGAGAGAGCATCCTGCACAGAAGAAGGAATGGTGCAGGAAGACAAAGAAAAAACAAACTATTTATACCGGTTAGACAAGGAATCAAATGACACATAAATGGACAACGGATGTCAACTTGATTTATGGATACCTTTACGAAGAGCAATGGGGAGATGTAGATCAGTTACCTTAGGATCTATAGGCCAAGAGGATTTTGGAACAAGCAAGAGAGAAAGAACTTTAGCTCAGTGCTGAGTGGGTTGCCTTTGTTGATATCCTTGCAAGGGCTTTACTGTAGAAATAGCCTGTGAGGGACTGGGAATATCCTCCATAGGAGCAGGAGCAACAAGACCGGGACATGTGAAAAGCTACATAGCATCCGTAGTAGATTAAGAGAAGATAGGAACATCTTCATAAAATTTCACATCAACAGATACAAATGTCTTCTTAATGAAGGGACAAAACATTTGTATCCCGTTCATGTCCAAGAGTACTTTTGAAATGCATGAGGAGACAGTTTATCTATAAAGGGACCAAATACATTAGCAAAAAAACACACCTAAATGCGAGGGGAAAGAAGAAACAAAATAGTAGATGGATTCAACACTTGGATTGGAATTTTACCCACAAGAACTAATGGGTCTTGTTGATAAAAAAACAAACATGAGTACTGCATCACCCCAATACAATTTGAGAACATTCATATGAATAAGCATCGTGCGTGCACCTTCTACGAGAAGACGATTTTTACTTTCAGCTACTCCATTCTATTGTGGAGTAAATATACATGACGACTGATGAATGATGCCATGACTTTGATAGAAATTATCAAAAAAATTTCATTAACTACAATCCATTGTCAATATGAAAACGAAAAAGAAACATTAAACTAGGTTTTGATTTTATTACAAAAGTTTTGAAATACATCAAATACTTTTGATTTCTCCCAAAGGAGATATACCTAGATAGTAAGACTAAAGTCATCAATAAACGAAACAACATACTTATAACCAAAGATACTCAACACAGGACAAGGTGGGATACATTTTAACGAACAACCTCAAACAAACTACTACTATTTGTTTGGCTTAAAGAGAGCGTAGTCCGATGATGCTTGCCCAACCGACATGAGTCATATTGAAATGACATACTTGAAGTAAAAGCGGGAAATAGTTGAACCAACTTCGCTAGGGAAGGATTTCCAAAACATAAGTGCCACTTGAAGGGTGAGATTGCAACATCAAAAGCAGGTGAAGGAGGTTGTGGATGGCCTTCAAGGTGATATAGTCCGCCTCTCTCATATGTGGAACCAATCATTCTCCTCGTCCTGAGATCTTGAAACACACAACGAGAAGGATAGAAAGTTACTGAACAATTCATAAATTTTGTAAGTTGACTTACTGACAACAAATTAAGCGGGAATTTAGGAACAAACAACACATATTGAGGTGACATGAATGGAAAGGAGACAATATTGCCCACTCCCTAGACTGAAGACATTGACCCATCAACAAGTGTGACATGTTTAACAAATGAAGACTCCTTAAGGATAACATACCTGACCTATGAGTGAAGGCTTCTGAGTCAATAACCTAGGTGGATGAAGCACGCATGTGTAAGGCTGAAGTACCTGAACTAGCAAGAGTAGTTGAGGGAAGTGTAGGTTGAGTTATAGATGTTGAGGAAGATGCCACGGTCAACTAAGTAATATGTTGGGCAAGTTGTTGTAATTCATCATATGCACCTAGTAGAATACCTACCACATATCTAGTAGAGGCCTCAGTGTTGTCATGAACTAGGGAATTTGCCCAAGCAAGCTTACCAAACTTAGTCCAATACTTATCAAAAGTGATTCATACAACCACGATAAATACACTTCCTTTCACTCTTATCATTATCTTGGCCTTGTCCTCTACCGGAGCCATCTCTGTCTCTACCTCTAGTGTTACCACTGTGAGCTATGACAGACTCTGAATGATTTAGAGAGTGCAGATGTGTCAACACCTTTAAGCTCTTGGCTATAATAGTTGTCCTCCTATTAAAGGTAATAGAAAGTGATGGGGCATCATCTGAAACAAGTGACTAGGCCCTGACTGCATTAAAATATAGTCATGATCCATCCAAAAATTTCACAACATGTAACTACCCCTGCTGCTTTCAGAGTTCCTTTTCATTAGTAGTTAAGAATGAAAGATGTTGATTTCTTACAAAATGCCTAGTAATTCACTGCATTAATTTGTAACAAATCTTTCACCTTGCCCTAAGGCTGAACAACTTAGCATACAAACTATAAACTCGAGATAGATTACTTTTCTATGCATATAGTGCTTCTAGAGATATCCACATTTCCTTGGCAATCTCACAATTCATAATTTGATTCTTTAACCTAGAATCAATTCTATTAAGTAACAGGGTCATGACCTGACTACCCTCTGCTTCCCAATCATCAATAAGGGGCACTAGTGGATCATCCCTAATAAACTTCGACTTCCATTTGGCTTTGAGAGAGATACGAATTGATTTGGACCAACTAAGGTAATTTAATCCATTTAACCTCGATGTGGTAATCAAGATCCTATACTTACCATCAAAACCTCCATATTATTTTGAAGGGATGATTATTTCACTAGAAACAGCCATAAGCATAAATAATAGCCAAAAGAACCAACCACAGGCTTCACAAAGACGAGATGCCTCTGCAGACTAGGGAGGCCCCACTTCACAAAACTAGGGTTGCATCAATCACACATATATGCACCAATAACATAGAACATCCATGAAATTCATTCCATTCCAACCTTATACTGCCAAAAATATTACAAAATAGGCAATAGAAACCATCAACCTTAGGGTTATGGCAGAGAAAGAACTCAAAAAATCAATTTTTTTACACCTAGTCAATATCAAACCTCGAAATCCCCTTTCTTGCGAAGGCGCTGTATTCAAGGTCATGGGTTTGAAACAAGGACCCTACTACTTTGATACCATGTGAATTGATAAAATAAAGAATATTGTGAGAAGAGAGGAATATGAAAAAGGGAGAAGAAGCTGCTGGAAAAGAGAGGCAGAGAGCTCTCTCATTAGGGGGTGAGAATTTGACTCCTTATCTTTTTATTCACTTAAGTGACCATGAGGGACAATGACACATATACCCCTCTTACACTTAACTATTTATAACATGAAAATTGAATCATAGAGGCGTCTGAACATGCTGAGTAAGATAGTATGCTCACTAGTAAATACAGACCATGCAAAAAGACCAAACTGCCCCTCATACAATTTCTAACAATATAATTTGGCATGTCATAGGATGAGAGACTTTATACAGTCAATTTCACACACACACACACATACACACACACATATATATTAAAAATTCCTAAAAAATAACAAGTGATTAGTATGTCCTTTTTTTTCTCATTTTGTGGCAGTCTTAGCCACCTGAACTGTCTACAAACTGATGGATATGACGAGACCAATGAAATGTTAAGACTTCATTTTATCAAATGACTATAATTAATCAATCAAAGATTTTTCTAGGAAGCAATTCTAGTCATACCACTGAGTCCATCAATTACAGAAAAAGTTGTTGATTTCCTTGACACTACCAACAAGTTGAGTAACAAAACAACTTACCTTTCTTCCCAGATTGGGACTCCTCTCGATAAGACTTCATTAAAGAGGATCTACTGCCAAAGGACTATTTTGATCCTTCCAAATAGAACCAAACATATCCCAAGAGAACTATTCCAAGCCAAACACTCCAAGGAAAACCTTTAGGACCTCATTTAGTTTGATGCAAATGCAACCAAGCCTTTTATGACCCAACACTATTTTGTTCTCATTTATCTCCATATTGATCCACCATCCACAGATTGCATATCTATGCAACAACAAAAACATGAGCGGCTGAACAATCTCTGTCATCAAGACTATATTATGCTGCCATTCCAAGTAGCTATATACACTTGCGATTACTGGACGCAGCCATTTAAGTCCTCCATATTACTTTATGGGCCCCCATGCATCATGTTTCCAAACCATGAGTATCATCCAAGCATCCAAATAGGTGAAGAATATAAACCAAGATCATATACAATTCTCCATCACAATTCTGTTGATCTCTAGTCACGGACTTAAAAATGAAATATATCTCATCAATAAAGCCCATATAACTATGAGGTGACATAAAACCACAAATGTAACATCCTCTGGCTTAATCCCCTATGTGTGTGTTTCTTGTGAGTTTTAAAAGATTTAGTGGCTCATTGCAACAAGTGGGCTATATCCTGAAACCGTGGTGTTCCAAGAGATCAAATCTCCAATCTCCATGGTACCAGAGACTTTCCAAAAATCTCTTGTCCTCCTGAATTTACCATGCGTATCAACCACAGCATTCCATGCACGCACATCCAAAACAAGAGAGACCCAGATAACATGGCCAGGAATACATAGACCCTGCACTAAAGCTTCTCCACCAGCACAATTGCTAAAAACGCCCTGAACATCATTATAGACTTGACTTATTTCGTGTCCCATCAATTTGACCACCTTAGAAGCAGCATCTCTGTTTCCAATCTGTGAAAATGCAGTGATTGTTGTGTTCCATGAGAAATCATCCCCGATCACCATATTAGATAAGACGTCTCTCAAATCATCCTTGAATGAAGATTTAGAATACGTGCCAGCCACGGCACTTCTTATAGAGCTATCTGATAACACAACCCTACGCAGAATAGGAAAATGTATTTGTTTCATGGACTTAAGAACTACTATATCAACACTTCTTAAGACAACCAACAAGGTAACTGAGCTGGGACTCAACCTACTTTCGTGCATCTGAGAGGTCAATGTTAAAGACCCAGCACTAGACTTACAATTCAAATACGCCAACCAAAATAAAGCACAAGACTTTGAATCCTGAACTTTCATACTGCAGAACAATTTGCAAGCTCGGTCTACGCTACTGCACTTCATGTAAAGGTTTACTACTGCATTTCCTACAACCATGTCGAAGAGAGCAAAGCCAGTTTTAATAATACAAGAGAAAACATGCTCCCCCGTCTCAATAGATCGCAGATCAGCACAGGCCCCCAGGATTGTAGAAAAACTGAATCGGTTGGGAACAAAACCCATGTTATACTCCTGAATAAAAAGCTCAAGTGTTCTCTCAGGTTGCTTATTCCATAAATACCCAGAAAGCATCACATTAACTGTGACCAAATTATGTGGGCAATCAGCTGAGGAGAATAACCTCAAACAGGTGTGCATATGGCCACAATTTGCGTACATGTCAAGAAGCGATATCAAAACGAAATCACACAATTTAATCCCAATTGTCAAAGCTAAAGTATGGATTTGCTTCCCTTCAACTAATGCCCTCAGACGTGAACACGCGTTTATCACAGTTGCAACTAAATAATGATCCAAACTTAGTCCATCTTTTCTATAAGCACAGAAGTGCTTAAGAGCTTCTCTAAATTGATGGTTCCAGACATGGTTCCTGACAATAGTCATCCGTGAGTCTTGATCCTGTGACGGCATCTTAAAAAGTAACAAATATGCATCCTTCATTATATTACATCTAATGTAGATAGAGATCAAAGCATCACTTACAGGAAGATAAGATTCATAACCAGTTCTCAGAATATGGCCATGAATCTGTGTGCCCTCATCTTTAGAGCAGCACATATTAAGAATACTTACCAGAGCTTCTTGTTTAAAATTCAAGGCAGAGGCAATTAACTGCCTAGTTAAAACGACAGCTTCTCTTCTGCAACCCTGCAGGTAGCATCTTGAAATGACAAAAGAAAATAAAACCGCATCAGGTTTTTCTACGGTATTAAAAAGTTTGTGCATAAAGACTACCTCTCCAACCTTTCCGAGCGACCTAAGAAACCTCAAGATAATAGTCCTATCCCAGTCCAAACCGGTTTTGATGGAGTATAAAAAAATGTTTTTACAAAAACTAATCCTGTCAAGTGCAGATCCCACACTCATGGCTATTCTGATTGTCACCAAATCCATCACTAAGCCCGTGCGACACATCTCCAAACAGTTTACTATCGCGTCTTTCAGAAACCCATGATGTACAAACCCAGAAATCATAGTATTCCAACAAACCGAGTTCTTCCTTCTTGTTTCATTAAACACTTGACATGAATAATATATGGAACCACATTTGGCGTACATGTCGACGAGGCCTATCTCTACAAAACCATCAGACGCAAAACCTGATTTAGTACTGAAACCATGAATTTGGAGGCCAAATTCTAGAACTCCAGACGCCGAACAAGCCTTGAGAACTGAAGCAATCATAAAATTGTTTGGCTTTAACTCAGACACATGTGCTAGCTTGAACAACCGAAAGGCTTCCAAATCGAAACCGTGCCTGACAAAGCCCGAAAGTACAGTAGACCAAGAAACCAAATCCCTGTCAGAAATTTCATCAAACAGGTGGCTGTACTCTGTGGACGAACCCAATTTTACATACATATCCAACAGAACATTAGACAGTAAACGGTCTCTTCCAAATCCCAACTTGATGAAATGAACATGAACTACTCTACCCAATACAATGTCATTGATTTTGATGCATTTTTTCAACAAGCTCACATAGAAAGAAATCCCCGGTAGGGAGGGAAACAGGTTTTCTGGGGGACCAATTATTTTTAACACATCCGCCATATTCGCCTCTCTACAACAAGAGCGTTTTTCGCTGATTTTTCGTCTAAGAAAATTGAAGAACGACAGACTACTGGGTCTGTCGATATGAACGTGTCTGAGATGAGAAATAATCGGGACGAAATTGAAACGGTGGCGGGAATCGAGCAAAGCAGCTCTTCTTAACATAACAAGAACGAAAATAATGATAGAAACTCATCAAACACTAGAAAGAGCTTGGTAGTAAGAAGGCCGGATAGCTCGAACCTGCAATGGCGGCCCTGGGCTCTCAAGCATCAAGTAGTCCACGTTAGTAAAGATGGTCAGGAGGCATGTTCGTAAGATGTAGGTGTGGCAGAAGCCGATTGTGACAGAGCGAGCAGCGAATCCCATGTCGCGGTCACTAGGGCTCAATTTGAGCGGAATTAAGTTCATCCGAAGACCCCGCCAGTGATGGGTAGTCTACCCAAGTTCTGATCTAACTCGGTTTTTGAGGTGCCTGAGTCATGGAAACACTGTGCCTTGCAAAAGATGAGCAAGCCAAAACACCAGATGGAGAGAACTGGATTTTTAGTGTAAGTAACAACCAGATGCAGAGAACTGGAATTTTAGTGTAAGTATAGTAAAAATTTGCAAGAGAATTGAATGTAGTGAATCTACCATAAGAGGAGGGTTGATCCAATACGAAAAATCATCTAACGTGAAATATGCAAAACTGATCATGATCGGACAACTGATAATTATTTCGTATGTTTTGCACCAAATATTTTTTTTTATTGGATCAGTTAGTATCCCCCGGAGGTCATAGATGAGTTGTTCCCGTTTTGCCATACCCACAATGACTCCATGGACTATGAGTCTTTGGGATCAAATCTTATCTAGAACATCTCTGTCCCCCATTGTCTTCATTTGGAGATCTTTTGGCTTGCTGTATTTGCATTTGACATCAAAATTAGAGTCTTTAGTCACGGTTCCTTGGCAGTAAGAACAGTTGTTTATAAGATATCTGCCTTCTGTTAACTCGGGAATAGACTACCACTTGCTTGAGTAGCTTTGTTTCTAACTCAATTGAACAAGATTCCACACAGAAATTGCAAATTCTGGCAGTGATTCAGCCACTACTCCCATAGTTGCTCTAGCTTGCTTTGAATTGTGTGGAGGTAATATTGAACCCCATGCCTGCATATTTGTTGTTTTCAAGTTCAATTTTTTATGGTTGTATTATTATCTAAAAGACCAATACCTTTACTCTGTTCACTCTTCCTTTTCTTTTAATCTACCATTTGGAGGTAGCTTTCCTGCCATACTTGGAAGTCGGCCTATTGAGGATGCTAATTCGAATGGTTTCAGAACCTAAGTGGAGACTGGTTCCAGTCGATTCTGATGATTCAGGCTTGGAAAGGCCTGCCAGGCAACCACGAGACATAAACTTCACCTCAAAAAATAGTACATGGACAAACCTAAACAAATATTTACTGAGATTAATTAAAATCTATCCAGAAATTATTTTTACAGGCCCAATTCAATAACCCACAATTATATATATTAAAAAAGGAAAAGAAAATTACAAAAATTGCAAAGCCTAGACCAGAGAGCAGCTCAAACAGTCTGGAAGAAATTTTTTTAAATCCAATAAGATACGACTGAAAACATTTACACCAAACTTATCGCTGTGAAAAATTGCACTCGTCCCCTACCTATCAATGATACAAGAGCATCCTCCCTTCCTATTATAACAAAGGCCAAGTAAAAACTGACACAAGCTCTCAAAATTCACCGTGAAAGTCCCATTTGCTCGACCAACTCACTCATTCAAACCTCATCCAAGTAGAAACCACACCAACTTTTCCTTGAGATAATTTAGAATTAGAAGCAGCAAGATGCTGATCCTCAATGGAGTTCAGAAAGTTCTCCTCTCTTCAGTCTATCCAAAAGGATTTCCTCCGAGAGGGAACGAGTTTGGAGTAGACGGTTGTTGGAATCCAGCAGCTGGCTGTATACCCACACCTGCAGCGCCAATAGCAGTTCCCCCACTTCCAAAGGATCCTACTCCAGGCGGTCTGCAAATTTATCATCTGATAAATAGGAGTAGGGAACAAAAAAAATGGACAAAAGAGAAATTTTTAACAACAGAACGAAGTTGGCATCACACTGTTGGAACCCAATTTAAGCTTATTTTCAACTTCCCAGTTAAATGGGGAACTGGTACATTGCCTCCTTGTGGTCATAAGATTCACAGACAAATATTCCTTAATCAACTCTTTTCTTTTTTTTCCTCTTTCTGAACAATCTATATTTAACTCTTTCGTCAGTGATTCAGAAATAAAAAGGAAAAAAGAAAAAAGATTAAGTGAGCATTTATATGTATCACTCATTGCAAATTATTGATGCATGGAACAATCCAGATTTCATGTCAGGATATTTCAGTCAACCAAGTCAAAAACACAAGTATTGTGTAGAAACTGAGGTATCCATTAATGAGTATTATAAGCCCTCTGATCCATTACATCATATACTTTTTTTCTAACAATTTCTTGTCAGTGTAGACCTAATAGTGATTCAAAAAAAAAAAAAAAGAAGTAGAAGAAGAAGACTTGGACCAATTAGATGTGGTCCTTCTTAAAGTAACTACAGAGAGTTGTAATACTTCAAACAATAGACAGAGCGGGGAGACAACTTTCACCATTACCAACAGAGATTTTTGTGTTTTTTTATAACAAATATAACTATACAACTAACAAAGTATACATACAGCATAAATAATAGAACCCAAAAAAAATTGCAGTAGTATTGACAGAAGTAACAAAAAGATTACCCCAACTGTGACATGCTACTTGGTGTTTGTTGCACCATGTACGCACCTGAAATAGCAGAATGGGACATCAGGAACATGGAGACAAAGTTTAAGGTCAACTATGACAAGTGGCTGTAACATAGTTTACCTGGCAGCACCACCGACTGGTAAGATGGCGATTGAGACGTAACCCACTGCGGGGAAGGGGAGCCAAAACTAGGTGTATGCATTATGGGAGAAGAAGCTGTTATATTTGGAAGTGCTCCTTGGAGAGGTGCCATAGATGGAAACTGTAAATTAGGGCATCAATTAGATAAGTCTTAATGTTTACTCTGTTTAGGTTTTTGTTCTTATCTTGCAGTTTTCCTTCTAAAGAGGTTGGCTTCTTTTATCATTCCTTCTTTTCAACAAAATTAACTACAAAATACATAAATATATGTGTGTACATACACACACCACCCACTCACCCACACACATATGGAAAAAGGAGTACGAACCTAAGTCTATCTAAGTTTTTTTTTTTAATGAAGAAGTATAAAGTCTATCTAAGTTAACTGCACCTATTTTAATTTAACCATCAATTTAGAATTGAATGACTTAAAACTTAATTTTTTCTGATTCTAAATTTATTTCTTACCCTAGCATTCATGATTGATGTTAATTTTATTATAGTTATCATTTTAACAATAAAATGGAGATAATGACATAATTGTAAATATATGAAGTAATTGCCATTTTTGTAAATAATGACTTTTCTAAGAAAGAAAATATATATCTATATACCCACATAGACAGAGAGAGAGAGAGAGAGAGAGAGAGAGAGAGAGAGAGAAGCATATAATATTGTATTACAATGCCAAGAAGCTCCAACAGAAGCACCTATTCAAGCACCAAACAAACAATTTGCAGTAATTTAACAAACAAAAACATGACCGTTCATGCTACATCATGGTACATGTTCAGCATACACAGAACAGAGAGAACAAGAGAGAGAGAGAAGACGAACAAAAGAATGAATAGCTGTAATACCATGGGAGCTTGAGCAGGAGCTGGGTCAGTGCTGACATCAAAAGGATTTGTAGATTTAGATGGTTGCGGAAAAGTTGGCACAGTCTGTAACTATAACACTCAATTAATGAACAGTGATAATCAGGTACCATAACTAATCCCATGAGAAAGCAAAGATAGATAAGCATGATAAATCAGCGTTTTCAAAATAGTACCATTGCAGCAGGATAATGCATTCCATATCCCATGGCATTTGGTGGAGCAGCTAGCCAACGCTGAATTGGTACATGAGATGGGGCATAACTTGATGTGAAAAGATCCTGTAAAGTGTTGTACGAATGTTAATAGTAATTGATGCATGTGCAGACTCCAGAGTACAACTAGGTTACAAACACCCATACCTCAGGAAGTGCTTTTCTTCCACTAGCTTTTTCTTCTGTAGGAGCAGCAGGTTGTGATAGAAACCCACTTGTTCCTTGCAGTTGCTTAGGGGCAGCCTGGGAAGGTTGTCCAGGAGGAGGAACAACAGCAAGTCCTTGAGCACTTGATGCAAGCGGAGCACTCCAATACTGCTGATATGAATGCAAAAGACAAAATCAATATCACATTCGTCATTTTAGTCTAAAATATCACATTCCTCAATGTAAGTACGGTTTTGCTTAAGATTGCAATATCAATAGATAACCTACTTGTTAATATCAGGATTCAAATTTCGATCAAATCATAAATCATACAATAGAATCTTTTTCTTTTTTAGAAAACAATCAGAGTGATCTCAGGGCTATCAAAAATGTTATTTCTTCTCTGAAATGCTGAACTTCATATATCCTAGTGAGAATTAAACCTAAGGTCTCACACTAGAAACCCCAACCCACTCACCCCCCACCCCCCCTAACAATGTGACCATTGAGCCAGAGCCCACCCAAGATCATAAAAAAAAAATCAAAAGTATTAAGAAAACATGTAAAAATAATTTCAGTATACTGTATAACTAAATTAAAATATAAAAAATAGGTAAAACTCATGGAATAAAACATCAATAATTTCCCAAAAAACGAGATTCAATAACATAAACAAACGTCTGATGAATTCATATTTCGCTTATACTAAATACCACAATACAATAACAAAGTATTCAATATAGAACATGGGATGTGTAATCCCCATAATAATAGAGCATGGAATATAGGACATGGGATGTATAATCCCCAAAATAACCCAGTATCGAATATAGACATCCCATTTCTAATTCAAACTCATGCAGTTCATCTTATCAGGTGATCACATCATCAAACATACTTTCTTTTTTTTTTAAAAGAAACATACTTTCTTCCATTAGATACTGGCCTATATTTCAGATATAGTGTCTTGGTTCACTAAATCTATGCTTCCGTTACCTGATTGCCCAGAGCACCTCCAGCTGGTGAGGTGAACAGCTGAAAAGCAGACTGACCATCAGCAGTTGGAAACTCAGAAATCCGAGTTACAATATATTTGTCAAAATAAAACCATTCAAGAAAATAATATCATTACCTGAGTAGTAGGAGCTCCAGCAGCTGGAGCAAACTGCTGAAAAGTAGACTGACCATCAGCAGTAGGGAATAGAGAAGGCTGCTGCAATTGCAATTGCTGCTGCGGCATAGACAAGGAAGGCATTTGACCAACAGGTGGTGCTGCTGGTGCTGCCGGTACTGACAATTGTGAAAATACTGATTCAAAAGTGTTGTTCGTATTTGGTGGAACTTTTTGCACAACACCACCAACAGACATAGGGCTGACAGGCCCTGGTGCTGGAGCTGATAATTGTGATAATTGAGATTCCAGTGTATTTGAGGAATTTAAAGGAGCCGCAGCAGCTTTATCCTCAGTATTCAAGCCAAAAGATGCCCAATTGCTACCATCAGAAGAGGACTGAGGGGCTGCTAATGGCTGCTGAGCAGGTTGACCTGAAAATAGGTCGTTTGTTGCGGCCGTAGCTGCTGGAGTTTCAGGATCTGCATTGAAATCTATCAAGCTTCCTGAGTTGACTCTTTTAAGTTCCGTTTGATTCCCTTCTGTGGATCCCAAGCTACTTGAAGATGCAGTCCGCTGCAGTAAGGTAAAAAGACATTTGAAAAAATCAAAAGCAGATCAGGCATTCTAATGGCTGTTAATCAGATAACTGCAGACCACCACCACACCTCCTAGATTGGCATAGAAAAATCAAAAGCAGATCAAGCTTAGTAGTGAATTTAGTCCAATAACTACAGAAAACCATCACACAACCTAGTTGCCATTGCTAAATAATAAAGCCAAATTAAAGATCAAAGGTTTTAAAACTGGACCAGAGATGACAGCCACAATCACTTGTTTAATGAATAAGTAGAGGAAAAAGAGATGTAAACGACAAGATAAACCAGTCACTCAGAGCTTCAGCTGCCTGAACCAAAAGCAGCCACTTTCAGCTACAACATGTTCAAAAAAGTACAGGATAAACTAGCAGTAGTCACTCTCACATATACAGAATTATTGATACAGATAGTGGCCAAACGAACCTGTGTACGTGCAGGACCATCAGATACTCTCTCACCATTTGCTTTGGGAGGCTCTCCCACCCGAAGAGGGGGAACATCCTCCCCCAGAATATCTCTAACGGGTCGTACCATTGGAGGACTTGGCAAATCCATCTCCTTTTGATTGTTAGGTGACCTCACAACTGGCTTTGGTGATCCATCAGGAAACTGCCGGTCCTCGAATCTCCTATTCTGAGGCCCATTTCTAAATCTATCTTCTCGAACCCTATCATCAACAATCTCAAAGCGTACAGGACTTCTCTTGTATTCTTGATCATATCCAGGACTTCTTCGCTCATCATAATCATGTCTATTTTTGTCATTGTAACGACGTGCATATGTGTCTTCATATTGTGGACTTCGAGAAGCACCACGGAATGTATCAAATCTCCTAATGTCTCCATAGGAATCTTCTCTGTCACCCTGCAGCATTTTTTAACCAAAATGAAAAAAGATATAGCTAAATATTGATCAGTTCATTAACAGATAGGAACACATTGCATACCATCCTCACCCTTGGAGGACGCTCAGCATCCCTCTCTCCCGTGTATCTTCTATCCACATATACATGTTTGATAAAATCCCTAAGTCTCTCAATGTTGCTACGTACAAGCATTAGATCAGAATTTCAGCTAATGTGAATTTTCATAAATGATATACATGGATGGGGTAAATACCTGCTATCTGGTACATAATGCCGCTGTGGGTCCCATTCCTTGAAAAATGTTTCCCTTGCACGCTGTAGAATGAGGAAAAAAAAGTTAAAAACAATGATGTGAATTAGATTGGAATATCTCTCTTCAGCTTGCAATATATTCACACCTTATTTCAAAAAAAAAAAAAAAAAATAGATTTGAATAGACAATCAACAAACTATGAAAGAAGAATTTCCTTATTACCTCATTGCCCCCAGTTTGAAGGGCATTAACTTCTTGGGTCGTAAACTTTGCCATGGATATTGATTTCACACGGTGAGTGAACTCCCGACTAAAAATGTATTAAAGAACCAACATAAGCCACAAACTGAAAAAGGCACTAATGCAGAAAAAAAAAGAAATATGCGTATAAAACTAAAATCATTAGCATCAATAAGAAAACTGCAAGGAACTCTCATTAGCACTTACTGAATTCCACTACAGGTGGTGCAAACAAACGTCCAAAAATTTGTGCACACATACTGGGGGCCCTGTTTGCCAGAAAAGTGTATAAATCACCTTGGATCACTAGAATGCTTTGCCAAACACTACTTCAGGCAGCATCGACAAGCTAGATAATTAAATAACTGAACCACATCTTTTCTTCTGTTAATTAAAAACTCCAAGATACTAAATCAGGGACAAAATGAAAACAGTGACCAATAATGTCATCACCAAAAGTTACAATAATCTGCCAATGCATAGCAAACACCTTCACTCATGCAAGTGACAAATACCTCTGAATTATAAAGTAAAATATAGAGAAGAAATAAGGAATGAATGACAGCAGATCAAAAAGCCAAATGAAGAAACTTGAAAGACTGTCCTCAAGTTCACAGTTGAACTATCTTCCCAATGTCCTTAATGGAATAGAAATCAACAGCTCTCTTTGGAAAGGTTTGTTGTACCGAGATGGAGCTCATGCTGGAACTAACAAATCCATTTGTTCCCACCAAGTAACATGTCCGGAGAGAACACTACCAGAATATGCCTTATCCAGAGGGGATTGAAACACATATAGATGACACATCAGGACTCACCAGTTAGGCCATATCCAATGACAAACCATGTTGAGGGGTAAACATAATTTTATGGTGAAATTGTTTGTATAATCTTAAAAATATGTACTCAGGATAATGTTTTCAAAACTCACATCAATGCAGAAGTTTCAACAGACCAGTCCAAAGTTAACAGAAATTGCTGGATAACAGCATGTTCTGAAGATAATTGGTTAACAGTTCATCATGTGTTGTTGATGATTGAATTTGTATGTCAGTGAACATCTGCCATTCAATGAGATTTAATATGGCTTTCCTGTGATCCAGCCTTACATTCCTGAGTAATCAGATTCCATTTCCACCCTCTATTGTTGTCAATGACAGTGTCTCTATGAAGCTGCTATACCTTCCTTTCTCTTCTCTCTTGTATTTCTTTGATTTCTCTAATAAAATCCTACCATGTAAGGGAAAAAAATTTGATAGTTTACGTGTTTTCTTTGTACATTCTTCGCAAACAACATACTGCAAATTAAACAGTCTAAAGATTTTTTTTTTGGAATGTTCTAACTACATTAAAAAAAAGGCAAAGAAAACAGAGGCAATACAATCATCTAGGCAAAAACAGTGAAACAGAGAACATACATAGTAAAAGGAAAAACTATGAATGAGAAACTGGGGGAAACACATTGAGATGTTGGTTCTCACTCGCCTCCACAAGAAGGGAACTGACAAGCTTTTGAATGATCTCAGGCAGTGGCACCAAGAAATATGCACTTAACATATAAGATCTCGATCTCTACACAAAAAGTTCATACTCTTCAAGTGGAGTCTGAGACTTCTTGCAAAATTCATGACAAAAAACAATCACATTCAACTTGGAGGGAACAGATAAATGATATTTAAAATTCCCAACCAAAAAGAAAAGAAAGGGAGCCAGAATGAGATAATGAAGGTCTCATTCAAGATCTAAAAACACCAGAACATCTTGATGGCCACATTTCACCTTTGAGCTTCCATCAAAACTGAGTTTGATAGTAAGTGGATGGTACACATGGTGGGCCACATGAGCACATCTTGTAACCAAAGCACTAGGAAACTCATTAAACTCACCAACTAAACATACCCACGAAAGGATTTAATGGTTAAATGTTCAATGAGTTCCCCATGGGCAAGGCTTTGCCCAAATGTTCTTTAATTTTTTTCTTTCCAAAGCCACTATAGAAATTCAGAAAGAAGACTTGCTAAAAAATATTATCAGAATCAAGGGAAGGGTAAGAATTCATAGACCAAGAAACTTTTATAGCACAAGCATAATGATACCAAATCCTTGGAGGATAGTGCCACAAACCTCAAGAAAGAACTGGCAATGAAGACGAAGATAATCAGTTGTTTCATCTCAATTTTCACATTGCTTGCAGAATCAGTCGCAGGGGCTGCATCCCACTTAGCTCAAGCTAATCGATAATGAGAACCTTACCTTGGAGGCACACAAGTTGAAGTAGTGGCAGACCCTTAAGCTTCCAGAGGGTGAAGCTGGGAAAGAAAATTGACGAAGGAATAGCAGCAAGAAGCTAAGCGACAATTTGCCATGAGGGTACCATTCCCTAGTATGAGCTAGATGTCATGGAGAACTTGAACACATAAATCACAAAAGGCAACAAATTATGCTAGCAGAGGCCAGAGATGCCCCAAGATGATTTTTAAGTTTCTTCTAACAACTTTTCTTGTTAAGAACCAAAAGTCTTTGAAACTTCATTGGAAATATTTGGGCCTCTCACCACTCTAACAAAGTTCTCTGCATCAACCAAGGGAAAAATACCAAACCAGCAGTCCTCCTAAAACCCGACTTTTCACCCTTTCCTTTTGTGAAATAAATACAAGCAACAAGATCATTTTTAGGTTAATGGAGAAATCCTATGAGTATTAGGGGCCAACAACTTTCATCATGAAGCTGATAATTGTTATTTGAAATGCGCCTCCAAACAGTACTACACTGTATCTTAACAACCATTTCAAGAGGAGGGCCTTACACTAAGGTCATCTTTATAACCAAAAAGCCGAACCTCTTTGGCAAGCACACTTATTTCCAATTGAAGAAGTCCCTTGGCCATTTCAAAAGAAAAAAAGTCCCTAGGAGAACATTCTTCACTAACAACAATGTATATGTTCATCAATCTAGAGATATTCTGAAATAAAAAAGCAGAAATATTTGCACCCTCTGGCTTGGGCTCCTTTTGTTACTAGAAAGATGGGGTAGCAAATGCATGTTAGTGACTGCATGCAGGTTCAGCGAGTAGGCTCTCTTTGATCTAGAAACACATCTAACATAGCTTCAACCACTTCATGCTGCATATCCGTTTCCTGGCAGGTAATAGGAGAAAGGCTGGATTTCTGGTCCAATCTTTGTGTCAACACGGCTTCTCTGGAATCCTGCTATCCTCGGCTACTCAGCCTTGCCTGCAACCAAGAAGCTCTCCTATCTAGCATTATTGTCAATGGTGGATTTCAGGAAGTCAATCGGAGGCCCTATTTTGACATGAATTTAACGATGCCGAGGCCATTGATATGTGCAACCTAATCAAGGACCTAAATCAGCTTTATCTCAAGCACGACTAACCTGATAAGATGATCCGGTAGCTCTTTCTCCATGGCCTCATGTTACAGCTTACTAATTTCAGGATCTTCATGTCCCAGGCCTATTGTTATCTCTCTCTCTAGCACTCGGCCTTTTGGGAGGAGCCACTCCCCTACCTCTTTGCTGGTGACTTCAACATCACCCGTTACTGCAATGACAAATCCCCAAGAGCCAACCGTATTACCTCCTCCATGTGTGGCTTTGCTGACTTCATCAGATGCTGCAAACTCAAAGAGATCCCAGCCACCAGGAAGAATTTAACTTGGTCCAATGGCCGCTCCCCCGCAACCATTTCCAAACTCGATCGTTTTCTGGCCACTAGTGACCGAACATAGCTCTACGCCAACTCCTCCGGGAAGGTTCTCAGCCATTCTAGGATCATTGGCCAATCCAATTGGACACCATGATGAATCACTAGGGAGCCTCACCCTTCCAATTCGAAAACGTATGGCTCGTCGTGGCCGAATTCGACTCACTGGTTTGCTCCTCATGGGACAATCTCCCCAATTGGCCCCATCGGTAGGCGCTTCCCAAAAAAACTCCGGGCCCTAAAGGCCACACTCAACGCTTGGGCTCACAACTGAGAGCAACACACACCACCTACCAATCCGCCCTCCTCAGCCAAATCTCCTCTCTTGACACCATTGAAGAACAACGGCCTCTCACAAGTGCAGAATCCGATCTCCAGTCCTCTCTCTCCATCCATTCCACTCCTCCAACCTAGAGCGAACCATTTGTAAACAACAAGTCCGATTCCATTGGCAGGCTGAGGGAGACATTAACACAAGGTTCTTCCATGTAGTTGCTTCAGATAGACAGAGAATCAACCGCGTCTCTTCTCTCCATGTTGATGGCGATATAACTTCAAACTGACCCTCTATTTCTAATGCAATTCTCAATTTTTTGGCAGGGCTCTACCGGGATGACCTCCCTATCCGTCCCACCATTCACCTCCCTGCCTTCAACAAAATCTCCCCAACTCTTGCTGCTCTGATTGAGCTCCCATTCTCCCTGAAGGAAATTGAGCTTGTTGCCCTTGTGTTGGCAGGTGACCGCAACCCGGATGGTTTCAAAGCGAATTATACTGCCTCTACTAGACTACCATCAAGCATGACATCTTCAGCATGGTCCACAACTTCTATCACAAGGGCCTTACTCGCAGTGTGATGGGGGCCTCCTTCATTGCTATGGTCCCAAAGATATCAGTTGTGGAACATCCTTTGGACCGCGCCAATCAGCCTTATTTCAAGTCCTTACGAGATCCTCGCCAGTCTCCTTGCTAGACGACTCAAGACTGTCCTCCCATCCATTATCAACCACGGCCAAAGTGCCTTACTCAAAGGTTGCAACATCTTGGATTCTGCAATGGTGGTTCACGAACTCATAGACTACTTCAAGCGAGCTGGCCGGGCAACTATAATGCTCAAGCTGGACCTAGAGAAGGCCTTTGATAGGGTCAATTGGTATTTGCTTGATCATCTCCTTGCTAGCTTTGGCTTTGCTAAACGATGGCGTCTATGGATTTGATCCTGCATCACCTCGGCCTCCTAATTCGTCCTGAGGACAATATGCGGCTACTTCCCGGGCTCACGTGGCATTAGGCAAGGAGACCCCCTGTCCCCCTTCCTCTTCAACTTGGTGGCTGAATACCTCTCTTCAATGGTATACGTGGCAAAGGACCTTGGATGGCTCTCCACCGTGGTAGAGCAATCTGAATTCGACATCCCCCTCTTACAATATGCTGACGGCACCCTATGGAGCTATGAGGCCTCAATCAATCAGCTCAAACGCATCAAGGCCCTGATCGGCCTCTTTGAAGTCCCCTTTGGTCAGAAAGTCAATTGGACCAAATCTACCATCACTGGATTCCTGCCCGCTCGAGACCCTCTACACCATGGCTGACCTTCTTGGCTGCTCTATCGGATCCCTCCCGGGTATCCATTTGGGACTTCCCTTCTTTGACTGTCGTTCCCACATGGGCCTTTGGATTTCTATGATGGAAAGGATCAAGCATCAACTTGCTACTTGCTACTTGGAAGGGTCATCTCCTATCAAAAACCAGGTGCCTCACCCTGCTAAATTCATGCATTTCCGGCCTCCCCAATTACTACCTATCCTTCCTCCCCTGCCTCGGTGTTGTTCATCAACACATTGAGTATCTGAAGTGACACTTTCTTTGGCGTGGAACCAATGATGGTTTCAAATATCACAGTTGGTTGGAAGGACATCTGTAGGCCAAAGTCATAGTGAGTACAAAGATCTTGAGTTTATTAGTTGGGAAAGAAGTTTCCTAAGTTGACTAGTCATTTTGGGATAGGGCCTTGGACCCAATTTAACATGGTATCAGAGCAAGTACTCATATGTGGGCCTGTACCTAAAAATTATCTACTTGTAAAGCCATAAAAGAGGGCCTACACCTAACTATCCACTTGTAGGGCCACTAAAGAGGGCCTACACCTAAATTACCTACTCCTAAATTATCCACTTGTAGAGCCACAAAAGATGGTCTACACGTGAGGGGGAGTGTTAAGGAATAGTCCCACATAGATTAGTGAGTACAAAGATCTTGAGTTTATTAGTTGGGAAAGAGGTTTCCTAAGTTGACTAGTCATTTTGGGATAGGGCCTTGGACCCAATTTAACAGTTTCAAATATCACAGTTGGTTGGAAGGACGTCTATAGGCCAAAGTCTTATGGTGGTCTCGACATTCGTCCTGTCTGAGACATAAATTCTAGCCTCCTATTGAAATGGCTCTGGAGATTCAACTTTCCCACCGCCACCCTCTGAAAAGCCATGATTGCTAGCAACTTGCGGCTCTCCTCCCCTTGGTGGGCCTCCGGAGGACCTCGACACCACCTCTCCCCAATTTGGCGTGGCCTCTTCCTCCTCCCATCTTTCTAGTCCGCTATCAAACACTCGATTGGCCACGGATGAAGCATTGCTTTCTGGAATGACTAGTGGGCAGGCCCTCGCCTCCTCCGAGAAATTGCCATTTTTAACTGTCGATGTTTTATTGATCTTAATAAATAAGATTACAGCACAAATCATATAGGAAATTAGAATTAACCCTCAAGGGAGATAGAAACCCTAAATACAAAGTTGAGGCATGAAACCCCTTTTTTAGCCAATTTATCTGCTAGACTGTTTGCAACACATAATGTGATCCAACAAAAAGGAAGGCAGATTTCTTTGCTTTCATCTGAGATATGCCTTAGCTTCTGGTAGTTACCTTTTTCAAAAAGAAAATCAAAAATAGCATTAGGTTACAGGTGCAAGCAGAAAAAAGGTGAAAACCAGAATCCACAAAACAGATTTTCAATCAGACATATGGATTATATTGCTGAGCTGAAAAGAGTCAACATTCAAATGTTATTGCTGATATGGATACGATAAACTAGGAAAATAAAATGAGAAATAATTATTTTCTTCTGACATGTAAATAAATGCATTAGATAGAGTGGTATAGATAGATACCATAGATTTTATCGATACAAGTGGGTGAATGGACCGAAAGAAATAAAGGAAGGTCAAAAGAATCTTGGATGAAGTGATGGAAAAAGGCTTAAAAAAAGGTCAAGTGAATGGAGTACATAACATGTGAAGCAGAATGAGGAAGGATTTCTATAGTCAAAACTACCTAATCAAGGAGATACCAACTGATTTCAAGGAATAGATAAGAACAAGGCTTTGAGATGAAGAAGATTGCTTCTTTATTGAATACATCCAGAGGAAGACTGTAAAATGCTGGCAGGGATACTTAGATTACCAAAATTTTGAAAAATTACAATACAAAGCCAGCCAGCCCTTAATTTGATGTAAATCGTGATCATACAGCTTGCATGACAGAAGTCCACCATTCAGGTTCACATCCCACCCTCATCATCATCATTATGATGCAAAGGAATCAATTACCAAGTGAATCCATCTTAAACAAACTAAACAACTTTCTTCCAACACACCATCTGCCCTTTTATACAAAAGAGACAAAGATAGGGTAGGGTGAATCCTAAGGAACAAGGACAAATTGTTCAAGCACAAAGACCATGCAATCATAAGAATCATACCAGATTGTTCACAAGAATTTATTTTTTTAAATATTCACAATACAATAATTGTGCTACTGTTTTGTGCGTCATCATTGCTGTTATTGTCAAAACCTGTTCAAATGGTTTTTCAGCAAGCCAAAACAATCATTCTCTGCCGTCTAATATTTTACTACTAATAACCGAGCATCCACAAACAAAAAAATTTACACTTAGTACTGAACATACAATTCGCATAAAAGAGTCCCTTGTAGTGAACCTCTTATTTATAGAAACAGTTTCCTTGAAGATTGGTGGTAGATATATCTTAACTTCATGTTACCTGGCTTTCTTTTAACTTTATTTTAGCCTTGCCTAATTCATAACCATCATAATACTGCAAAGTGGTCCCACTGAACTTGGACAATTCAACATCTATAACCATGATGCCTAAGGCAGAGAGTCATGTCCAAGAAAGATATTTAGCAACCTGACAGATACACGTAAGAAAATCACCATTTACAGAGAAGTGGCCTAGCTGAAAGTATAAAGCTTTCTTGTTGTAGTGAAGTATAACTGTCCGTTGTAAGACTAACAGCTTAATGCTCCATGAGGTGGATTGCTGCTCGGGGTCAATGGCGATATGGGAGGAATTCTAGCGTGAGGTCTTAGGTTCAAGTCTCTCTGGGTGCAAGTGTCGCTTGGTGCTTAATCAACATCTAAAAATAAAAATCGCCACGATTCAGACTGTGCCTCTTGTATTTTAATATAGCCTGGTTGATATCAACCGAAAGAAACACCAAATTTTCATGATTAAAAAGTAGTTTCACCAAAGACTGCGCACAGGACATACAATTACGAGACTCTAAGAGTACAGATCAGTTGCCACCAAATACGCAAGAACACCAACACTGGAAATCGGAAACTTAATATGTTGGTGCATCTCGTTCACAAAAGGACGGGAGCATACCAGACTACTGCAATTGATACATCTCCGATTTGCAGGAAGTTTCAAAAGCCCACGGATAATCTTCTCGTTTTTCTCGTCTTCCTTCATTCGACTAGCCATTATCGACAATTTTCTCACACTACTGTGGCAACAAAATGAAAAAACCGTAAGGATTTCACCCAAAACAGAGACTAAGAAGATCGAATTTTCTGGCAATTCATCACGAAACAATCAACTCAATAAGAACAAACGACAACGAAAAACAACGTTTTCCCGGTGATCTAAATCTCGGATCCAAATGTACAACCAACGGATATCAGTCAATAAAGCAGGATCAATAAAAAAAAAAGCTCAAAATGCAATTAGTACGCCGTTCGCTCAGAGAGAAAAGGAATAAACAAAACGGACCAAATTCGGCCGCCGATGGAGGAATTCGAGAATCAGAGCTCAACTGATGGCCCGCAGATTCAGTACCAGCGACGACGAAAGCAGTGTCAGATCCAACAGATGCATCGAATTGGGAAATTTCGGTGGGTTTTAGGGTCTGGGGCAACGATCCACCTAAACAAAAAGTAAAAAACTCTTCTGTTATTCCTAAATGGCGAGCGAAAGACAGGTCTTTTTCTCACTTTGAACCTGTGGTCAACAACAGGAATCGTCGCCTCTTTTGCCGGTAGACGACCGGTATTTGCCGGTGCGGGATATAATTATTGCCCCCGTTTAGACCCAAACTGCCCCTCGAGCTGCGTCGTTTCTGCGTCATTTTACGTGAATCCCGTAATCAAGAGAGAGCCTTTCCAGCCGATGCAGCAATGGACCCCACCGAGTGTGGCATTTAGCGGGGTCCACCACCTCTTGTTGGAGTGATGTATATTGACTTTAATACCCCTGAACGACTGTTAGGTCGTGATAACAATCATGAAGGTGGAGCCTTTATTAGTGCCATTTGTTATATACTGAAATTTTAAAAAATAAATATATAAATAATTACATAATAATATAAATTCCTGATTAAATGATTAATTGGCCAGACCAAAGTATGGCCTCTTTTATCTACACAATAAATATGTCATTTCAATGTTTGGTGCTTTTAGAGTGTGACAACTCATGTCACAAAGTGTAACATGTGGCTCAATGTAGAAAAGTATAATTGAACCTTTATCAAGGTATAATAATATAACTCATTTAACAAAATGCATGTCAACAAGTGAAGTTTATTTACTATTATTTTAATGGAAAATTATGGTTTTTCTTTTTTGGGTTCACATAGAAAGTAATAAATAAATCGAGATAAAAATATAAATATTTCAATAAGTATAAAAAAATGAAAAATGTGACTAATAATACTATATTCTTAGTACTCAATTTAAAGATAATATGTTGTACCCCTGTCTTAACATTCTTGATTTATTACTGTAACCTTGTTTACTATCATATTATGGTCGAAGATTTTTAATGTGTCACTCTCATCATGCCATGTCTTAGTTATATTGTAAACTTAGTTGCTCGATTTATGCACGATCCATAAGATTTTTATTTCCAACGAGTTAAAATGATTCTTTGCTATACCAAATATATACTTCATTATAGTCAGTTACTTTGATGTCGACTGGGTAGGATGTTCTACAATTAGACAATCCACTTTTGGATATGACAAATACATTGGACCCAAATTAGTTTATTGGTTTGCCAAGAAATAATTTACTATATCTTGCTCGAGTATAGAGGCCGAATATCATGCATACGTACTACATAATCTACATTTGACTTATTCTATTATACCCCCATTGTTTTTATTGTGAGAATCTAATAATTACTTTTCTTGTAGCAAGTTTAGTCATTCACTCTCAAAGCAAACACATCGATATAGACTATCGTTTCATTTGAGAACATGTCTCGATAGGAAAGTTATTGCTTCTTCCTCTAACAAGCACTTCTAGCTATTTCAAAACAAGCTCAAGCTTTAGATTACAACCGTTTTTCGCTTGAGGGCGATATTAAGATAGATACTACTACTTGACTTTTAGTTTTAATTGGTCAAATATGTATAGAACAACTTTCAATTATCTGTTATGATCGGTCTTATCCAAATTGGATTTTACTCTTCTAAAACCTCATAAACAAATCAATGCGAGAGTTCTCTATCTATAAAAGACAACAAATACTTGTAAATACTTTAATTGAAAAATTAATAAAATTAATGACTTTTCTTATTGGATCAACTCTATGAGCATATAAATATGTATATATATATATATTTATATTAAGAATATTACTGGACTGACCCGGCCCAGGGTCGTCGAGGAGGAAAACCGGGTTGCACCACCGCAGTCAAAAAAGTATCCGACGGAGCCGTGGACGAAAAAAAGGGTAAAGAATGTAATATTTCGTGGCATCTGGAGTCTCAACGGGATGATATTGACGGGGGTTAACTTTGGTTTGGGTAGCATTGTGTATGCGTAGGCACCAGTAGATTCATGGAATCCCGTACATCTAATTTAGAGCTACCGTAGAGCGTGGGGAGACCTCCGCTGCAACAGAACAACGCTGTTCCGAAGAAGCCATTCTTCGTCAACAACAACAACTTCTCTCTTCTTGTCTCTCCTTCCTCGCGAAGCTTAGACATTTATTTATTCGTCATAGAAAGCAGCGGATCCCTAGATCCGTCCACTTAAACCCCTGTCGAGGTAAGCAAATCAAGTTCATCTCCATTAGTGTCCTTGTTCTCGTGCTGAAGCGCCAAATCTAGGGTTGTGGGATTCTCTTTGTTTGCTTATTCGGCTTGGGGTTTGAAATTCGTTGACGAATTTGGAGGTTTTACTCGAATTAGGGTTAGGGTTTTGGGAGGGAGGATACATGGCGACGGAGGCGGAAGAGGCGGAGTACGAGAGCGATCCTGATACATTGCCGTTGCCTCTCGCGTTGAGGCGGAGAGAAGCGAGCGACGAGGAGGAAGGTGATGCTTCTGTTGACCGTCGCAAGCCGCAGAGGCTCGATCCGAGGGCCGGGGTTGGTTCTGACGATGAATCGGATGGTCAGGGTGGGGCGCAGGTGTATGACGATGAGGAGTCGGAAATTGAAGAGGAAGAGGAGGAAGAAGTGGTAGAAGATGAATTGGAAGAAGTAGAGGAAGAGGAATTTGACGAGCAGGCAAGTGAAAGGACACAAGATGCTAGAGACGTCGAGGTTAAGACTGGAGGCTCAGAACCTGAGCCGGTGAGCCGGATGCCAGTAGATAATCGCGACAAGGATCAGAATGCTAATCAGGTGGAAGACAAGAAGGATAATGAACCGTTCGCCGTCCCCACTGCCGGAGCATTCTATATGCATGATGATAGGTTCAGAGACAGCGGTGGTGGTCGACATAGGTGGGTCCGCTTTTTACGAAATTTTTATCAGAATTACGGACTCGACCTAAATTTCAATTTGGTGTCACTGTCGATTTTTATGCTGCAGTGTTAGAAATGTCCAACCTAGTCTCAACTATTGACCTCTGTGCTGCTCAGTGTATAGAACAAAGAAACATGGACAATATAAGTCTTGATGTGTAAGGTTTCTAATGCCTGAATTACCACGTTTGGCTTATCAGGGCAGCAAAGCGGGAAGGATTGAGGCAATAGTCTTGTTTCTAAAAGTTAATTAATTTTAACTCTGGTTCTTCCATGCAAGAAAAAAATCCAGTTTTTGCAGGCAAAAAAAAAAAAAAAAAAAAAAAAAAGTTCTAGTTCTTGATCACTCCTACCACCTATGGCCCCAATGGTTTATTCACAATTCACAATTTCGCACTGATTCTATTGGCAGCTGTTTTTCTAAATATTTTGAAGAATGTTTAACGGGCAGTGTGGCAATGACATATGGTAATTGTTTGTGAGAAATATTGGAAGTAATATTATGATTTTTTTAAATAAGGGAATCTGTGACATTTTTAACATTGGATTACTTCTGCTTGCAATATTAGTTTTTGTCGATTATTCAACTTTTTCTGCCTTCGGTCTTGAGATGCGTTTCTCGTCTCTGTAGTCTTATTCAACCAACCCTTCCAGGTATACCTTATGTACTATTTTTTTGATTTTCTAGTGCTTTGCTTGTTTTGATTGGTAAAACACATTGTTCAAGAGGTCAAACTTAGTTAAATTTAATAGGTGGTTACTCATTTCAACTCTAGTGTCGTGGATTGGACCTTTGGCTTGGTGGTTGCATGGGGGTTTTTCTAGCGTGAGATCTTGACTTTAAGTCTCATGAGGATCTGAGGTTCTATTAAAAAAAGTCAACCTAAGTATCATAATTTATTATATATCTTTCGGTTGTTAATATGGATTGGGCCTTTGGCTCAATGTCCACATGGGATTTGAGGTTCTGGGTAGTGCAAGTCTCACTATAGTAAAGGGGGTTCAACATTCAGAAAAATATATATTGTTATTTCAAACATCAATAAAGTGATTTTTGGTTTATATATGTTTTGGATCTGCTGCCTGGAGCTAAAGTTTATTTTCTGAGGTGCGCTTTCCTTTCTTCTTTGGGTTAAGTTGGAAGATATTTCAGTTGTGGTTACCTGATTTGAAGAGAGTTCACCACCATCTCCTTGGGACTTTTTTTTTTTTTTTTTAGGCTTTTTACAATTGATAGCACATTCACATCAAGGCATTCTCGTGGAAGTAACTTTTCAGTGACGGGCATTAGTTGTCTTTGTAAAGAACTAAAATTGGTTATATTAAGCATTCAAGTCATGCACAGTCCGTTGAAAATAAAATATTACGATATATGAATACAACTGTTCTAAAACGTTTAAGATTAGTTTAGGTGAGTTATATGGTGACTTTATCTGTTGGGATACCTTTTACTCATTTATGTAATGACTTTCTGTGTCTTGTTGATGTATGTGTGCTGCATTTTGTTTCTCTGAACACCTTTCTTTTTGTTCTTGACTCCAAGTCGTCTCATATCTTATTCAGGCGCACTCCTGGTGGGCGCAAGTTGTGGGAATCTAAAGAAGATCGAGCATGGGTTCATGATAGGTTTGAAGAGTTGAGTTTGCAAGATGCACACTATGATGAGGTAATTGGTCCTGAACTTTTCAGTTTGAAATGGTCTAATTGTTATCTCAAGTTCTCTTATTTTGTGAACATGGAAGAGATGGATAAATAGAAACAAATAGTGGTTCCATGTGTGAGCACATTGGCTGTATGACATGGGAGTTTGTTCCTTTTTATTACAGGAAAAAAGAATCAGGAAAAGTCATTTTAGAGGTCGGGGTAGACACCGTGGTCCAGATCAGAGGGGATATGTTAGGGGAAGCCGATCTAGAGGTTATGATGAAAATAATAATCAAAACCGTGGTCCAAAGGGCGTAAGGGGAAGGGGGCCTAGGAGGTATGAGCCTCCCCCAAAAAATAATGGCGAGATCCCCCCTGCACAAACTAAGCAGTAAGCTTTCAGTTCCTCTCTCTTGCTCTCTTTTCTCTCATATCTCTTTTATCTAATAGTTATAGTAATGTTTTTCTGAATAGTAAATGGTTATAATTCTTATAATTTTAATTTTTTATTTATGTCCCTCAATGTGGAACACGAATTTTGACTTTTCTTCTAGTTTCTTGCACAGAGCAGGGAAAGCTCCTGAGACAACATCAAATACAAATTCAGTGAAAGCATCTGCAAATGTATCAAATGCTCATACTGAAGCAGTTGCTCGGAAGCATTTTTTTGCATCAAGCTTGAGTTCGGCTTCTCCTCCTTTCTACCCATCTGGGAATTCCAGTCAAGATAGCTCTGGAACACAGAAAAGGGTTCCACAAAACATAAGGGCAAATAAGAATCTGTCATGTTCTCGGCCATTGGAAGAGAGTCTCCCATCCACATTGCATGCTAATACAATGCTGCGAGGCAAAAGTGTTGTTGATCCAGTTGTTCAAGATCAGGCATATGTTGATGATTCTCTCCGCTCGGTTGCTGGAAAACCCATCACACCCTTGCACCCTGGGAACACAAAGCAGTCTCCTAATACCAGGGCTCAAGGAGGGAGGGATTTGGCCATCTCACTTCCGCTTGGTTATCTTCATGGCTCATCTGTCAATCAAGTCAGCAGAGCTCCTGTCCCAGCACAATTTTCTTCTTTGTCGCAAAAGCCTGCTCAAAATCTTCAACCTGTTTTGCGAGCCTCAACTCAGCAGTTAGGTGTCGTTAGTCATTCTTCATCTCCACCTCAGGGTTCATCAGTAGCTTCATCTGAAGTAGGAGATCAGGAGTCTCCACCAGGATCCAGTAAATCTAAGGCAGCTTTGGTTGGAAAAGGAAAAGGAAGTAGTGTTCAAAATACTGGGAAGGGTTCTTTTCTGTATAATGGGGCACAGGTTATTGGTGCTACTGGGGCTATGGGTGTTGCTCATGGTGATCAAAGTTTTACTGCAACTCGAGCACTATTACCTGGTAATTCTTTGGAATGGCATCTATAATTTCACATACACAACCCTTCTCGCTGGTTATTAATGTTTGTTTTAACAATTTTCACCTTATCTTCTTTGAATTATTGTGTGTTCTTTTGCATGGTTGGTATCCATGTTGAAATTTACATGTTATCTACAACTGCAGTTATGCAATTTGGTGGTCAGCATCCTGGTGGTCTTGGGGTTCCTGCTGTGGGCATGGCACTTCCTGGATATGTTGCACAACCACAACTTGGTTTTGGGAATTCTGAGATGACTTGGTAAGCAAGACCACTTATCAGCTAATCTACTTTGCCTCAAATCTTATTCGTAGTATGTGCAGTACTGGAGAGAGAGACTGTGGGAGATACTGGTACTGTTCTACTTAAAAAGAAACACATTTATAGTAGTCAACACTGGCTTGGCCTCCAATGTAGTCACTTGGATGTGGACATATTGCCATGTCAGGAAGATCCCAGTATTAATTTTTTTGGATAAAACTGCCATGCTATGTGCAATAAAAGATTTTTAGGCATCTTTTGATAAATACCAGATTGGCCAGTGGTTACTTCTTACTTGAAAGTTTTATCTTCTTTGTCTTTTTCCATCTTTTTTTCTTATCGTTTTGTTGATTTCTGCTTTTGTTTCTTCCTTGTTTTCTCCTTCCTAGATTCTCATCTGTTTTCTCCTTTTCTCAATAGGCAGTTGTCATCTGTTTGCTTCAGTTGACTGTTCGTATTGAGTTGTCACTACTGCAGCCCTCTATCTGCCAATATTGCAACCACAAACTAAACTATGAGAACTGAACATAAAAACATTCATTAGTTTATGATTAAGAGGCTGCTGTTTGGGTCCAAGGCCCATCCCAAAATGACTAGCCAACTTCGGAAACCTCTTTCCCAACTAATAAACTCAAGATCTTTGTACTCACTAATCCATGTGGGACTACTCTTTAACACTCCCCCTCACTTGTAGGCCCTCTTTTGCGGCTCTACAAGTGGATAAGTTAGGTGTAAGCCCTCTTTTGTGACGCTACAGGTGGATAATTTTATGTGTAGGCCCTCTTTCGTGGCTCTACAAGTAGATAGTTTACGTGTAGGCCTTCTTTTGTGGCTCTATACAAGTAGATAATTTAGGTGTAGGCCATTTTTTGTAGTTTTACAAGTGGATAGTTTAGGTGTAGGCCTGCATATGAGTACCTACTTTGATACTATGTTAATTTGGATCCAAGGCCCACTTATGAGTACCTGCTCTGATACCATGTTAAGTTGGGTCCAAGGCCCACGTATGAGTACCTGCTTTGATACCATGTTAAGTTGGGTCCAAGGCCAATATATGAGTACCTGCTCTGATACCATCTTAAGTTGGATCCAAGGCCCACATATGAGTACCTGCTCTGATACCCTATTAAGTTGGATCCAAGGCCCATCCCAAAATGATTAGCCAACTTAGGAAATTCTTTCCCAACTAATAAACTCAAGATCTTTGAACTCACTAATCCATGTGGGACTATTCCTTAACAAAATTAAAAGATTTGATCTTCGACAAGAAGTTAAAGAGATGCTTGCACTATGATAAATGTAACAAATTTCCATAAGAACATATTTGTAAAAATTTGCAATTGATGACATTGAGTTCTGACCCATCCTTGTGCAATGGAAGCACCGGATCTTTCTTATCAATAGATCTTTGTCGGACTATCCTAACACTCCCCCTCACATGTCGGTTGTGGCTGCTACAAGTGGTTAATTTTTAGGTGGAGGCTTACATATAAGTACTGCTTTGATACCATGTCAAAGTAGGGTGCTAATCCATCCCAAAATGACTAGCTGAAGTTAGGGGGCCTCTTCCCAAGTAATAAACACAGAATCTTTCTAATCCTGGATCTATGTGAAACTATTCTGACAGAAGTAAAAAGGAAATTTTGTACTTGATAACTTTATAAGATATTCTAAGTGGCATAGAAAAATCTCTTCACAAATGAGGTTTTAGATCTTCTATCCCCTATAAGGAATCTTTATCTTATTTAATGTTGTGTTAAGTTCTCTTAATCTTTTAGAAATATGCTTTTAACTGTCTTTCTATCCATCCGCTTCTTGATCAGCTTCTTTTTATTTGATCTTCCTGTGCTCCTTATATTTGCTTCTTTTCTTAATATTATCCTTTATTTGTTTTTCCCTTTTTTTGATGGCTTCTATCAGATTTTTTGTGCTCAATATGAGATTGTAATAAGTCATAATTGGTCGTTGTTTCATTTTTTTCTTTGCTAGTCCTCCTTTTTCTGATTCATCTTCCTCCTAATTCTCATACTTTCTTTTTTTTAATTTTTTATCAAGAAGAGAAAACACATTGGAGAGGATACATGGGTGTTTTTATCTTTTTATTCTTGATATTTGCTGGCTTTGATGATCACGTGGTTAGAATGCTGATGTGGCTCTATTTCCATGACAAAGAGGTTACAGTGGGTGCAATTGAGTGGCTCATGTTGCATGGTCCTGTATTCTTGAGCCACAAAAAATCTCCTGTTCTGGAAAAGATGTGGCAGTTCTAGTTACATGAGTTTGAAGTATAGATGAGTAACAATTAGTTATTCAAGAAAGTAAAGAAGGTTTGAAGATAAGACAGAGAAAATGTTTGTTTGTTTTTATTTAAAAAAAGAAGCTGTCTGTTGTTTTCAATGTTAATCTTCAATTTGTCTCATGACTTTTGCTCTCCAAATGTGCATTTTGGCAAAATATGTTATTGCTCTATGAAACTTCCTTAAAGCATCCCTACCCTATCTAATGTTGCTGCTGATCTAACTCCTTTTGGTTGTTCTCTATTTTGATTATCTTTGTTGCCATATTCATCTGCAGGGTGCCAGTTTTGGCGGGTGCTGCTGCTGGAGCTTTGGGAGCAACATACTGTTCACCATATATTGCTGTTGATGGTGGTTACTATGCTCGTCCATCTGGGCAAGCATCTTCTGTGGGTGCCTCGAAGTAAGATGATTCTTGATTACACCGAGCAAGTTCATGGACTTTTTGATTGATTACTGGATTCTATGATTGATGCAAATTTGTGGGCTGTAGCTGAAAAATATGTTCGATCCAATTGTCATACATGATATTATTTTGAGTATCTTCATGGGTTATACAAGTTGATTGAACTTGGTGATTTATTTTATGTGGTTGGAGTTTCTAAGTGTTGAATTCTTATGTTGCAGAGAAACAACTACAAACAAATCTGCAAATAATGTGTGGAAGTCTCCCCAAAGAACTGGTACCACTACTGGGCTTATAGACAAGCACAAAAATGACATTCAAAATGCTGCATGAAGTATCTTGTTTCTTGTTTTCTATCTATATTGTCTTGAATTTACTTGAAATTCGGTCTTTTGCCTGTCAGATCTTGTTAACGATGAGTTTGGGCAAAGACAAAACAAACCCCGCAGGCAAGCGCACAACTCTTTCGTACTGATTATTTTTTTCTAGGTTATATGAAGATACTTCTTATGTGATTGAAGAGAATTATTTATGCAGATACTCAGAGATGAACTTTGGTCAGTGAACTACATACATAGAGATTGAGTGTATTTGAATAAGCAGTTAAATGTGAGTTCTCTACTTTTTCCGGCAAAGTGTCTTTTTTTTTTGTATATCATTACCTGTTTTCTCAGTTGCATTGTGTTTAATGCAGCAGGCTTTCTTTTATGGCCCTTTGTGATATCCAGCTGTGGTCCTGGAGCACTTTGGGTAGCTTAATGGTCCAAGATATGCTAGGTAAATGTTGAAATTTGCTGGAGTGGGTTACATGAAGTAAAGAAAATAGTGGAATTATCTCATTATACATGTTAACGGAATGGCATTCTTCAGTTATGTCATTTTAGTATTTATTTATTTATTTTGGTATTGGAAAGACAGAATTTCAATCCGAAGCTAACTACAACAATGATCTAAAATAATTTGTAGTCCATTTAAAGATTTGAGTTGTTGAGCTGGCATGGTTTCGATGAGAAATTCATTTATCTGGCTGAAATCTAATCTAGTTCATTTCATTATAGTTGCTCAAGCTTTCCTGCGCATGATTAGTTATTATGTGTGTATTCTAAGTATGAAATTGGTTGTTTTCATCCAGGCATGTTATGATTGAGATGCTTTGATAAATGTCTGCATGACTTGTCCAACTTGCATCATTTGGTTGATAGAGCTTAAAGATTCTGTTGTAAAGGAGTCGTGTGGTTAAATAAGTGTTTATAACTTCTAGCTGCCATTTCTTCTTGAGGATCAGGAAACTAAATGGTGAACAAAAGGTTCATACATTATAATTTGTCATGAAAAAAAAAAAAAGTTAAAATTTTTTTGTGCATTAGGTGGATCTTACCTTCATACATAGAAATGGCCATCTCCTTTTTCGGTGGTTCCGCAGCAAAATACCTCTTCATTTATGTTTGAGTTTGATTTTGGTGATATATAATCTGGTTCTCTTGGTTTCCATTGATCTTACCCCTGACGAGTCTACTGTTTCAAGTGTTACAGCTATAAAACGCCCGGTAAATGCTGCGATTGGTGTGAGAGATGAGCATTGCAGCTGGACGGGTGGCAATTCCTTATTTAAAACAATGGTAAGATGGAGGTTAAAGCCCCTTCAGAAAATCTAGGCCTATTCTGGATCTGTGCGCTGATCCAATATCGGTTTTGCCTAGCGTTTCAGGTTTTCTTTGGTTGTGGTTTTGCTGAAGCTTGTGAGAAATGGAAGCGGGCTTCCCCCCAAGAAAAAAAGAATCCTAATATGGAAATGTCTCAGCTGTGGCTGTGATTAGGTTCAGTTTTGTTTCTGCACAATAGTGGATATTCTTGCAGGCAGTCGAGAGAGCACCTGAGCTATGTTTGGACTCTATTGTTTTATGTATGTAGTTGTCCGATTTCATAATCTAGTGTGTTTCTGTAGCTGGATCTCAGATTGGAAAACCGCTTGTTGCAAGTTCTTGGAAGAGTTTCGGTTCTGACAATTCCCAAAAGCGCCAAGGCACCATGCTGTGGTATTCACTTTAGGTGGGATTCTGCAAAAACTCCAACTCAAGTCTTACATTACTTCTTCTTACTGACTCGTCAAAGTGGTGATGGTGGCATATTTAATTGCTTAATGGAGATTAAGCCCTAGTTTGCTCCGTCTGGAGGGAACATATTACTAGAAATATAATCCAAAGCCAAGATCCAGTAGACTGATTCATGTCTAACATTAAAAAATAGGAAGGTGGCGGAATTAGACCAGGTATAGGCTTGAACCCGGTCTAACCCGATTGAAACAAAGCTAATCATCTTACTCCAAACCGCTTCACTAATCACAGAATTTAAATTAATTAAATAATACTTCTAATAGACCTGAGGTGTGTCTTCACTAGATACATATTTGTCATCTATAGTGTGTCGGATATGATCCTGTAATCCCTTCCCTAGATACCGTTGACATTATGCCTTTTTACACGTGCACAATACTAAAATGGTGGCACAAACTTATAATAACTTTTTTTGGATGCTCAGGCTAAATCAAATAAAGGTCTTGTGCTCCTTTTCTATCAAGAACACGTCAAGAACTGAGAATTTTCTTTTTTCTTCTTTGTCTTACTCTCACTTGACTGTCCAGTGCTGATACTACTGAAGTGACTGAGCAGAATTCCCTCCTGATATTCTCCTATTTAATCTTCTGTATTCGGTAAATACAGCAAACAGATTATCCCCTCCATGTGAACTAATTGATCAGAGAAAAAACCTCACTAGCTTCTCCCTTGCCAAGGAAAATGGGATTAGGGAAGCTTGGGATAACTGATAAAGATGAGAAGATAGAGATGAACCACAAAAGGAAAAAAAGAGATTAGAATATAAAATTCACCACTTTAATATAAAATTTTAAATTCCAGGTTGATTTATGGATCCCAATTAGAAAAACCAAAGAATGAAGAACACAGTCTAAATAAAATGAGATAAGCCAGCCAATTGTTGAGTGGCACAAACCAATTGAGATAGCTTGGAAGCGTCGCCCAGACATCGAAGATGGCCCAGCAATCCCATCCACATGAAAGCCTTAATGCCACCGTCCACCGTGCTCCGTTGGTGGCAAGCCTCATGTGTCCCACACATGCACAACATGACATAAAAGGCTTAGGCAAGCTTCCTCACATGGACCAACCTGTAGAGACATCCTTCATCCCCATCTTCCTCAAACAAACACCAGGAAAGTTAATCAAACGAAAGCAATGATTTCAGTTGTTCAATAATTACATCAACCCTCTCCTCCCACTTTTCGTGCTTTCAATAATTGAACTTCCATTTCTCTCTCTGTTTTGCGTTCTTTAAAGAAACTGAGGCCACGACAAGACCCGGTAAGCTACAAGTCTTCCTGTCGTTATTTGATTATTGAGGATTCTATTAATTTGTCTATTGTATTCGAAGGATCACCCCCTCTTACAAAAGGCTTTTTGGATGCCCATATACTGTTTGCCATATTGACTCTGAGGGCTGCTAAAACAGTCGCCTGGAAAATAATGGTGATTGTTATGGATTGTAAAGACATTTCCCCATTAGTGGGTTGCAGATGGGATGGTGAAAAAAGAAAATGGGTGTTTGGTTGGGTGAAAATGTGCAGTGATTGGAAGATTAGGAGCTGGGAGTCTTCTAATCCCGGTAAAGGAGTCATTACTGGTTCCCTGATTAGCCAACCCGACAAAAAGGGTCTATTTTTTTGGTTTGTCAGCCTCTGTGTGCTTCTTAAATGAATCTCTATGTTGGTCTTGACATTGCAACGTATGTAATTTTTGCTCTACCCCTGAGGATCTGAATCTTGATGAGCATTGGAAAAAGTTGATGGAGAGGTGTGTTTTTTTTTCTGGGCTGGGATGTAGGAAAGTACTTGGGTTTCCTTTCATCTACCCAAGACATTCAATTTAATGCTCATGCAGATGTGATCATGATCATGAGCATGGTCCCATCCTCATAATTATCACTACGAAGACTCTTTCTCCACGCCCACTTACAAATTCCCTCTTTCTCTAGCTTCGACTGTGGCTCTCATGAAGCTAGCTAGAGCATCTCTACTTGATTCGTGTGATATCAGTGTATCTGTTATCTTTTTCTGCTTTTGATGCCAATTTAGTCCTCTTATGCGGCTTTGCAAGAGTCCAAGTACAGGGGACTCCTGCATTGGGTTCTTAAATTTAGTTCGATTTTCCTTTCTAATCTGTCACATGGGGAAGGTTCCCACTAAGTCATTTGAAGTTTCCCCAGGAAGACTTTTTGGAGCGACTCCGGGAGCTCTTCCTTTGACGGTTAGTCACATGAAAAAATGGGTCTTTGATTCTTTTCTTGAATAAGCAATTTCCGGTAGTTTTTCTTCTTTCCACTCAGTGGTTACATATATTAATGCTCCTATCTGCCACTGGTCTTCAGGAGGAAGGAGTGACGAGTGCACTCTAATGGATCTTACTCCATTTGTGTCTTCTCTCTTTAGCTCCTGAGTTTCTCCTTTTTCTTCTTGGGGGATGTTTGGGAAGATTTCGCTTCTAGGCTTTTATATGTTTGTATTTGAAGAATCTAAGGACCATCTGCGACCGCCAGTGTCAGTTATTTTATCAGTCATTGCTCTTCTTTGAGGGTTCTGTGGGTTGTTTGGAGTTCTTTGTTGGCCTTGAGCAGCTGAACCACATGGGGAAGTTAAGTTTTAGCCGGGTATTGGACTGCCTGTGTCTTTCCAGTTACTCAAACTCATCTTGCTTTTGCATGAATTCATTTGATGACGAAGATGCAATCGAGAGAAAGGCACTCATTGGCAGTGAAGTTGGCGAGATGGTGAGAATCAGGGACATTGTTCATGGAAACCAGACTCTCGCTTTTCAGCTAAAGCCCAAGGTGATGTTTCTTCTTACTTCATTGCTTTTCTTCCGTTTACTCCACTATGTTGCAGGTTAGATTATATCAAGGTTCTGGCAATTTGTTGTCACGCCAACGGATTATGTTGGAGGAAATTTTGATTCTTTTTCTATTTCATTTTGGCTTGAAGAATAATATTACGTTATAGTTCATCTGACCATCCATCTATGCATCTTTTTTATTACATTCACTTTCATTTCGTATTTTTACGTTATTGATAGTTTTTTTCTTAACTTGAGCTGAGAAATGTGCCTCCTCGAGGTAGCTAATAGCCAAGTTGAGAAGAGAGTTTGAAAGAAATGGTTGCTGGAGACATTATCCTTTTTAACTATGCAAATGTCTTTATTATAATGTTTAGATTTTGATTTTTTCTGTTTGTTTTGTGTAGATGGTAGTGTTAAGGGTATCGATGCATTGCAATGGGTGTGCAAGAAAAGTTGAGAAACACATCTCCAAAATGAATGGTAAGAAATTTGAATACTGGCTTTTAATCAAAATTCAACCTCTTAAATCTAACTCTACACAAGTCCAGATACATAAATAAGTAGATGGATAACTTATGATCAAATGCCCAGAAAGCTTCCTCACATGTGCATCTGGGGAGTTACACTTTTAAAATTGTTTCTGTATTGTTTTCTTTTTCCTAGGGACCAATCAGTGGCTCAGAGCATGCATTTACCTAATGTCAATGCAATTCTTGATTTTTAAAATTTCTCTGGAGTGTAATGGTCCATGATGTCAACCAAAACTCTGTTTCTGCATCTGGGCGATTTCTATTCCTGAGTGGTTTTGATTTGTTTTTCTTCTAAACCCTTGTTTATATCTTAATCTTTTCTTTTGTGAATTCATCACAGAGGGGGTTGAGTTTACAATCTCTTGTCTGTGCAGGAGTGACCTCATTTGAAGTTGATTTGGAGAGCAAGAAAGTGGTAGTAGTGGGGGATATTGTCCCTTCTGAAGTGTTGGAGAGTGTTTCCAAGGTGAAGTTTGCAGAGCTTTGGCTCCCTGTCAACTGATCAACACTGAATCCATCGTTTCCGAAAGCTAACTACAGTAATTTACCCTCTTTGATCCTTTTCGATTGGTTTATAGTCTCCTTCTGGGTTTGTTTGGGGTGAGAGTAAAATGTACATAATTCAGAAACCAAAGAGGACTGGAATCTTTTCCCGTGCTCACGTTTGTATAAGATGGAAAGTTTCGAATCATTGATTGTGAATTTTTGCTGTTAATTGAAGTATCGATCCTGATTTTGATGGGTTTTGGCAGTCAAATCTGATCATTTAAGCCCCAGACAGTGATCCAGCTAGAGGCAACTACCAGCTTGGTGCCAAGTTTCAAGCAATTATTTCAAAAGTCTAATCTGTATCCCGTCAACTTTCCGTAGGAAGAGACTGAGACAGTTGATATGACGGTGGGATAAGACTCGAGACATTCATCCCATCGATTATTAAAATGGAAGAGAAAGATTTTTCTACCTCGGCATTGTTGCAGAAAAACCCTTTTAATCTTTGATGATCAACCCATCCACTCCACTGTGCGAGGCAGTTCCCGAGAGAGTGCAGGAAACCAGGAGTTCTGAAGCTCAGCTATTATGAATTTTCTTCTCTTTTTTTATTTTTTTTCCAGTTCAAAATTCTGATCCGATTTGACCACGAGTCAGAAATTCATGTTTTAAATTGTAGTTCCAGAGTTTTTGTTCATCAGTGAAAACCCAGAAAAATAAAATTATAAAATATTTTTGAATATTAGTAAATATGAATATTATAAAAGAGAAAAATGGGATTCCTTCCTCTTTCTAAGCTGTCCATTTATTTTTTAATTTTTAAATATATGTTAATTTTTTAGAAAATTTAATTAAGCATAATAACTTCATAGATTTGATGTCTTAAATTCACCGTCATGGGTTTTATTGGGTGTTTTTTTTAAGAGTCCGAGCCAAGTTGAATCGGATGCATTGTAGCGTTTAAGATTCAAACTTTAACGTAATTAATAATAATTGAATAATCAACTCTTTGACTGGTATAAATTCTCAACTCCTAACCAGTTCCTGCTTCCCTGAAGTCATGAATCAAGGGTAGTTCCCATTCGTGGCCTGGATTCACGAATCCTTTTTACACCTGTCAATATCTTGTAGTTTGCGTCATCACAGCTCTACTTCAAACCTAATCCCATCCCCAAAAAGATCGTTCCACTTTCAGAGTTCAGACAGATTTCATTTAGGAACGAAGGGTCACTGATTCCGAATTCGGAATCGAACCGGACAGAATGACGAAGGCTTTCTTCCCCTGCCTCTTCCTTTTCCTTGTTCTTGTTCACTACTCGTCTTCTCTTACTGACACTTCTCAGAACGCCGACACTTACCCTCGTTCGGCTCACGGCGAGCTCAAGAGGAAGGGCTTCCCTGTTGGATTGCTCCCCAACGGTGTCTTGTCTTACTTTCTCAATCGCACTTCTGGGGACTTTTTTGTAGACCTCGTTGATGCATGCCAGATTAAGCTTCCGCCCGATAACTATTTGGCTACTTATGAGAAGAGAATCACCGGGAAGCTTCTGGATGGGAGGATGACGGAATTGAATGGGATTCGGGTTTGGGCTTTCTTCAAATGGTGGTACCTCACGGGTATCCGAACCAGTGGTGACAATTTGGTTTTTGAGGTTGGGGTGGTGTCGGCCAAATACCCCTCTAAGAATTTCGATGAGAGTCCACAGTGTAATGGCCGGAGATCTTCCTCTTAAGACATTAGAGGTGGGTTTTATTTTATATATGGTGTTCTATTTGTTTCTTCCTTTTCCCTGCTTGTTTTATACTTTCGTAAATAATTTCATGGCGATTCACAGAAAAAGGTGCCAAGAAGTAGGGTGTGGCTCATTGATTTCTTTTGATTTTCGTAATTTATGTTGAAATGGGGAAGTGACTTTGAGAAGCAAAATACAGAAACAGGAAAACGTTTTTGGTCAAGGAAAATAGTCAAGTCGACATAGGATAGTTCATGTCTCTCCTGTCTCTAAAAGGTAGATACTAGTGATTTGATAGTTGAACCTTCATATTTGCTATAATATCCTCTGTATTTGCTCATACTGAGATTCGTGGGTGAAGCACCTTAAACAAAACAGGTTGAATTTTTTTAAGCTGCACAGAGTAGTTAAACTCATAATGTGGTTGGAGATGAAGGAAGAACAGTGAATAAATCCTTATTCTGTTTGTTATCCTTCAAGTTGATTTCTCAGTCTCTGTTCACATCTTTCTCATTTTAGTGCTACTTACAGAAGGTGACAGCTTCTAATATGGTCTCAGCTGATTTGTTCTTCAAAATGTGGCATTTCTGTTGAGTCACAAACGATCATTTCTAGAAAAGTTCAGCTCAAACAACTATTCTGTGAAAGCTCAAACAACTGCTCTTGGTCTTCCCAAATTTGGGTAGGAGATAAACCGAGATGTTTTTTGCTGCATTGTTCATTTAAATGTGATGACAGAAGCATACAAGTACAGAAATATTTTTCATGGTTTCATCAGATATGATAATCTTTAAACTCAAACCATTTGACTCTTCTTCTTCTTCTTCTTCAAGGAACTTCATTGCTACTTCAGGGGAAACATGGAGTAGGTAGCCTTCATGTCTCAAGCTAAGTCCTGCTTCCATATGTAACTGTCTAAATAGTTAAAACTTTCATGTAGTGTGTAATTTATGGCTTTAAGCTAAAACTGTTATGTTGTATCCAGTGTATCAACTGTTTCTAGTTCATATTTGTGGCTTCCATGGAATCTCTCTCTTTCTAATTTCATGAACTTGCAAATTAATGGGTTAGTGAAGGAGCATGGGTTCAGGAAACAGCCTAAGTGGCTCTTATGTGCATTTCAAAGCCTGGTACAGGACAAGGAACAGAAGCAAAAGCATCACATAATCCTCTCTTTGTTCTTGTTGCTACCTTGAAGGTTTGAAGCAGTATTTGCGGAGAGAATGCTATCATATTTGAAAAATTATTACTTATTATTCCTATATACTATTTATTCAACTCCTTATCGGACCTGACTCTCTATTTCTCTTGTTTACTTAAGCAAAGGTGAAGGGTTTTTTATCGATCTTTTCTTACTCGTCCCGAAAGGGTATGTTTGGAACCCTATGAGAAAGAAAAGAAAAGAGAAAAAAATTGATCATTATTATTCCAAAAAATAGCTAGTAAAAAAGATAATTTGATTATTATTTTATTTTTATTAATTATTTTTGAAAATAATAATGATCAAATTCTCATTTTCTTTTCTAGAGGATTCAAACAAATCCAAAGGGTTTACCTATTAATCTGATTTGTTTTTGCACAAAGCTTTCTTCTTCTATAGCTTGTTAAAAGGGTTTCTAGGCCGATTATTTTTTATGCTGAGCTGGTTTAGATCGGGTTGGCACCAAGTTAAACCGGTTCACAAATTATTTGAGCTCGACTAAAAAAAACTCAGTTCAGTTCAGTTTTTACTGGAACTTGACTCGAGTTAAAACTTGAAATAAGACTCGTTAAGTGTAACAAGCCAAACTCAAGATTTTCCAAGTTTAACTTGTTAACTCATAAGTCGATTTATTAACATAATTTTTTTTATGAAAATATTATTTCTTATTTACCTCAAAGACGATCAATAGTTCAGTCATTTTAGGTCCTTTAACCTCTAATGTTGTTGTTTGTCAATGAAATAAATACTATTGATGGAGGTATTTACTCTTTCTTTTAGGTCTATTAAGCTGATTAAGTATACTCCATTACAAAGTCTTGAGATTTTCCTGCGATAACTTGTAGTTCAATTGTACTAACTTCATCCCAATATTTTTTTTATTTTTTTATAATTTTTTTATAATTTTAAATATAAGTTAAAGCTCAAATTTTCGATTAAAAATTTTAAACTTGATTTTAATTCCAATTTTAGATTCTAGGTCAAACTCCCGTATATACAGGTTCAAGCGGCTCGACTAGATGCCACCCACATAAGCGAGGGTTTCCTTTTTTCGTTTTATATTTGTCCTCATCTTTTTAAGTGGATTCCACAACCACTGGGCCTCCCCTCACACGGCCCACACCAATAAGTAAAGGCCACATAGTCCCCTCGTTCACTCATCACTAACCACTGACCTTCATGTCACACTCAACGTCACACGTTACACACTTTTGACCTTTTAATGTCGCCCTCGTCGGTGGACGCGTGGATTCCAGCGCGCTTTGCGTCTTCCAATCCTTGCTCTTAAACCACCCCATACGTGTAGATTCTTGACACGTCAGCTTTGCATGATCCAATCCGCGGACGGACCGTCAACAACGTGCGTTGCCTCCCTCTGTATCGACTTCGTTACATGACGCGTGTCTTCTCATTTGAGTAATAGCCCGCTATATTTGTTTTATTTACATAAAGCCATTGTTTCAATTATCTGGTGGTGTTATGGTAATGTAAGGAGCGCGGAGGTCATTGACGAGATCGGGCCTGGCCAGCGCCTCGCTGAGGTTGTATTTTATGTGACTGAACTACCCCTGTATTTATACAAATTGACTAATGCGACATTACCGATCACCTGTTCGTGCCTTCCGTTGTCCAACCGAAGGCTGAAATCGTCCATTTGGCTTTCTCTCTTCTTTGTGTCGCTCTCTCTCTCTGTCTCTCTCTGCGTCGCCTCGTTCGCTTCACGTTGCCACGCCACACGGGCCTCGCGTTCCTCCGTCTCTCTGCTAGGGTTAGGGTTTTTGTAGTCTCTTTGTCGGAAATCCTAATCTTAATCTTTTAGGTATTTGTTATCAGATCTCGCGCTTAACAGTGAATTTCTTGTCTTTTTATTGTTATTTTTTTTTTTTTGTTGTGTATGTACGATGTGGTAGAAGTCGGAGGCGTGCTGGTTAATTTTCTTAATTTTCGTTTTTTTAATTTTATTTTTGTTCTGCATCATTTGTGACTAAATTTTCTGTTGTTTGGTGCTAAACATAGATGAGATATTGGGGATGTGGTTTTATTTTAAGGCTCTTGGCTTTGTTAGTTTATGTATTGAACTATATTTAGTTTTTTTCTGATAATGATGAGTGTGTTAACTTGGCCTCTTGTATGTTGTTGGTAATGTTCTTCTCGTTGTGAGAAGAGATGGAATTTATGCAGAGTTAAATATGCTATAAGAAAATAACGACATTTCTTGAAAGCCAAACTGCTCGTTTGAGGAGGCCAACCAAAATGTGCTTGTCGTGTTCTTTTTTGGATCCTCTAGAGTACTGTTTGTAATCTTTCTTTTACTGCTTATTTCAGGAGGATGCCTGAAGACTTCTGTTGACTTTGTTGGTATGGAACAAGACGATACAGTGCTTGCTAAAGGTACAAATATATAGTGTGTGCAACTATCTTCTTCTTTGATTTTTATGACAAAAAAGGGGTTTGTTTTCTTTTTAGTTTTTATTTGTCTTTTCAATAAGTTGAATGCCAATTGTTTCACCAACTGATTCTAACCACACATTTCTTGTTGTTGTTCCTCCTTCACTTCTTACTGGCTCATTTTCGAACTCCTAAAAGTTGAGAGCATATATGATCAGGATCTTGCTAACAATATTTTTCTTGCCTTTACAATCTTTCTTTTTTCTCCTTTTGTCTCACTGTATTCATTATAATTTAGATATGATCATGAAAGATAAAAACCATAAAATATCGGTACAACAAAGGTATAAACTCTTCCTTCTTTTCAAGAATCTCGGTTTGGGCCTTCTACCAAAAGAAATTATTGAAGTTTTATCTGAGCGGAGTGTGAAAGGGGAATTTTCTGCCCCAGATGCATAGCTAGATGGATTCCAGTGGGTTTCTGGTGCTAGAGGATGTCATTAGGATGTGGTTTTGGAATAGGATGGTCATTAGTAGATGCAATCTCGTGGCCACATTTCTTCAATATGCTACTATTTCTACTAAAAAATTCTTTTATATGTCTGATTTATGGACTTGGATATCATTGATGGGACAGTCCAAACGATTAGAATTTAATTGAAGCACAGATCTACTTTCATCTTTAAAAGCTATGAACTTTTCTACAGAATGGCAGCACGTCTTTGAGCTCAAGGACATTTCAGGTGCACTCAGATGTCTTCTATGCAATTGGCATACTGAACTACAATATATAGAAAGACATTAGTATTTTAAAGCTAATTCCTCAATGTCCAGTGACGACTTTATCTGGTTTATTTTTGTTGACCTAGAAAAAAAAGCCCCACCATTTTATACTTGTACTGTGCTCCACATCTCATGCTGTTTGTCTGAGAGTGGAAGAAGTTGTTGTTGGAAAATAGCCTTACATCTGTTTGGGCTCTTATTAGTTTGAAACTAATGATTTTGGGAGGAACTGATCCCACTTCAATACGGTACCAGATTGAACCCAAGCCCATCTGTTACTGTTTAGTGGGCTGTGCATGTTCTTTCTGGGGTGCTTATGTTCTCAACATGATGGGCCAGGTTGTCTATTTAGACATAGAAGAGGAGGAGAACTGATCCCACATCAACATGGTACCAGATTGAGTCCAGGGTCATCTGTTTCTATTTCGTGGGCTGCACATGTTCTTTGTGGCTTGTGCTTATGTTTTCAACATTGTGGGCTAGGTTGTCTATTTAGACGTATAGAGACGATGAAAGGACTGTTTGTTGTTATAAGTTCCTATCATTTTGTATATGTGAATGTACTCCACGTGTCAAGCTAAATATTGGAGAGCGATGGGATTGGTGAGATCCTGTGTTTATTAGATGGGAAGAGGCTTCCTACTTCAGCTAATTATTATGGGAGGAATCATCTCAACTTCAACAATGTTAACTTCTATTTTTTTCCTGTCATTTGTGGTTTGCTCTCTAGTTAAATGTGCAAGTTTTTTATTGCAACACATCTGTTTACCGCTGTTTGCCTTGTTATGTTTTACATTTTCCTCATTGTTTTTTTCTTAAATATCATTGGCTTTTCAACTCTTACCCATGAAGCATGACATTCAATCACGAAGTTGGCAACTTTTCATGTGCTTTTCTTCAACAATGTTGTATTGGTTTTCCTGCTTGAGAGTGGGGTTTCAGTTATTTTAGTATATTGGAAACTGTGGATTCCAGTGCAAAGATGAGTTTTCCAATAATATTTTTAATAATTTGTCTATAATCTAAAGCAGTTTTCAATTTGCAATTTTAGTTTTACAGGCTCTTTCATCCATTCCAGAGAAGAATGGTCATGTGAAAGATTTACCAAACGGTCAGGAAATTGGCCAAAGTTTTCTCAAGCCCAAAAAAGAAATTGTATGGACAAGTCTTGAGAAAGAAAGGAAGCACTATGTATCGTCAAAAACAAAATTGACTGAGCATCTGCTTAAAGCAACTACCAAAGGATGCAAGAGCCAAGAGTCAAGAAAGCCCTCTGGTCTTACTAACCAAGCCCGACCCAAGAAGCAACATAGGAAAGCAGAGAATCCTGTTCGACTTCCTTCTTCCCCTGAAATCTCTGTGGATGATGGATCCAGTAATAGCTTGATATGTAAAAACTCTGCATGTAGGGCCTTCTTGACACCAGATGACACATTTTGCAAGAGATGTTCATGTTGCATTTGTCATCTATTTGATGACAATAAGGACCCAAGTCTTTGGCTGGTCTGTACATCTGAGTCTGGAGGAATTGATTCTTGTGGACTATCTTGCCATATTGAATGTTCTCTACTGCGTCGAAAAGCTGGAGTTGTTGACCTTGGGCAATTTATGCAATTGGATGGAAGCTACTGTTGCGCTTCTTGCGGCAAAGTGTCTGGAATAATTGAGTGAGTGCACTTTTACATGTTCATGTAATATAAGATGTATTTAGAATAAGTTTCCAGTTAAGAGGTGGGTTCTCACTTTGGTTTGATTATCTTCTGATGGTAATATTTATTGCAGATCATGGAAGAAGCAACTGATAATAGCAAAGGATGCCCGAAGAGTTGATGTTCTCTGCTATAGGATATACTTGAGCCACAGACTCCTTGATGGCACTTCTAGGTTTAAGGAGCTTTATGAAATTGTGGAAGATGCTAAGGACAAACTAGAAGATGAGGTTGGTCCACTTAATGGTGTTTCCTCAAAAATGGGTCGTGGCATAGTCAGCAGGCTCTCAGTTGCCAGTGACATTCAGGAACTCTGTTCTCTCGCTATTGAGAAGGCTGATGCATGGCTGAGCACCAGTGTTCATGATGACCAGAATCATAGAGGTGTGCTTAGATACTCATTACTGTGTTTTCCTTTCTTTTTCTTTACTATCATCTTCTTTCTTCTTCTTTTTCTTCTTCTTCTTCTTCTCAAATTTTGTGAATAAAATCCATTTTGTTGTTGCTCTTGCATGCAGTAGACTCCCTCCCTGCTGCCTGCAGGTTTCAATTTGAAGATGTCAACTCATCTTCATTAGTGATGGTTTTGAAAGAAATTATTTCTGGGTCCACCAATGATATTAAAGGTTACAAGCTTTGGTACTACAAGAGCCAAGAAGAACCACTTCTTCACAAAGAACCTATCTGTGCTTTCCCCAGAACACAGCGGCGTTTTCTTATATCAAATCTGCAACCATGCACAGAGTATACTTTTCAAATTATTTCCTTCACAGAATTAGGTGACTTGGGACACTCTGAAGCAAAGTGTTTCACAAAGAGTGTGGAGATAATGCACAAAATTACCAATTCGCTGGATATCAAGAGTAAGAACAAGGACCTGAATACAGATGGAAGCTCATTCAGAGCGAAGAAAGAGGCACTGAGTAGCATTTCTTCTGGTTTCAAGGTCCGAGACCTGGGTACAGTCATTGAGATAGCCTGGGCTCAAGAAGAAGGTTGCCTTGATGAGTTTTATAGTTGTGACGCAGATGACTCATCTGGCGGGATTCAGGTGAAACCTGAAGTTGTGGAAGCAGAGAGACCTAGGTCTGTCTCTCGCCAGCTTGATCTAAATGTCACGACTGTACCTGATCTGAATGCAGAGGTTACTCTGCCTTTAGAGTCATCTGGAGATGAAGGTGACAATGGTTGTAGTTCAGAGAGAATCATCGTGGCAGAGGAGGACAGAAATTATGGTGGGGGTGAGAAGAATGGGGAAGTTAGATCAAATGGAAGTGGGGACTCTACCAGACAGATTGGAGAAGTGCCGGCAGTTGAATCTAGAACGCAGTTGTGCATGAAGCAAACACCTGGTGTAAAAGATGAAGCTTGTGATGGTGATAGTACTTTGATAAACTGGCCAGCATTATTCATGGGGGGACCCAACCGTTTGGATGGAAATTATGAACACTGTGTGAAGACAATCCGGTGGTTGGAACGTGGGGCTCACATTGACAAGGAGTTCAGAGAAAGGTTTTTTACATGGTTTAGCTTGAGAGCAACGGAACAGGAGAGGAGAGTGGTGAATACTTTTATCAGGACTCTAGAAGATGACCCAAGTAGCTTGGCAGACCAATTGCTTGATTCTTTTGAGGAAATTATTTCAAGCAAGAGACCTCGGAATGGTTTCTGTAGTAAACTCTGGCACTGAGGAGAGTGGTGGGAAAGGCAGGAGGACATTCCCCAAAGGTTTCCACTGGTAGGATCCCGGATACTCTCCCTGTACAGGTATTCATTTCACAACTTAGATTCATCGGATGTAGCGTCAGCGTGGCAGTGCCGAGAGGGGAGACTTGGAAGTTGCTGTGCTGCTGCCTGTCGAGATTATTCTTCGGTATTGTTTAGGGGCTTCGCGTAGGAAACTGCGATGCCGATTCACTGCCGACCACAATTCTATTGATGTTAAGAAGCCTGAGAGAGATCAGGTTCATTCTTTTACTTGTAGGTTTATTTAGGTGTGGATCACTGTTAGATCAGATATCCTTTCAATTTATAATTTCATTTATCGTAACGTCAAATTTCCACCCCGAATTGCCATAGTCGTTTTGGTCCAACTTCACAGAGCCTTTCTGAATCACTTTCCAACAAACACAATACAAGTCAAATGTTCAGAACTTGCAATTATAAAGGAACTTAAGGAAAATGACTCCACCTCTAAGAAGACATGCATGCAACAAAATTTCCCATTTGAAGAAACCCATATACTATGAAGTAATGACATACAAACAAGAGGTTTGACATGCCAATTTACCTATTGTCCTTGTAATTCATTGAGAATCATAATACTCTTAACATTAATGCCTTTTGCAGGGAAGTGTTGAAAATCTATTTTTCTAAGTGAGGCTTATAGCTAGGAGAGGTCTCCCTAAAAAAACATGGAGAAGGAGTAGTCTTCCTCTTCCCTAAATCATTATGCAGGCATAAGCCTTCTCCTACCCAAGTGAAAAGAACAAGGGAGGAGATAGTTGATTGTTGAAGAACAAGTATGGAAAAGTCTTATATGACTCTCACAACAAGAAGGTTTACAAAACCTTATTAATATGATGGAGTCTTAGAGGAATCTCGGAGGAGGAGGTCTCACAGAAGAGTCTCAATTAAAAATGTTTTAGTTATGTTAGTCCTTTATTTATGTTAAGTTGTTTAATTGTTATATGACTTATCTTTTAATGTCTAACTTTGGGTGTAATTAGGACTACGCTAGTTTAATCGTAATTAGATTCTATTTATTTACTTTATTATAAATAGAGGCTCATTATACTAAATTTACAATATGTCAGTGAATTATTTCTTTTTTCTAGAAATTCAATACTGACCTTTAGTCTTTTATTTATGTTCAATTGTTCTATGACTTATCTTTTAGTGTTTGACTTTGGGTATAGCCGGGACTAGGCTAGTTTAATCGTAATTAGATTCTACTTTTTTCCTTTATTACAAATAAAAGCTTATTATTCTCAAATTACAATAAATCAAAGAAATTATTTATCTTTTCTATAAATTCAAATAGAGGTTGAAGAGTGGCAAAGGAGGCACCAATTGCCTTTCCATTGGAGTTGCCTACCTAAGTTTTTTTTGTTTATTAAATATAAATTAATAAATAAATATTTTTACAAGTACTTGTTTTTAAAATAAATTTATAATAATATAATATGTTACATATAATTATATATTATTTTAATTTAATTTTATAATAAAAAATTCACTCACACTCTAAAGGAAAGGAAAGGGAAGGAAATAGGGTGGGGCCTCAAGGAACTTAGCTTTTCCTCTAGTAGAGAAGAAGAGGAGAGGAAGGCCCTTGGAAATTGACGAGGCAGAGACGATTAGTGGCAAAACGGTAATTTCATTTTCGTTTTTTATTTTGGGAAAGTGGTAGAGAGCAATTTCAATTGAAAACCGACTGATACGCCTCGTTTCTGTTAAGGAAAGTTCCTACGCGGTTGAAATCCTTCTCCTCCAATAAAAACGCTTCCGATTCAGCTTCACGTACTCCACTCCACTGCACTAGTTCTTCCTCCTTTTCTTCACTACCATTCATGGCTAATCACCGGGCAAGTTTCAATGGAGCTCCTCCTCCTGATGCGTTCGTCACTACTCCGCCATTTCCACCAGAGCAGCCTCCCTCCTTTACGACCACTGTTACCCCTTCGTTCTTTCCCACGGCCCTAACTCCCACGGTCGTCATTTCAATCCGCCATCACTGGAAGTACTTCTTCATGCGTCCTACGCCGGAGGGGAACCATGTTGAAGAACATACTTTCTCTACACCGCCCAAGCGCTTCCCTGTGCCGATTTTCTTATTGCTCAATCGGAGTCTCTGGCATCAAACGGCCTCCGGGATGCTATCCCACTTCGCCTTCAGCTCAGTGGCTCACACCCTCCTTTTTTCGCATCTCTGTAGTCATGGAGCTCGTTGGGCGGAGGACGCGTTGAGGCATGGGTCTACGAGGTTGGATGTGGCGCTTGACGTGCATGAAAGGAGCGAAACCGACTACTATCCGACACCGTTTCCGCCACAGTTTCCTACATTAACGGACCCCGAGTCAATGTCGCCATTAGAAGAGGCTTCTCTCGGCCACAAGATGAAGCCGAAGGAGCTAAGCGAGATAGCTCCCGGAGAGGCGTGCGCGGTTTGTTTGGAAGAATTCAGAGGATCAACGAAGGTGGCGACGGAGATTCCCTGCTCTCATCTCTTCCACACAGATTGCCTTCTTCCTTGGTTGAGCAGAGCGACTACGTGTCCTCTCTGCAGATCCTCCCTCCAACTCTCATGATCCAAGTTCAAAGTTGATTACCTGATTACACGAATCAAAAAGTCTCGTTTGCTATTTTTTCATGTAAAAAGTATTGTTGATTGTACAGAAACTTCTTATCTGCAATAAATTGATTAGATGGGAAACAGGATCTACGCAATAGCAGAAGCTCACATGGTTTAATCAGTAGCTGGCAGGAGATGAGAAAGAAGAGAAAGAGGATTAGAACTAACATGTATCTATTCTATTCTCATTTTCAAACTGACTTTCTGATGTAATTGAAGCCATGGTTTCGCCATATTCCAACTTGCTTATAATCGTTTCATGGTCTCCTCTGGTTATGCCAATGGACAGAAAGTTTTAGAAAACAGAAAAGAGCTTTAAAATTGATCAAACTTTCAAAGCAATGTTGTCAGAATCTTGGGTTATTTTGATTTTGATTTTAAATAAATATTTTTTACTAATAAAGAAGTTAAATAACCTTATTTAGCCAAGAGCATTGGGTTTGGATAATTGGGTAGCTTTGCTGTATGAAGTTCCGTAATGGGATCGCTTGTCCTTTCATGAGACTCATGATAGTTTACTACCAGATCAAAAATTTTATTTGGAGCCAGTGAAGCTCTCCAAATTTCCGAACATGACGACACCAGGAAATCGCAGCCACAAGCTGAGTCTTGAGTCAGCCGGTTTTATAAATAAACTGATTTCTGGAGTTACCTGGTATTGAAACGTGAGGCTCATAATGCTCCGTCGCGTATCAACACTTCTCGGAGCATTGCTATGTGAGACGTTTGCCGTCACTCGTTCACACTTTGCTTCACTGCTCTAAACTTCGGTGTTGGCTTCTCGATCTAAAATGCAACTGCTACAGACGCTGAATTCTCCGAACGTTACCTCTCCATTGTTGAGATTACCTGCAAATGGAGGTATTCATTTCTGTTTTCCGGACTCTTTTATTGTCTCTATTTACTCGATGTTTCCATATTTTCCTGAGTCTTGGTGCAGGAATTCGTTCACCTCTGTCTTCCCGTTCGTCGAGTGGCTCTCAGACACCTGAGAGACATACCTTCCGTTTGCAGTATCGGCCTGTCTGCAGCCCTGTTTTCACCAAAGCGGCCTCTGTTGAAGGTAATTTCCACCGATAAGATTGACCCATGTTTCTGTCGTCACTCCGCACGACGCAATTATGGAATTTTGCAGAATAGATGTGCTTTCATAGAGCTTGGTTTGTTCATTAAAAATAAACCCTTTTCTCTGTCTTCGTTTATTGATAATCTCAGTATTTTCTGTTGAAAAATATGCTGGCTGTTCAGTTTTGAGTCAAATAGGCTGTACGTATAGAGAAAACAGAACCTGTCAATTGAAGGCGAATTCACGTTTAAAAAGGCATATACTTTGCTTCGAGACAAGACAGCATTTTGGCTCACTTCATTCTTTACCTGGGACATCATGAAATGCTGCAAAGTAACTGAGGAATTAAGTGACAGAACTAACTTACTAAAACCTTATATTTTTTTCTTACTGTTATCAGAGAAGAATATATGCATACAATCTGCGCGAACAAAACCTGTTTGTCCACATGAATTATTTCTCCCCTTTGGTAATTGTGAAAGCCTTTTATCAATGAGGTAGCTTTAAATAGTTGATCATGTAGTGAGTATCCAAAATGGCTTTGTCAAAGATGGAATATTTAGTATTTCTTTTCTTCTACCTAGTCTCTGTATTCAAATTTCATGCTTGTTTCTATGATTGCAATTTTTTCTTCCAATGCAGCTGAAACTTCCTCAATATCAAAAGTCACTGCTGAGAAGGATGTGTTGTCTGCCTTGTCCCAGATTATAGATCCAGACTTTGGGACTGATATTGTCTCATGTGGATTTGTGAAGGATCTTCATATTTCTGAAGCCATTGGCAAGGTGATAAAGAACAGTAAAGAGGCTAGAAATCATAGAAACTTGTAAGATTATTAAATATGTTGACAGATTGAACTTTTGCTTCTTCAGGTCTCATTTCGGTTAGAGCTCACAACACCTGCATGCCCAATCAAGGACATGGTAATTCAGAATAACGAGTTGGTGTTTGATCATGAATGAGTCCACTTTCCATGCATATATATGTATGTAGATCTCTGTTTTTTTTCTCAGATTTAGAAAATGTTATTCACAGTTTGAGCAAAAGGCGAATGAGGTGGTGGCAGAGCTTCCCTGGGTTAGAACAGTCAGCGTGACCATGTCTGCCCAGCCTGCAAGACCTGTCTTTGCTGGGCAGCTGCCAAAGGGTTTACAAACTATATCAAGTATCATAGCAGTTTCAAGTTGCAAGGTTTTATTTGTTCTCTTGCCATGTTTACTTCTGTTATAAACCTTATTTGATACTTAATTGCTTTATTCTTTCTCACTGAAGCGTATAATTATAACTCATTGAAAAGTTTAATTACATGTAACTTAACATAAATGTTCCAATCAATGATATTGCTAAGACTTATGAATGTGCTAACACTGTGTGTAGATTAACAAAGTATGATGTTAAAGTAATTTTTCCTATAACTTAATAATACATTAGTAAGTAGGAGTTTGGCCGCAACCTTTTTCTTTAGATACGGGTAACGTGAATGCTTGCATCCACTTTAACTAATATCTGCTGTGGAACTTGTTCTTTGGAACCATATCTGCCTCCTAAATCTTCATGGAATTTGCTGGACTTTGAAGATATGCCCAGCCACCTGTCCTATTATCTTGATACTTACTATGCCTTGATATTTTCTTCCTAACTTGAAACCTAGTGAGATGATTCAAGTCACTTGACCAATATGACAGTGAGAGATACTGGTAGCAATTAATTTTGCTGTTAAAGTCATCTTGTTAAGAAAATTTGTGTCACATTTCATATAAATTGTGCAGGGAGGTGTTGGGAAATCCACTGTTGCTGTTAACCTTGCTTATACCCTAGCTGGCATGGGTGCTAGAGTTGGAATATTTGATGCTGATGTTTATGGTCCAAGTTTGCCGACAATGGTTTCCCCTGAAAATCGGCTGTTAGAAATGGTAAGTATTTTTAGTTGGCAGTGGTGCTCGTTTCTTACTGACTGTTGCAGATAGTGACCTCAACTGTGATGGTTTTAGAACCCAGAGAAGAAAACTATAATTCCAACCGATTATTTGGGTGTAAAGTTGGTTTCTTTTGGGTTTGCTGGACAAGGGCGGGCAATAATGCGAGGACCAATGGTCTCTGGGGTTATAAACCAGCTTCTAACTACAACTGAGTGGTATATTACATGTTACTTGCATTACTTTTTTTTCCTTGTTCACTTGCAGCCAAATTTTTTTGGGTTTTTCAGTTTTCCCAATATGTTAATATTTTTTCCTCTTGCCATTTTTGTTAAACTGAACAGGGGAGAACTAGACTACTTGGTTATTGATATGCCCCCTGGAACTGGTGATATACAGCTTACTTTATGCCAGGTATTTATCTCTCCCTTCATTTATTCTAACATTAACAAGTTATTCACCTTTGAATCTCATCCTGTAGATATAGCCATAGCCATACTTATTACAGGAATAGGTTTTCATCCTTCTGATTGAGGAAAGCTATTTCATCTTTTAGGTGGTCCCATTAACCGCTGCAGTGATTGTTACCACTCCGCAAAAACTGGCATTCATTGATGTGGCAAAGGGAGTTCGCATGTTTTCAAAACTTAAGGTGTGATATTTATGGACATATTAAACAATCTAATGAGCTTCTCATGTCAAAGAGGCTTCCAAAGTTATTTTATTCATGTATTTGTATATCAGGAGTTTTGGCTCCATTTTGTAGGTTCCTTGTGTTGCTGTAGTTGAAAACATGTGCCACTTTGATGCGGATGGAAAACGCTACTATCCGTTTGGAAAAGGATCAGGTGCACAGGCATGTTGCTAGCTCTGCACTTATCACATCTTTTCCCCAAGTTTTATTCATGTAAAACTGATAAATTTTAAATTTCATGCACGTCGTTACAGGTGGTCCAGCAGTTTGGCATTCCACACCTCTTTGATCTGCCCATTAGACCAACTGTAATTGTTCCTCTATATCCAAATTTGCTTTCATTATTGGTCATTAGTAGTTTACAATTGGCTTTTACTATGGTTGTGTATGGAACACAGAAAGTGGAGAGAAAAGAAAAAGAAGAGAAAAGAAAGAGAAAAAGAAAAGAAAAGAAAAGAAAAGAAAAGAAAAGAAAAAAGGTTTATTTTTCTCTTGTTTAGATGCCCATGGAAAATAAGAGAGAAAATGGAAGAGAAATATAGTTTCTCTTGTTTGGATACACGTGGAAAAAGAAAACGAAAATAAAATAAGTAATATTTTAAATTTTTTATGATTGAAATTTTCTCTCAAGTTTCTATTTTTTTTTTTTTCTCCCCAAATTCCTTCATTTTGTGAGAGAAAATTTATTAACTAAGGGAGAAAGTGATTTTCTCACTTATTTTCTTTTCTCTCGATGATTCTCTGCTGCCAAACAATAGAAAATAGCTTTCTCCCTCATTTTCTTTTCTTTTATTTTCTGTGGGTTCCAAACAGGCCCTAAACGTAGGTGGTCTGTTAGGAAATGTCAAAAATGACCAAAATACTTGAGGCAGTCTGAGCCATAGCCTTTTACTGGTTGAATGTGAACTAGGCAAAGCAACGTTGTTAAATATTCTCTGAACCTATTTTATTTACGGCAAGCTTCACTTTGATATGACAGTTGTCAGCTTCAGGAGATAGCGGAATGCCTGAGGTGGTGGCTGATCCACAAGGAGACGTGTCGAAGACATTTCAAGAGCTTGGAGTTTGTGTTGTTCAACAATGTGCAAAAATTCGGCAACAAGGTAATTGGATTCATGTAAACAGGATAACCTGTAGCTTTCTCAAACTGGATTAAAGATAGGGACTTTGAGAATAGAGATAGAGATAGATAGAGAGATATATAAAGAGCGAGAGAGAGAGAAGTTGAAGAAGATGATATTCTTTTCTAATATTGTTTGAGATGTCTGAAAAATTAGTGCTTCAACATTTTTTGTTTGACAAAAATATGGCTTGACCATATTCTGATTGCTAAATCTTCTTTTCAGTTTCAACAGCAGTGACCTATGACAAGTCCTTGAGAACAATCAGAGTAAAGGTGCCAGATTCTAACGAAGAGTTCTTGTTACACCCTGCAACTGTGAGGCGGAATGATCGATCTGCCCAAAGTGTTGTAAGTTATCCATCTTCCCTACAGGTCTATACAACCACATCTGTTGACACTTCAAGTTAGTGTTTTTCTTTTAAATATTTTGGTGTCATCTTACTTTGATAGTTTAGCTTCGAAGTCCTTGGCATTTCCACCTTTCCCACTTCAATTTCTGCTTGTAACAGGATGAGTGGACAGGGGAGCAAAAACTGCAGTTTGCTGACGTTCCTGAAGATATTGAGCCAGAGGACATCCGGCCAATGGGAAACTATGCAGTATCCATCACATGGCCAGATGGGTTTAATCAGGTAACCCATAATATCTGAAAAAACATGTTAAATTTGTGTTCTTTTGGTAGATAGAACACTTAGAAGTGGAGATTCTGCTTCTATCGACCTCTGTAAAACATTGAGAGAACCATATTAGGAACACCTTTTGTATCTCACTTTTCCCATACCTAATGCAGATTGCGCCTTACGATCAATTACAAACAATGGAGCGGTTAGTTGAGGTTCCACAGATATAGAGCATACTTGAGAAATTTCAATGTACTGTGTTGGAGACCATGGATGAAAAATACTTCTACCAAGTGAGAGGCAGAAGAGACTGAGGATGCTTTCAAGACAAGAGTCCATGCTACAGTGAGCCTTTTCTATGAGTGAAATGACAATCATCTTCATAGATGGGTTTCTCAGAAGAAATGATAATGTAATTCACTCAGTAGTTGTTGCCTGGTCTTACGGATGAAGGATTAATTGCTGTAACTACTATCTGAGGTTTTCAGTTATATATGAATCATTATCATTAATCTGTACAAATGTGTCCCCTCTTATCAGTTGAAGCAGATGAACCAAGCATCTGAAGTTCAAGCTTGGAATTGTCTCAATGAACTGAAATCCTCCAGATTACTAATGATTCAAATAAAAAATCTTTCTATGATCTAATCAAATAAAGATGATAAATACTGCAAGAAAAAGGTGTAATTGGACTAATTGTTTGGCCATATCAATCTCAAGAAGTCTGTTCTTTAATTTTTTTTTGCCTATTCGATTCATCCAAAGACTTTTCTTAAAAACTGAATATATTAAAGTTAATTAATGAGGGATCAATTTTCAGTAATTTTCTAAATATAATAAATAAAGTCATAAAATATTATAAAATAACCCATATAATAACATGAAAACACCTGTTTTTACTGACAAAAAAGAGAAAGAAAAAAGAAGAGCAGCTTTCAAAAACCAAAACCAAAACCCCATCAACCTCTGTGACCGTGATGACCCCTTTAACATGTTAAGATGTAACAGTAATAGGGGACATGCATGTGAAGAAGGGGATCCATTGCATGCTCACCAGAGCCTGTTTTTTTCAAACTTGACTCTGATCAATGAAGAAGGTGGTGACCCGTTAACCGTAAAAGCAAATGCATTCAACTCCTTGATTTTTTTCATCTGTTAACCTCAACCCTTCCGGTGCTTGACCTCCATCGAGGAACGTTGATCTTCATCTTCACCATTCTGTTTGCTTATTCAGTCCATGGGATCGTGAATGCATTCAACTCCTTGATTTTTTTCATCTGTTAACCTCAACCCTTCCGGTGCTTGACCTCCATCGACGAACGTTGATCTTCATCTTCACCATTCTGTTTGGTTATTCAGTCCATGGGATCGTGAAAGGGAGCATTTCCCATCACAAATCCCTTCAATAGGGGAGCCTGAACCCAACAAATCCGGCTACAAATTAGGTAAAACAGTCGATCGAGCCATCCACCACTCTCTCGTAAACCCTAATTTTAAAAAGTTCAATCCTACGCCCTGCCCTCCCTAAATGACGCGGTCACTCCTTATCTTTGCTTATTCCGTGACATGGATAAGTCGCCATCTCATCCGCTGTCGACTTATCCCAACCGTCAGCGTTCCGTCTAGATCAGCACCACCTTCCTTGTCAAATCACCCGTCCAATCCGGCGCACGCCTGCGATGATTCGGTCTCCGGGTACAGACAGCCGACGGAAAAAGCAAAACACGACAAAAAGTCGCCTGTCACTTCTCTTAAAGAGACGTCCGACGAGAAAAAGGCAATTTTCTCGGACGGCCCACCTCGCCGGCGAATTAATATACTAATTAAGGCCGGAAAAGGCCGAAAAGGAGCTTTATCAGGTCTGAGTGGCCGATTTTTAAAGAGATCGCACCGACTTTTTGAAATTAAGACGGAAACAGAATGGGACGTATTTATGATTAATCAATAACAGTGTACCCGTGTGTGGACTATAAATAAGAAAAGCTGCTTTCGGTGGGCCCTGAGCTTTTTCGTAATTTGTTGCGTCACGTGTTGCCTGCTGACGTGGATTTTGATAAAATTAGGGTTACGTCTCTTTATAATTTTGACCTAGACTTAAACTAATTAATTGCTCTTAAATGTCACCTGCCCTGCCTCTGCCCCCACAACCACATTTTTTTTTTTTAAAGTTAGGATAAATTCATTAGATTTTCTCTTATCAATCTATCATGTTTCTACTACCCAATTAAATATCGGAATATCACATTTTTTTACACAGAGAAATCGATATAAAAATTAGGTCACAGAGAAAAAAAATTTCCGAAAAAATTTATATCTAAGTTATGGCTACTAGAAATGTGACATGCATGTCAAATGCGACACTACGAAAGACTTATGTGTCACACTCTCATTTATTGCCCATATATATGCACCTTAGAAAATCTACACACCTATCACAACTCCATTATGATTTTCATTTGCCAACCCCCTCCTAATAAGGGAAGGCATAATTTTGAAACTTGAAAATGAAGGGCCCTTGATTGGTGGAGTGCAAAGGGTTTGGTAAGATCAATAATTTTACCCATTTACCATTTTTTTTTGTTTATCATTTATTAAATGGAATAAAATTCTTACCAAATTAGGCCTTTGGATCATGTTACCCGATTACATATTTACCGTTTATTGGAATTGATAAGGGTCATTCTATATCCGATTAATCGTGTATGCGAGAGTAATTGAGTATGTTTGAGATAAAATATGATTCAAGTGTCTTTTTTCCTAGAATTATGTAACATTTTTTTAAAGGATTTTGTTACACTTTAGAATGACTTTGTTCTTAGACTTATGTGTATATATATATCATAATATGATTTTTATTTAAGTTAATACTTAATGTCTCTAATTTGCATAATTAGAGAATGGATTAATGAAGAATGTCTCATGTGGTGTATCCTAACAACAATTTGAAATAATTATTATAATTATTATACCCTATTATTTTATCGTAAAGTTTTATTCAAGGGAAAGGGATGAAGCCCACCTTGCATTGTTTTTTGTCGGTCTTTCAGAAATAAGCTCAAGTTTGGTCCCCTTCTTCTACAGAGGTTTTATCGACGAATTTTTCCTTAAAAATACCTCTTTTTTCTTTTAAAAGAGTCTATTATTTGATTTTTTTTTTATCTGATGTTTGTTCTGAAGCTAAGTAACTAAAATACCTTTATAAGGTAAATATATACACCTGATTATTAATAATGAAAAATATCTTTAAGACATTGGTTGGGTCCATATCCTTGGAGCATGTCCACTATAGGTAAACCCATTATTGTTGGCCTAACATTTTGACAATTAGACAGGTTCATATCCAACATTATGATCATGAAATAGGTGACCCCAGATTTTAATGTATTGCTTATTTGGTAGGACCTTTTTATTGAATTTATAAGCATATATTAGATGCATCTACATATTAATACTATGAAATTAGATAGATGTCTTATCAAATGTGTAACATTGTTTCATTTTTAGGTAGGTCTCATGTTACAAATTAGTCTCCTTCTTGTATATGTCATCGGTTTTAAGTAATTGTCATCCCATTAAAACTTATCGCCACAAAAACTTGTCATAGGTACTAGGGCTAGATTTCCAAATTTACGATGAGTTTTGACAATGACGGAATTTTTAAGTGAGGTTCATAGGATTGTCGAAGGAAATCGGAATCGAACAACTCATTGATACTAATAACTTTTTTTTTTAAAATTTTTTTTACTCGAAATAGTCATTATGATTTCATGGCCCTTGGAATTTTGGATATATGGGGTTTATGGTTTAGGGTTTAAGTTTTTTTTTTTAATTTTTTTACTTGACATAGTTACTATGATTAGAGAAAAAAAGTTAAATAATTAAAGAAAAATCACATTAATTAGAGGGAAAATAATTTTATTATATACATAAAAATGTTTAAGGAAGATTAATTTGTAATAAATTTTGAATTTGTTTCTTAGTTTGATGTAATTAAAATACCTCCTATGTTGATTTTTTTTTAAGCCATTTATAAAAGAAGAAGAAAACAGATAACAGCTGGTACATGAAAATTGCAGAAGAACTATTTACGTTTACGTTTCCTGTCCCATTGATCATAAAAGTCTAGTTTATTGTTACCAGATAATTGGCAGAAGAACTTGCACGAAATTGGGTATAAAAAAAAAAAGCTCCATGAAATCAAACAGTAATCTGGTAAGGAAGAAGACAGTATTCATAGAATTAGATGCTCCGTATGCCCCAGGTGTTAAAACATGAATGAAAATGAGGAACACGTCTGTGAGTTTAATGGCAGCTCCATTATGGTCTCCAACACGCGTCGGTCGCGGGCCGTCGAAACTCCAAATCCTTCTCTTTGTCCCGGTGCAAAACCACATCTGTGTGTTGATCCGACTTCCCTTTCTAGAAGAAAAAGATTTTCTATTTGAAAGAGTCGCTAAAAAGAGGAGGAAAAAGGGTTAAACGATGGGTAATCTGAGGCGGAATCTCTTCTCTCCACACGTAGGATCTGTGATCCTCATCTGAGGCGATGGAAAGGGAACTTCTTGGAAGCTTGTAGTCGTCCATTGGCAATGATGCCTAAAAGGTGTTTGTCATTTTTTCTCTGAGAACGTTGCTCCTTTTTGGACCTTATTATTATTTTTTCTTGCGGTCATTTCTGGAGTTTCTCTTTCATAAATAGGCCTGTTTCTGCAATGAACAGGAACTGGGTTGAGATGTTTGACAAATATACATGGATGTTACTGTCATTTATTTACTGTTTTACTCACTAAACCTAGATCAAACCAGGCTTACTGAATCCCTGGATTGATGTGAAACCGGAAATATCATCAGAAGTGTCCAGGAGTAGATAAGCTTTCCTGTTTGACTTCTGACACTTCACTCTCGACACAGATATTAATGATAATGTGTGGAAGTGTGGTTGGGAGAGCATTTAGTGAGTGGGTGAGTGAGATGTTGTGTCTCTTTTTTTAGGAGAACGTGGTAGGTCCATGGCTTTATGGCCAGAAAAGGCTGGTCTTGGACTTACCTCGAAGAGAACCAAATAATGACAAGAGGACTCTGGCAGTCCCTGAAAGCTTCTCAACTCTACCTTTTTTGTGGCTAACTTCTTTTAAGTTTTAACAGCATGACCCTTGGCTTTTCTGCTACATGGTACAGACTCCAGCCTTCACTCCCTGCATTTTACCCCGGTATCCTGTTACAAGTTACTTGGAGTTTGGAGGCAGTAGTCATTCTCTCTGCAGACTCTGGTTCAAGAAAACATTCTTTGCAACTACTTTGAGGATAAAGTTCAGCTTGTTACTTCTATCTACAATCTGGACAATTTTTCCATTGATGGATGAAGGTGGCCGGTAAGTGGTGACCATTTCTCAGATTTGAATTGTTCAAAGCTCTGTTGCATATAACTTGTCTAATTGTGATTGCTTTCTTTCTCCCATCTCTCTCTTGTTTCTTTCTTCTGATTTTTTTGTTTTTTTGTTCTTCCCTCTTTTTGACTCTCCACCTCATTAGATGTCTAGTATTTAAGCAACGAGAGGAAGATCTTCATAGGTCACAAAGCCCTCACCTAAAAATGCACTTTTGACTGCGAAGGATTAAGCTCAGAGAATACACGAAGAAGTGGCGATATTGTTATTTTATGTTTTTGGGTAGTTGTTCTGGTTTTTCCAATGGTAAATTCTTAAGGCCTGTTCAGACTAACAAATGGATACGTTGTAGTAATATTTCTAAACAAGAGCTGTTACTTGTTTTGCTAATGTTAAATGACTGCAGCAGATATTTATACCTTCCATTGGAGCCCACTGTTCTGGTTGTTCTTTCTTTTCTTCTTTCACAATAATAATACCAACGGCCTTCACACACCCCACCCCTTTCTGTTATAAAAGAGACTTAGCACCCTCCGGACAAGCAAACACTACTCCCGGTTCTCCCCTCCAGCAGCAGCAGCTTCTTCTCTCCGAGTTTTTTGTTCTTTCTCTGGGCTGGTGTTCATCTTTCTCTTCTGCTCGCCATGGTGATGATCAAGTGTGACCTTTCCTTGGCCACGAACGCGAAGATCGTCGGGTCAGGAGATAAGACGTTCGTCCTCGCTCATGGGTACGGCACAGACCAATCCATCTGGGACAAAATCCTCCCTCATCTCTCTCAGACCCACCGAGTGTTGGTCTTCGACTGGAACTTCTCACGACCGGCCGATGACTCCAACCTCTTTGACGATTCCGTCTACTCTTCTTTTTATGCTTTCGCCGACGATCTCATTTCTCTTGTCGAAAATCTAAAGTTGAAGAGCTTTGTGTTTGTTGGACACTCCATGTCCGGCATGATTGGATGTATTGCTTCCATCAAAAGGCCTGAGCTCTTCCAGCGCCTCATCTTTGTTGGAGCTTCTCCCAGGTAACTAACTTTTACACTTTTTACTCTCTCTCTCTCTCTCTCTCTCTCTCTCTCTCTCTCTCTCTCCCTGGCCGTTCTCTTACCTGCAGTTTCACTTTTTTTTCCATCTTTTACGCATCAATTGCAACTGCGAAGTTTTGCTTACTCTTGTTTAGTAATTACTTTTTTTTCCCTTCATCTGGGTAAATATATTTGACAGCCCAAAACGCATCTTTCTCAACAAGTGTTATGATTTGGATCATTGAACTGTGTTTTGTGCTTGTACTCCCGCCACTGTTAACAATACTTGTCCATGTTGCAATGGTTTTTAACTTATTTCCACTCTTCAACATACTCTTGGGGTTCAAGAGAACACCACATACAGTGGTTGTTTAACATAATTTGCTTTTTAATTTTTCTGCTTAAATCTCTGAGAGGCTTCTCTAGACTATACCATAACTTAAGACTTCCATCTACCACACTGACAATCCAATCTACCAATTAGAAAAAAAGTACATCTTGACCAGAGAGCCTTGTGGAGGCACCTGGGATTTTCTGAACCTCTTTCTCACATGAGACGGCATCACAGCCCTTAATTCATGTGGGTCAAGTATCAAGCGCTCAATAAAAGCTTGCCTGACTTGAGATTTATCGAGTTCTCCAGTGGCAGCGAAGGTGGGTATCAGTCTTTAATGAACTCAGAAATATCACATGGTTAGGTATTGTTTGGTTGGAGAAAGATTTCCTTAATTTGATGTTTTCTCTCTCTCTCTTAGACTAGCTGTGTCCAAAAACCAGGGCCTAGAACCAAGGATTTCCACTTGTAACACGAGTTTTCCAACTTGAACTGCATTTTTTTACTCAACAAATGGGTCTCTCTTGTCTAGAAGAGATGCTTACAATTGTACAGCATTATTAAAGGGAGAAAGCAAGAAGAAGACACTTTCCTTTCTTAAAGTACGAATTCACCGTATGAGTACCTAGTTTTCTGATTTCCATAACTGTTTAAAGAGTATCGGTTGCATCAGCTCCCATGAAGGAATATCTTTGGTGTGGAGAATGCAGATATGTCATGTTCAGACATTCTTGTTACTGAAATTTAATATTCATATGTGAACATACCAATGCGGTTGGAACATCCCATGTGGGAGGCTGTAGTAGCTCAGCTGTTTCTTTGGTAGGACTGAAGCAGACAGAAACAATTCATGGTCGTGCACGAAATTATCTTCAAATTTACAAAATGTATAGATAGAATCAAACAAAACCGATATTCGACACTCAGAACAGCCTGCATAGTTCTCTTTCTGGTTTGGTAATATCAATCAGAGGATAATAATCCTTTCCAGCTTAAATGTTCGGAGCTAAACTTCTTTAGTTTGATCTGCAGGTATCTGAATTCCGAAGACTATGTAGGTGGGTTTGAGATGTCAGAGATTGACGATATCTTATCCAGCATAGAATCTAACTTCCAGGCATGGGCGTTGAATTTCCCATCTCTGGTTATGGACACCAACGACCCCATCTCCACCCAGAAGTTCGCGAAAAGCTTGCAGGAAATGAGACCAGATATCGCACTGTCATTAGCAAAAACCATTTTCCTAGGAGACTACAGAGAGATTCTGGAGAAAGTTGAAGTTCCATGCACCATAATCCAGGCAATGGATGACATCGTAGCTCCGCTTTCTGTGTCCCATTACATGCAGAAGAAGCTGAAATCCGACTCGTCGGTGGAAATAATCGAGACGCACGGCCATTTTCCTCAGCTCACAGCTCCTGAACGACTCATTCAAATTCTTGATAGGTGTTGCTGATGGGCTCAGACAAACTCTAGGCGGCTTTTCCATTTCCAAGAAGACGAATCGATTGGTGGTGTTTTTACGTACTATACTTACACTATCTCCATTCCTACGCCATTGAGATGTAGAAAATAGTTGGGTTTGGCTTGGCATTAGTAATTTGGTGCTGTAAAATAAGTCGAAGAGTGTCGTTTGAAGAAATCTGTAATCTAATCTAAGCTTGTTTTGTTTCGTTTCAGTCTGCTTTCTTCGTTTTTTTGGTTTTTTTCCCTTGTTTTATCTCAAACCAGCATGATTTTGGGATCTATCAGGCCTGCGAATGGATAGATAATGTTTAAGAATCTCAATCTCTAGATAATTTACTGCAAATCTTGATCTAAAAAATCTAACCCAAAACAAAATCTGCACTTTTTAATTACTTCCATCTATTTTAAATACCATTCTTTTTATATGTAACTTATTTAATATATATATATATATATATGACTGATCCGATACAAAAAACTATTTGGTGTGAAACATGCAACACACTATCTTAGCCATCCGACCATGATTAACGGCTACCTCAGTCGTCCGATCATGATCGGACGGTTGAGACAACCATTTTGCATGTTTTCCACCAAAAGACTTTTCGTATTGGATCAATGGTGTGTATATATATGAAGTAAGCTATTCCATATGTCTATTGTTTGTTTATTTGTCAAAGGGTAGAACATGTAATTGTTAATATAAATTAAATAATAACAAAAAATACCTAAAAAATTCTAGATTCATAAAATATAAAAAAATACGTCATCATATAAATAAAAGTATAAGAATAATATCATTTTAATGTATAAAAAACATTAAAGAACATTAAAAAATCCTTAGAACGATAATTGAATAATGTTTAATCTCAAATTTATATTAACTGAATCATTCTTATATATAATCCGGTACGTAATTGTTCAGTCAAGTTACAAGATAACCCCTACTTATTTTTTTTTCAATTTAATTAATAATGAATAAGTAATTAGGTAAAATTACCTAAATACCTAATTAGGTAAGATTTTTTTCCATTTAATAATGGATAAACAAAAAATTTAGTAAATGGTTAAAATTAACCCCCTTATTTTGATTTTTCTACCAAATTATGTGGATTTTAATGAAGTAACAAGCATTGCATTTCTCTTAACCTTGTTGTGGTATCGGAAGTGTCAGTTACCATGTTGGTGAAATAATTATCGCAAGTAGTAATAATAATCTCTCTCGTCGGTTGATTACTTCTTCTACCTGTAATGTTTTGTTCGTTCATAAAAAAATTAAATTAAAATTTGGGATAAATTTAGACATGCTTCCTAGTAATTTTTATAGGCAAAATTTAAATATTCTATTTCTATGTAATAATTTATATTATTTATGTAATATAAATTTAGAAAATTTGCAACTAAAAAGAGGTAAATTATAAGTTAAAAGTTAAATACAATCATGTTATTTAGATTTATTGATTAAGGGTATTTAATTATTATAAAAAAACTATTAAATGATTATTTAATGAAGGTGAAGGTTGAATTATGAACAAAGTTTTTATATAATTTAACAAGGTAAGTAAGCCCTTTCATTTGTTGTTAGGAGTATCATTTATATATTTGGGCCTTTAATGCTCCGATTAAGCAGTTCGGGCCCAGATTATATTTTCACTTTTAACCTTCCATGGGCTCCAAGATTTCTCTATCCTTAAGCCATTCTTTTGGCCTCTCCTAACTCGTATCTTCACCTCGAAAAGGAACGGCGCCGAGGTCCCAGCAGCAGAGGAGAGAGATGGAAGTGACGAATGAAAACGAGGTAACTCCAGGCAGCAGAATGGGTTTCAATTGTTTATAAGTATATTTTGGGAGAGGGAAGTGGGCGCAATTTATTGAGCATTCTTTGGCAGACGACACGAAGAATCCCGATTTGACAGAAAATGATAAAGAAACTGTAAACAGAGAATTGGGGACTGTGAACTGGGAAATTACTAAATCTTATTAGAATTAAAACACCCATTCGTTTTCTTCTTTCTGTGTTTGGATTTTTCGCCAGATTTTCTTCGCAGCAGCGTTTGAGAAAAGGGGATTGCTACTTGGCGTCGCCGTGACTGCTCTCTGGTTTTTCAGTCTACACAAAGAGGACAGACACAGTTGGGAGTTGGGACGGAGAGTTTGGAATCGGCGGCTCCCATCTTTCTGCCAAACTCTCGTTATTCAGGATGAGTCGGCGGGTATTCGCCGCTTGTAACCGATCCTGTACGGGTAAAATCTGGGTCAACTCACCTGGCAAAACGCCAAACTGTGACATTTCCATATCAGAGACCTAATTAATTTGTATACTCTTTTAAAAAAATATAATTATATATAATTTTATATAGATTAGTTTTTTAAAAATATATAATATTAAATAAATGAAAACTGGGGCCATATGGCGAAGTTGGATTTGTCGGGTCTTACTCTTACCACTCCTTACTCCTCGATTAGTGCTCACTACACAGTAGCCGTCTCTATCGTGTCACAATCTTCCCTTGGATCCGAAAAGCGGTGAGCTCATTTTGTAGCTTCCCACTTCCTCTTTTGATTTCTTTTCTCTCTGCATTCTCTTCAGATCTTGAATTCAATTTCAAGGAGCTCGTGGTTAGTATTTTTTTTTCAGAACACTGTATGTTGTGATATGGTTTGATCTGTTCTTGTTGAGGAGTATTCTAGTCGGTGAATGGTTGTGTGGTTATTGGTGATAATCAAGAAGAAGATGTTATACTCTGTTTTTTTTTTTTTTTTCTCCGTAAATTATGTTTTCTGGCTATAGTTCTGTTGTCAAGTGATTTCAGTTTTCTTGTTTTGTGGAGGCAGGGTTTCGAGAATGATCAGTATGAGCTGTCGGTGCTCTGAGGGTTTAACTGGGGTTGTTCTTTTTAGTTGGACTGAGTGACTTGCTTAGCTTATTTTTTGGTCTGACAATGGTCTTGGCATTTTTGGGACAAAAGCAGGATTTGAAGAACGATAGTGAATCATTTTGCAATCTAAGGTGGAATTAATGGAAGAAAACAAGAATAGAGGTGATATGCAAGGAAATATACTAAGACTATCCTCTCTACGACCGAGTGGTAGCTTGAAGTCGACATTATCAGGGAGATCAACTCCTAGTGGTTCTCCTTCCCTTGGAAAATTGCATTCTAGAGGCCGAAGCAAGAAGAGTACTCTTTTATCAATTCAGGAAAGTCGCTTGGTGTTTTGGTTGATTCTGATTACACTGTGGACATATCTAGGGTTTTATATTCAATCTAGATGGGCTCATGCTGATGATAGTGCCAAGGGAGGCTTCATTGGTTATCAAAGTAAAGTTGGCTTTAGTGAAATAGTTGCAGAGCAGAATCAATCAATCAGTTTCAGTAATCATACAGGATTTGGAGCTCAAAACACTTCTGATGATAAAGACATTGGCCAAGGAAGCCAGAAAGCCAAAGTTTTGAAGCCGCTTGATGTGAGTTTAGCTCAAAAGCATAAACGTGTTTCTTCGCATAGAAAAGCATCATCTAAAAAGAGTAAAAGAGGAATAACTGAACGTAACTTGCGCGGTACAAATATACAGATCAAACGAAATCCAGCCATGGAGAACCAAAGTGAGGATGTGGTTGAGGAGATTCCTCGAACAAATACTTCATATGGGTTAATTGTTGGTCCATTTGGGAAGATAGAGGATAGCATTTTGGATTGGAGTCCCGAGAAAAGAAGTGGTACTTGTAACAGAAAAGGGGAATTTGCACGCCTTGTATGGTCTAGAAAATTCCTTTTGGTTCTCCATGACCTGTCAATGATAGGTGCACCACTTTTAATGATGGAACTGGCAACTGAGCTTATGAGCTGTGGGGCCACGGTATCTGTCGTTGTACTTAGCAAAAAAGGTGGACTGATGGGAGAGCTTTCTAGAAGAGGGATCAAAGTGTTACCTGACAAGACTGAATTTAGCTACAAGGCTGCCATGAAAGCACATCTTGTTATAGCAGGATCAGCTCTATGTGAATCTTGGATTGGTGAGGAATCTTCCACTGACTATAGTATTTGCTCACATTTTTGTAATTGTCGACAATTGAAAGAATATTTGTAACGGTAGGATACTTGTTGTACTGCATTCTTTTTACATATGGCAAGGAACTTTTCTCTTCACCAATAGCTCACAAAAATGCTGGTTGCCTTGTAATAATATTAACAAACTTTTGACTTCTAGCCTTACCTTTACAATGCTGCTGTGTTGTCTTAGATAGTTGGAAGCACACTCTCATGATGATTATGGCAAAGCATAGACTTCTACGGTAAAATAGCATAACACAGAAACAATGTTTTAGAAGTTGATTTCTGAAAGATGAATGCATGTGTACTGGCAGATTAATGAATGCCTGGGTCTCAATATTAACCTATTTTTATGGTGTATTTATTTGCAATGTAAAGGTAGTGAATAATAGTTGTCTTACTGAGTCATTTTCCACCAATGCATGAAGTAGTCTGGAGTTGTTGTCATAATGAGAAGGAGAGAAACAACCCCTTATTTCTTAAGGCCTTTATCTAACTTAAACATCTGCTTATAAAGTTTTAATGTTTTATGTCAGAACAATATCTCTCACGTTTCCCAGTGGGATTCAATCAAATTGCTTGGTGGATCATGGAGAATCAGCGGGAATATTTTGATCAAGCAAAAACCATGCTCAATCGAGTCAAAATGTTGATGTTTCTGTCAGACTCGCAGCTGAAGCAGTGGCTGCTCTGGTGTGAAGAAGAACATATTAAGTTGAAGTCACTTCCCCAGGTTGTCCCTCTCTCCGTGAACGATGAACTGGCGTTTGTCGCAGGCATTCCTTGTTCTCTGAATACCCCATCATTTAGTGTGGAGAAGATGCTGGAGAAAAAGCATCTACTGCGGGATGCTGTCAGAAAAGAGATGGGTTTAACTGATAATAATGTGCTAGTCATGTCTCTAAGTAGTATCAACCCAGGAAAAGGCCAGTTATTGTTTCTTGAGTCTGCTTGGATGGCTGTTCAAGGTTTTATAGGAGATTGGAAGGCATCAGGAGTCACTTTTGATCTTAACAAATCTATGGTTGACAACAGCCAGCTTTCAAGGGCTTTGTTACAAGAAGTTAAAGACACTAGCAAGATTACAGACCAACTTCACCAAGCTAAAAGGGGTTTTGGTGTTATAGCAAGTAAAAATAAAAAAGTTTCCAATTTATATGGCCGTCATTCCTCGGTTAATTCCACAAACTCTATGATCCCCACTGGTGATAAAACATTCAGGAAATTATTATCAAACAATGAGGACGTGCATAATCTTAAAGTTTTGATTGGCTCCCTTGGATCTAAGAGCAATGAAGTGCCTTATGTTAAGGAAATTCTGAAATTTTTATCTCAGCACCCTGTACTGTCAAAGGTGGTGTTATGGACCCCAGCAACTACTCGTGTTGCCTCACTTTATGCTGCAGCTGATATTTATGTAATAAACGCTCAGGTGAGTTGGGCTCCACCCCACCTTTACTTATATATTTAGCCTAAAAATACATCCATATACCACTCTCTTTTTGGCTGAAAAAGTGTTTTCATGTTTCGTTTCAGGCTGAAATATAAAAACTTTTACATATTTCAGCTTATTTATTTGTGTTATCTGCTGGTATTTGGCCATGAACGTGAGCTTATTCCTTGTTTTTATAATGTTCAGATATCTGTCATATTATTTCATATTTTATGATAACAATGCTTTTTGTTACCTTAACTAAAATGATGTCCTTATTTTTTCTGCGGAAATGTGAGCCTTAACTTTAAAAAAAAACGTTATCTGGGATTTATCCCTTTTGAAGATGTTATCCAAGAGAACTCTTTTTGTTTCACAACTATAAAAACAAATTTTTGCTCATGAATTATATAAATTGTGTGAAATAGAAGCGAACTGTTCAATTGGAAGCATCTCTCTCTCTCTCTCTCTCTCTCTCTCTCTCTCCCACAGACACACACAGTGACTAATAATTGAACGTAATTGTACAAGATCATGGTGCCTCTGGGGGAGTGACGAAATTCAGGTAGTTTAATATCTCAAAGAAGAATAAGATGGAAAGTTTCTTCAATTATCAGTCCAGTGGAGCTGTACATTCCTTCACAATTCCTGTTCCTTCCATGTGAATTTAGTAGTCATCAGAATTATTGCTTCTTTAACCTCCAATACTCACAAGATCTGGGAGTTACTGAAATATCAACCTCCACCATGAGACGATATTTTAAATCTATTGTACTTTGGAATGCATTTTCCATTGGTTCCTGTACAGAAAACAGGCCACTACACTTTCGCAGATAAAAGATGTTAAACTGTGTAAATGCTTGAATGTATTAAAAAAATGATATAATAGCAAATGGCTTTTATGTCATACTAGTTATAGTCTGCAACGAACGAGAGTGGAGTGGATCAAATCATCTAATCTGAGAAGCTAAAAGAGTGCATCAGAATTTTCATTTTATGATTTGTTCTTGTTTGTCATTTTTTTCCAGGTTGACTTTCAGGTACCATTTAAATTTAGTGTGTTTCTTTCAAGAAAAAGGAAATAGAAGTTTGTTCTAATCTTCCTTGTGTGCAGTCTGTATATTCCTTTGTCATTCTCTGCAAACTTCTTGGTGATGATTGTTAAATTGCTTGTTAGGGACTTGGAGAAACGTTTGGGAGAGAGACGATTGAAGCAATGGCATTTGGTCTACCGGTAACACTGCATCTATCTGCTCATTTCTTGTAGTGCACATCTATTTCTATGCTACCCTACTTAGTCCCATATATATTGGCTGAAGCTTTACCAGTTAAAAAAAAAAAATCAATTTCTGGTTCTCTGCCCTTTGGAGGATTTTGCTGGTTGATAATTGGCATAAAAACTAAGAACTCACAGTATGAATCGAAACCCAATGTTTGTGGGCATGCAAGGTCATCTTACATGTTATGTGACAGCTCACATTAAGGCTGGTTCTCTGTCTACTGAAAGAGAGTAGAATAGGAGTCTTTTACTTGGTTGAGACACATCAGTGAGTGCTACGAATGTTAAACTTCTCCTAAAGTAAATTTCCTGTGTTGTCTGTGAATGAATCTGTCATTTGTGTATCTGAAATTTTACAACTTTCTCACATCCAATGATTAAAACAGACATAACTTGTTTACATGTTCTGCTCTTAATGCAGGTACTGGGGACAGATGCCGGAGGCACCCAAGAGATTGTGGATAATAACGTCACCAGGCTTCTTCACCCCGTAGGGCGTCCAGGTACTCAATTATTGGCCCAAAATATCCAGTATTTATTAAATAACCAATCTGCGAGGCATGAGATGGGAATGAGAGGAAGGAGAAAGGTGAAGAAGATGTTCTTGAAAAACCACATGTATCAGAAACTAGGGAAGGTCTTTGTTAAGTGCATGAAAATCAAATAGTAGCTTTTCAGAAGAAAAAAAAATTGCTATGTTCTAAGTTGATTGATTTGCCAAAAACAATCCCTGAAGTCGTGACTAGCCCATCTTCTTTTCTTTTTCTTTTTTAAAATCTAGAACCGAGTTTGGGTTAGACTATTTTTTTTTTATCGACACAAAAAAATGAATGATTAATATTATAAGATTCAATCTATAGTATTGTGTTGTCGGTAAGGGTGGTTTCGAACTGAGCCGGCTCGGTGCTTAGTATGCCTTCGGTGCTTATACACCTTGTAGTATCGATACCTTGGTGATTTGAAAGCCACATGTGCAAGATCATAAACAAGTAAAAAAAACAAAAAAAAAAACTATTTGTCCCTACCTCATAGCTCTTGAAAAAATTAAAAATATATTTTAGTAGAAATATGTTTTTAGAGACTATTAGTGGTATTTTTAAGAAATGCTAAAAAAATATTTTTAGTAGAAATACGTTTATAGGGATTATTAGTACCTAATGTTTTTTGAAATATTTTTTAAATTAATTTTTTTATTAAAAAATCATATAATTTTCTAAGTAAGATTTTCCTATCAAGATGGGCTAGAAAGTCGTATAGAAAAATTTTGAATAAGTATTTGACAATTGATGCTATAATACTTTTAGTATGAGGTAATTTTCATAACAATTTTTTGTTTGACATTTTATTTGATTAAAAATTTATCAATAAGTATAATAATATATTAGATTGATTATTAATTTTTATTTATTTCCATATAAGAGGCAATAAGAGGTCCATTTAACTTTCCTAAGAAAATTTTAAAATATTTATTGTAATTTTCTAGTAAGTCTCTAATAGTAATATGATTTTATTTTAATTTTTTTTTGGAAATATGTACCCTAGGAAAAATATTTCTAATTTTTCCTAGACTGTAAATTTTCAACCAGGGGCACTAAGGAGGCAATAGTAAATTTATGGCCAAATTCAAAAATTACAAAATAAGTTAGACAACATTTGGAGTAAAAAAGATTAATTTTGGTGGGTTCTAATCCATTATCGAGATTCAATCCTGAACCTCCCCTATCATTCTTTTTGTTTTAAATGTATGCATAATTTTATAAATAATTTATTTGACATATATTTTATGTAGGTTAATCACGAACTCGAATTCAGTTAAAATTATTAGGCTTGAACTCAATTACAATTTTAGACTTGAGGTTAGGTCGACTTGAACTCGAGTTCGAAATATTTAAATCAAACTTAGTTCGAACATAGGAAGGTGTTGGATTCGATGTACCCTTATGCCTAATTTTATGTAAAATGTATACATAATTTTATATATAATTTATTTGACATGTATTTTTTTAAAAGTTAAATGTATATTGGAGTTCGAACTCAAGACATATAATTTTTAAAAAAATTTAAATGAATGTTGAAACTTGAGTTCAGTTCGAACTTGGATAAATTTTTGGGCTCAAGTTCGATAACAATTTCAGGATCGAGGTTAGGTTTGGCTCAAACTCGAGTTCAAAATATTTAAATCAAACTCAACTCAAACATAAACAGGTTCGGGCTTGGCTCGGTTCGATGCCACCCCTGGTATAAGTATTCATTGGATAAACAAAGAAAATGAGGTCTCTTTTTTACCAAAGTAAGATTAAGTTCCCAGGACGAAATCATGAAAAAATGAAAATTGTTATAAGCAGAGAATCTGTTGCAACTATGTACTGCCCCTTCTTAAGACAATACAGAACGATTCTGTAATCTCCTCATGCAATGTCAAACGAAGGTCCAAACCCACCCACCATTAGCATGGTTTGCAAAGACAGCAATTACTTAGAAATGCACTTGGGTTTACTTCTTCAAATCAAGAAATTTAAGGTGTTCTAGAAACGGGTAATGGAGGTATAGTCAGGTTTTTGAAAACTTGCCCCAACCCACCTTGTCATCCTCAGCTTAGTGGATCTACCACACCCTGCACTTCAATTCTCTCTGTCATCAGTAAAACCAGCATAGCTGCTGTGATAGTCGCACAAGAAGTTCCATAATCTAAAACAACAAAATCATTCATCCTGGCTGTGTCTTTCACAGAATTGCCTCACCATTATTCCTTTCAAAAGATCCAAATTCACGTGTATGGAGTCCTGCAATAATGTGGTAAAAAAAGTACTTCACAAGTGTTCTGCAACCGATGTCCAAAACAAATTTCCCCGTTCCAATCATACAGTCAAGTAAAAAATTTATTGGCTCCTACAATTTATACATACCAGTGGAAGAATTTATACATTACCACCCATTCTCGAGGTAAAGGCTGCATTTTGAAACTCAGTTTGAGATGTAATACATGATACTTACACTTCTTTCGTGATCAGACCGATCGAAATACACTTCAGCAGGGTCCTCCCTGCCTGCACCTGTAAAAAGTTTCAGAGTACAATTTGTCCTACCAACACCATCAACCATCACTAGACTTCGGGGGTTTTCTGATACAAAAATGGTCTGACTTCTCTGGTGTAGCACTATTATTAAATGAGTAAGAAGCAAGAAAAGATATATCTATGTACAATGATCAGCAAACAAAATTCTACACAACATCCTTTTTCCCTACAGAGAACATGTCCTCCTGCAAAATTTGGGCCCACAATTAACTCAACCAATTCACAGCCATTGCCAGCAATGCAGCAAATATCTCCCATCTGTCTTGACCCTGCAGAGCCACCCTGCCGAGAGTTCACTGAGTGAACATCATTTACGACAAAACAACATCCATGGTTTTTTCATGAGATTGAACAGCAGTCTTGTCCAGGGTTGTCTTAGAACCCACCATTTAAGATACAACAACATTGTGCTTTTTCATTTGGTTGAACAGCTCTGACCAAGTGATAGACACAAAAACCATCAAGACACTGAATGGCTGCCAGGTCAAATGCTTGAACCCCCAATCCAATAATTTTAAGCATAGGCCACGTGTCTGAATTTTGCGTTGGACTTCTATCCATCACCAATCAACTCTTTCTCAGTGGCTTTCATTGCATCTGCAGTCATAAGTGCAACAACAGCTTTGTGTAGTGCAACTTCCGCCCTATGCAATAGCCTCTGAGCTTTCTCCCGCTTTAGTTTAGCCATGTTTGTTGCATGCTGAGCAGCGCTAGAAGCATCTCTCAACCTGAATTCGTCATAATCTAGACCACCAATCTGTTCAACTCTATGTCTTTGAAACCCATCTGGTGTGTACTGGTGCTTCACAGAAGGCCACTCTGGCAAACCCATATTATACCGAGATACTCCATTTCTCTTACCCATGGATCTTTGACTATCAAGCATCCCACCAACAATTGTAGAACCACCATAGGATGTATGCATCCCCATTTTCTTTGATTTGCTCCTGAGGAAGTTTGGATACTGAATCCTTTCGGACCTGCCACTGCTCGTAGATATAACTCCAGGCCATGATACATCTCTTGGAGAAAGCTTTGGTGATGATTGATACCACAAGGAAGCATCAGATTCATGGTTATGAGAAGAAATGACATATTTCTCCTCCCCATTGGAGAAGCCATTCAGCTTCCTACCTATTGACACAAAGAATGGAGCATTACAAAGTTAGAAAAGGATTTGAAGTAAAAAAAAATACATACGTTCAGGCAGGTAGAGTTGATACAGAACAGAGCATTCAACCAACTCAAAATACGACACTGCAAAATATGTCATGAATCAGCAAAACAGAGAACGGTCCATGCTCCATTTGGACAGTGTCAATATGAACATCACAATGGTAGAGAAAATCCAGCACATAACTTTGATTTTCAGAGCATTTGTAAGGCAATTGTGCTCATGCAAAAGAAGGAAATGGTACTTACTGAGAACTTGAATGCCAACTTGATCTCTGGAGAAAGCACCGTTATGTCCAGTTAACTTCCTTTGTGACCTTTGCTTTGAACCTTTATTGGGCACTTCAAGGCCACGTGGCCTCAAACAGAATGCAAACATTGGAGGCTTCTGAAGCTCATTCTCTTTGAATCCATTTGAAAAGCTGGGTATTTTGCTAACTGCCAGTTCCCACTCTTTCAATTGCTGCTGGTAACACTCCCACAATGCAGGCTAAATCCAGCATAAAGACAGACAATGAGAAAAGCAGTGCAACACTGATCGAGTTAAAGAATTTTAACAAGTTCACTACCAAATTCAACTCTGCGACACTGTAGGAATAACACTTACAGAAAAGAGGCTTTCTACCAGCCAAGTGACATGTTCATCATAAGCATGACAAAAAGAAAATAGTGAAGGTGAAATTTTATTCAAAAAGGTAAAGGCTAAAGACAACAAAATCAAACTAGAAAGATTTGAGCGAAAATCAAAGCATCAAACTCTCAAGCACAAATTCACACGATTTTCCTGAAAATAAATATCAAAATTCAACTATACCAGGATAAGCAGAACACGTATATTACATATACATGCATATTTATTTCGCAGAAACAAAGAAAGTTTTCAGAAAATCAATATCAAAGTTCAACTATACCAACATAAGCAGAAAGGTACATCAAGAGTTAGACATGCAAGACAAAATGTATATTGAGTACACATGCATATTTATTTTACAGACACAGAAGTAGGGTGCAGCAGTACAAACTGAAAACCACGAGAAAACCTTATGAATGTAATGTTAAGACCTAAAATTGTTCACAGTGCTTTGCCAAACCCAAAAATGAAACTAGACGAAGCAATCCAAATGATGCATAAAAGAAGCCAAACTGAACCCAGCCATAAGTGGGAATAGACTCTAAAAATAATGATATAAAAAATTGTTCACTGTGCGCTTTGCCAAACCCAAAAAAGAAACTAGACGAAGCAATCCAAATGATGCATAAAAGAAGCCAAACTGAACCCAGCCATAAGTGGGAATAGATTCTGATAATAATGATATAAACTAAACCAAGATGAGAATAGCACAAGCACAAACAAAAATCAAATTTATTAGACAAACTACAAACAAAACCCCGAAAACATGGTGGACTGCAAAAGAATGCCTCACTAGGCTTATTTCAAACAAATGCAGAAATGAAGCAGTCTTAGATGAGAATTCAGGGGCAGAACAGCATGATCCACCAAAGGAAGAGGAAAACAGATTTGAGAAAATTCATTTTCACGCAGAACACCTTACAGAATCTTCTAAAATGGAAATGAAACACTTGAGTCAGAAAGCTTAGGATATAACAACCACTAATACCATTAGTATGTAGTAAAGTTCTACTCCTATTTTCATGCAGGATATCTAGTATGGCTCAGCAAATCTGTTTTAAAGTAGCAAATCTATTACAAATAAATCAGTAATATGTTTCAGGTAGGCCAAGTTATATAGCCTTCTACTAATTCTTCCTACAGGTTCAGCAAGAAAGACGACATCCTATTTCTAAGGTACACATCAAACTGATCTAGACAAAACACTTGGTATGACATTCAATATAAATTTCAGTAAGTATTCAAAAACAAAAACAAAAAAAGTGGAAAAAAATGCAGACCTGAAACTGCCTGATCAAAGGCATCCCTTTTCTCTTCCTCTTTTGCTGCCAATGCTCATGAATTGCTTTAACAAGATATGTTGGGCCTAACCCATCCATAACCTGCTCTATCTCATCATGATTGAAGCTATCCTGCTGTCTTGCATAAGAAACTTTCTCAAACGTGTCCATGATTTTCTCAAACAACTCATCAGAAATGTCTGTTGGTTCATTCCCCTCCAAATTTGAAGAATTTCTCATTTTTGAAATGAAACCTTCATCATCACTGTCCAAGTCATATACTGCCCTAGATGGGTCTAGACCTATATCAACCTCAGTTCCTACTTGCCGATAATACTTTGGAGAGCTTCTTACAAATGGCACTTCAACTACATTATCATCACAGTCATCAACCAGACGAACCCCAGGAATCGGAATATTTTTAACCACAGCAGCGCGGACGTTTCTATTATAGCATTCTTCATGCATCTCTTTGAAAATATTCCACTGGCTTCTATCCACAAACTCCAAAGTCCAATCTTTACCACCTTTCCACATTATTGCATGTGTGTAACGGTTTGTTATTCCAGGCTGCAAAAACTGGTGTGCCTTATGTGTATATTTAGTCACACCAGAAGATTTCACCAGAAGTTTCCAATCCTTGTGATCAACCATTTCAAGAACAACTACTGCCCTACATTCTCTCCACCCACGATCCCCAACTATGATCAAGATATTTGCAATACACGAGAAAGCCTCAGGGTCTCTCTGAGGGCTTTCTGAACCATCAGCTGTCCACCTTGCACTATCAGTTTTTATTCTCTTGTAAGGACGACCCCTACGATGATGACTTCTGGGTTTTGAACCAAATTCATGACCCCCAAAAGGTAACAGATATGAAGCTGGACTTCTTGGCTTCTGGGTACCATTAGCAAAGCCACCACGGAAAAAATCAGACCTCGCATCTGACCACAGTTTAGGACGATAACCAAAAGAAGAAATAGAGCCAATCCTGTTTCGATGCCATGCACTTCTGGGTCCGGTTGGTTTAGGACTCTGGACAGCACACGCCAAATCTGTCGAAGACTCTTGTGCATTCGATGCTTCTCTGTAAAATTGAGACCTCTCATCTTGCCCATGTGATGCATTTAAACAACACATAAAACATCCTGTTTTTGACCTGTTTGGTAAACATTGTTCCTCAGGAACTGAAGAAAGTGCCTGTGACTCATCACATTGCCATGATCCCACCTGGCTGGGACTCCTTCCATGCTTTCCTGAACCATGCTCCTCAACAGAAGCTTCAATGGCATTCAATTCACTGCTTGAGAAGCCCTTTGACTTCGTCTGATCACCATCGCTGTTTACACGAAAAACATCAGTCTCAACCTTGGAACGTACACATCTAGAAGTTACTGTAACTCCTGGAACTTGGCCTGAAAAACCCTCAACAAAGGAACAGTCATGACCAGTCAGTGGAATAGCGTTCTCTAGACCTCCTTTTGGACCTGTTTCATCATGATTGTGGATGCTGATGGAAGCAACATTGTTTTCCATCAACAACTTTAGATGCAGACTTAAAAAGATGGTGGGAGCAGCAGAGAAAGAAAGGACAAAGGGAGGAAGCCTTCGAAAGTTATCAACATGATAGCGAGATGAGCAGTCCAAATGAGTAGCACAAAGCCTGGACCTTCTCACCATAACCTGGATAAAAAATTTAGTTACTACCAAAATGTAACTAAAAGTTACAGCCAAACCTGTACTTAACAAATCAAACCACTTTGCAATTAGTGTCAAGTATTCAAGTATCAAAAAGAGACCTTCTGCCAGTTTCACCAAAAAAATGCTCATATTCATCACAGGTGCAAAAAACTTGTGATGCCAACTATTGATGTTTTAAAACTGATCATTTGGACGAATCCCAACCAATGTGGTCAAAATCATCAGTTTGAAACCCTCTAAAGCATATGTCAAAAAAATGAATAGGAACTTCAACAGTCTATACCAAGAAAAGAGACCCTTTATATTATTATAATGGTAAGTACGATCTACCACTTTCAACAACCATTTTATGGTGCATGTAATTGCAAGAGACTCACCAGAATTCCTCAAGCAAACTATTGGTTCAGAAAAATTTTAACTTGAGAATGGTGCATAAGTATCCATAAAGAAAATGATAACAGTAAAACAAAAAATAATACACATTAAGAACACAGCAACTGTGTTGAACAAAAGAACCAAAAAGTACCTCATGTGATACCCTCCTGCCAGATGATAAAATGCCAGGTCTTCTGTCCATTCCCTCTTCAAGGATCCTGATATTAGCATAAGTACATTCAGAGAGAGGTAGCTCCTTCATAATTCTACAATGATGCTTAAGCTTGTTATCCAGGTATTCCCAAACTGAATTTTTAAGCTCCATGAAACTGTAGAATACAAATACCAGCTCCCTGCTTAGATCCTGAAAACCTGAAAACTTAAATTTAATCGAGGTGACAGGCAACTGCAGATCCACAAGCTTCCCATTCTTATTGGACCGATGGAAAACATAGAGAATCATACAAAGAAACTCTACAGCTTGAATTAGACACCCTTCAAACAACAAAAACCTCAACCCCACAAGGTTGTCCACAAAGAGCATCTCCAGTAGGACTTGAGGCCATAAGATCATCACAGTGCCACACCAAGTCTGTGGAGGAGAACAGCACCAAGAATATTTGGCACCAGTGGGACATTTAAAGACACGTCGCAGTGGTAAATTAGATACCAACTTTACTTTTCCTGATTTGACTGGATGTATAGATAATTTGAGAGAAGCAAAACTTTCACCATGCCACCATATAACATCTGAGCAATTCAACTCTTTCACATTACAATGTTGAAAGCCACCATCGTACTCATATTGTAGAAAATTTTCAGAACCAGCTCTAGCCAGACCATCATGTCTAGAGTTTTCCCCCAATAGTGCACCCAGTCTCCATTCTCTCTGACGGTAACGCCTTCTATAATAGACAAGAGTTGCCTTCCTATTGTTGGAGAATGCCATCATAGACCTTCCCGCAACATCTCTAATATCCATTCCCTCACAGCCCAGAGGATTTTCCAATAACCTGTTACTTGTTTTAGACAAACCCGCACCCAAGCACCCATCTGGGGTACCACCTGAATTCTCAGACAAAACAGAAGGCAATGAAGATGGTTTGTCCCACTTTTTAAGAGAGTTAGTTTTTACTCGATGATTTGACCTAGCCAACCATGATATGATCGTCTCCGTGTCCATAAACCCACCACTACTATTATCACCAACAGAACCAACATTCCCAGCAGAATCCTTCGATCCTCCTTCCACACATATTTTTTCAGTAGGAAGTAATAACAGCTTGAACCTCTCATTTTGAAGGTTAATCCACTCCTCATCTCGATCATCATATTTGACATGATGCAACTTCGTCGCTGGTTCATAATTTTTAATGAGCCCAAAGTACCAACTTTGGTCCAAGGGCCAATAAACTTTTATCCTCTTGTTTATGACCCAATAGGGATCAACATTCCCAACACTTAACTCATAGAAATGACGCCTTTTCCGGACCAGTCCTTTCTGCTTCCACTGATTTCTTGGTCGCAGCACTCTGCCTTGTGTGCCATCAGATGAGCTTTTACGTTTTCTATCAACGGAGTAAAATGAAGATTCATTGGCTGATTGAGTGGTGGATTCCGAAGGGTTACTGCAAAAACCGGTGCAACTTGGATCAAAACGAGAAGAGAGCATCCTCGCTGCATTCTGTTCCAGGTTCTCCTGATCATCATCTTCATAGTCTTTAAAAGTCCCATTGGATTTCTCATTTGAGGCCTTGATAGTTTGATTTTCACCAGGAAATATTCGCCTTCTCCTCTGACTATGCCGAGCCCTTCCTGAAGTCTCTCGTGAGACCGAGGCCCCACTTAATTGTACAGCACCATCTTCTTCTTTGGAACTCAAAGATGAAATGGTTTTATTGAGTCCATCGTGTTTAAACTCCTCCAGAATCCTCTCTTTCTTAAATTTACTGCTTGTTAACTTTCTTTTATGGACTTCAGAACTGCTTCTGCTACTAGAATTTGAGAGGCTAGTCACTCTCTTAGAACCAGAACTAATTGCTGGCTTACTTACATGATTGCTATCTAATTTCTTTCTGCCAAAGACACCCCTTGCATGCTGTGGGATTGATTTAACATTATTATCCTCCAAATTTTGAGAAGGAATGCTGTCATCCGGTAAATTCTCTTCTGAGGGCACTGACCTGTATTTCTTTGCATTCAGCTTTTTCCCTTCAAAAACAAACCCATTCAACTTCAAACCAACTCTTTTAAGATCAGGAGATCCAGAAGGAAAAGAATCGTCATCTCCCTCTTTTGAGTTTCCAATGCAAGTTTGAAAAGAACTGAGCGAAACCTCTTTTTTACCTTTCTTCCTCTTTTTCACTTGTGCATTAGGATTCCACTCCTTGGGGGAAGATCCATGCTCCGGCTTCACTCCCCTGCCTCCCAGACTCGAACCTTGGTTTTTTATCTCATCTCCTCCCACTGATAATTTAGTTTTATCCACATATAGACTCTGCAGATCCAAAGATCTAGAGTGTTTCGAGATTCTAATACTATCTGATCTTTCTACGCTACTTTCCATCTAGCGATCCTCAGCCCGGGTGCAAGAAACAAAAACCCCCAGTTTTCAGCATCCATCATACATGCTGCACGCATCAAAACTGCATTTCAGACAGGATATCTATGTTCGACAATCACGATCCGTGAAGAAAAACAGGAAATTTAATTCTATAACGCCAGCGAAGCAATCAAACCCGTCCGTGGCAAGATCCGGCCCCTTCAATTTACCTAAAATCATTTCGTTTCATCAAGGCCCCCGAAAAAAACGAAGAAACACGTACCCGGATAAAAATTGTCAAGGGCAAACGCGCTCTCCACCGTCCACCGCGATTTGCCGACAGAAATTCATCATTCCCCGCCTTCGAATCGCGAGATCCACGACTTGTTTCGGTTTTTCAAATTTTACCCCAGAAACGAAAACAGAGTTAGGGTTTCGTCGATTTCACGAGACCAAGGGTTTAGAGATTAGACAGGAAAAAAAAAAAGAAAAAAACATAAATTTTACGAACAAAAAATAGGGCTCCGCTGTCCCTCCAGTCCGACTGACGCACGATCTGGCCCCAACGGTGACGATCTATTCCCAGATTAAGAAAAACCCTAATAGCATTAAATGGATTTCGAGAATTTCGGAGTAGACGAGAGAGAAGTGTACGGCCAAGATGCGCTGAGTAGACGACACGGACGGACAAGATCAAACTCTAACCCCCTCAAGTAGTTCGATCTTTATGCAGGCGGAACTAAATTGGGAAAAGGCCTTCTAAGTCTTCTTACCGTGTTTTTTCTATCTAATACCCGAAAAAGGGAAAACATAACTACCCCGCGGCTTGTATAAAATATCGGCAAATGCCACTAGTCGACGTTTTGAAAAGGCATAGACTATTAGACCGCGCCCCCAAATCCAAATCTCGTTACTCGTTAGTTATTTAGGAAGAGGAGCAAAGTTCGGGTGACCCGCAGGACGACGCCAGACGGTCGCCTCGGGCGGTTTTCGAACGCCAGGTGGCACGCCACTTAGTATACGGCACAAACAGAAGTCAGGAGTGAATTTGCAGGGAAAATGACGTCCCGTGGACAAAAACGTGGACGGTTGCGCACGAGCCAACCTACCATTCTAATGGTCCGTTTGACTAACCTTGCGGGTGTAAGTGGGTCTGATAATCATCTCAAAGTGGGCCAAGACCTAAGTAATTAATTTTATAGTCTTAAATATGCTTCATATTGTTTTAAAGAGATCTTAATTTGAAATTAGGGTAGAAATTTTTTTTAGGTCTGTTTCAGTAATAAATCAAAGCAGGCTTCTTAAACCCATTGTTGATTATAATAGCTAACTCACCAACTACATAAAACAAAACAAGAGCAACAACGTCATCCAATTATCTCAACACCAAAGTGTATGATTCAATTAAAACACGAGGATTGCACATGAGCGGCAATGAGACCAAGTGTTGGAATTCAAGAGAGTAGAAAAGGCAACAACTGCTTCTCTTATCAAAGCAGGTGACATGTGTTTTGCTATTGTTTATGTCTAGTAACAATGTGTTGATTAACAAAGAAGGAATTTTGAAATATTTATATTCTGGCTTCAAGAAGCATGGAGTATAGCAGTAACGTGAAGCATGAAGTATAACAGTAACGTATCAATGTTATTGTTGTTGTTGAATGCTTACCTAGAATTTTGAATGTTGATTATCTCAAATCTTTTCTATGTTTTTGTTGAATGCCACGAAATCTTTTCTTTTGTTTCTACTCCCAACACTGCATGGAGTTCTCCATGTTGGCCAAAATTAACCTACTACAAATATTCTAAAAAACAAAGAGAAAAGCAAGATAAGGAACCGAGAGTAATCAGCATACAAGATCATTCCATATCCAAATTGAAAAATAAAGCAAAAATCATAAACACCGATAGAGGCCAATCCAAATCAACCAAAAATTAGAATCCCGACGAACTAGCGCAATATCATAAATACCAATCCTTCAAAGACTTCCAACAAGGAATCACGGGACAGGGTGAAAGAGTTGTGAATTCTGAAGAATGAATCTTGTGGCGTGATTTTTGGATTTATAGCAACAACAAATACTACCAACTCTACCTGATCTTTCGAGACTCAAACGGAAACTTTCCAAACAGAAAAAATGACCTACTAATACTATAATATCTTTGACGATAATTTTTTTTTGTCAATGGAAGTAACTTCATCAATCAATGGGAATAGCTTTGGTTTATCCCAAGATAACTTCATCAATCCGCAAGTTTCAAACGGAAACATACAATGGCAATGGTGTGCTGGTTTGCAGTCACCTTTTCGAATAGAAGGGCTTGTCAAGACACAACAATGAAACAAGTGGAGGTGGTCAGGAAATAACAAAGAGGATTCAAAATCAAGGTTGACACAACAATACCGAAGCAACAACAATGGAAGCCACTAGCAAACCCATTCTCAACTGAATAGAGTGATGATGTCTGAGTTCAAATGATAGTCTTCTTTCCTCCATGTAGAGTTTCTTTGATTTCTTGGAATAAAAAAACAAACTTCATGAGTAGAGTAATGACATGGGTTCCCATCTTAAAACAAAGAAAAAGATAAAGAAGTCAATCAAACACCAAGCGGCATCTGAAATGCTTACGGAGAGAAGAACTCATTCACCAAGCAACATCTAATAAAAAACTGGGTAGAGAAAAAAAGCAACTAAAATCCTGAAAATCAATCACCGCTCTGATACCATGTTGATTTTTAGGATTCCATAGGTAATAAGGTTAAGTAAAGGAGAGAAAAAAGGAGGAAAGAGGAAGAACAAATTAGAAAGAACATGATACACGTCCAAGAGAGAGGAGCGAAATGCATGTCAAGGGAAGATGAGGAAAGACATTAGGGTATTGGACTTAGCCAAACCCTCCCCCTTAACTTGTATTTATAGATATTAAATATACTAATATTCTTCACCCCAATAAGAGTGAATAAGAGACATAAATCATAAACTAATTACATCAGTGTCACCCTAATTACTAGGGGTGGCATCGAGCCGAGTCGAGCCCGACCCTCCTTATGTTCGAGCTGAGCTTGATTTCAATATTTCGAGCCGAGCCTCGTCTCGAGCCTAAAATTGTTATCGAGCTCGAGCCCAACGAGTTCGTGCCAAGCTCGAGCCTCAATATACATTTAAAACTTTTCAAAAAATATATATCAAATAAAATGTATATAAAATACATTTTACATAAATTTGGGCATAACCTATATATATAATACGTGTATAAGATCGGGCATAACCTCTACTTAAAATTAAGCATTATCTATATATATAATACTTGTAAAAAATTCGGCATGACCTCTACTTAAAATTGGGCATAATCAATATACATAATACTTGCATAAACACTCCATAAATACTCCATAAAATTGTCTATACATTCCATAAATACTCCATGAAATTGTTTATACACTCCATAAAATAGTCTAAAACTCCATACACTGGATAATATTATAAATAAACTTCATACAATAATCAAATACAACAAAATTAAATGAAATATCACTATCAATTTACAATCACCCAAATAAAAACTATAAATCCTTTAAATAAAATCCTATTACTATTTGAGACTTACTAGAAAATTACAAGAAATATTTTAAATTTTTCTTAGCAAAGTTAAATGGACCTCTTATTGCCTTTTCTAAGGAAATAAATAAAAATTAATAATTAATCTAATATATTATTATACTTATCAATAAATTTTTAATCACATAAAATGTCAAACACAAAATTGCTATGAAAATTGCCTCATGCTCAAAGTATTATATCATCAACTGTCAAATACTTATTCAAAATTTTTCTATATGGTTTTCTAACCCATCTTGGTAAGAAAATATTACTTAGAAAATTATATGATTTTTTAAAAATAATCTTTAATTAGAAAAATATTTTGAAAAAACATGAGGCACTAATGGTCCCTATATTTCTACTAAAAATGTCTTTTCAACATTTATTGAAAAAACCACTAATAGTATTTAGAAACGTATTTCTACTAAAATATCTTTTCAATTTCTTTAAGAGCCACGAGGAAGGGACAAAGAATTTTTTTTTCCTTGTTTATGATCTCGCACATAGGGGTGCATTTGAATAAATTATATATAAAATTATACATACATTTTAAAAAAATATAATGATAGGAGAGGTTCAGGATTGAATTTCAATAATGGATTAAAATGCACCAATATTAATTTTTTTTACTCCAATTGTTGTCTAGCTTGTAATCTGGCCATAAATTTACTATGGCCACCATAGTGCTCCTAGATGAAAATTTATATTATAGGAAAAACTAAAAATATTTTTCCTATGATACATATTCCCAAAAAAACCTTAAATAAAGTTTTATTACTATTAGTGACTTATTAGAAAATTACAAGAAATATTTTAAAATTTTCTTAGGAAAGTTAAATGGACCTTTTATTGCCTCTTCTAGAGAAATAAATAAAAATTAATAATCAATCTAATATATTATTATACTTATCGATAAATTTTTAATTAAATAAAATATCAAACACAAAATTATAATGAAAATTGCTTCATGCTAAAAGTATTACAACATCAACTGTTAAATACTTATTCAAAAAAAATTTATACAGTTTTCTACCCCATCTTGGTATGAAAATCTTACTTAGAAAATTATATGATTTTTAATAAAAAATTTCAATTAGAAAAATGATTAAAAAAATGAGACACTAATAGTTTATAGAAACTTATTTCTATAAAAAAAATTTTAATTTTTTCGATTGGAAAATGTTTTTTTTTTTACTTTATGATCTCGCACATGCCAGATCATCTTCGCGCGGGGGAGGGGGGAGATTATTTCTCCCCTAATTTCTCCCCTAAACTTAGGTTCTGGGTTTCTGCTAAGACGACGCGGAGGGAAGGGGGTTATGACGTCGGGGATGACGGTTGCGACGGAGGCGGCAGCGACGGAAGCGGCGGCGACGGAAACAGAGGCGACGACGAAGAGAGGAAAAAATCAAACGGTTGGCCACAGAGGCGGCCGGCGAGTAGCTGCAATGGCGGTAGAGACGACCGGCGAACAGCTGCGACGACGGTAGAGGCGGTGACAACAGCTGACGGGAGGGGCTCGGCGATGACGAGGGGAGGACTAAAATTTTCCCCCCTCGCTCTCGATCCCACTCCCGCTCCCCCGTTCCCGATACCGATCCGACTCACCTCGAGCCGGATCGCGAGCCGATGAACCGAACTTGGCTTCGATCGAGCTCGGCTCGAGATCGATAAATAACGAATTGAATCGAGCCGGTACCAAGCCGCTCGCGAGCCGGCTCTGTTCTAAGCCACCCCTACTAATTACATCATATCTTCCAACAAAGTATGAGCTCAATATGATTTAAAACTCAATAATCAAAGTTTTTGAAAAGTTGATAATAGGGTCCAATGAATAATCTAATTTGATAGACTACTTGACAACAACTTAATTGAATTCAACACTAAAGATTTTAAAATATTTTCAAGCAAGGTTCAACACAAAAAATACCAAGCATACACAATAGGATTTAAAATCAAAAGCACTAATACTCGAGCTCTTTGAAAAGTCCTTTCTCTTTTTAGCCATTTCTCTTTGATTTGAATATATCAAAACATTAGGAAAGTTGGGAAAGCTTGAATTTTTCTTTGCTTCACTATAGCAATACTTGGTGAAAAGTGTAGGGCGCAAAATCATTTAAGTAAGACTTGATTGAATAGGAAAAAAACTAGTTATTTTGATAGCAACCCAAAATCTTCAAAAGCATCAAGGAAGAAGGAAAAAGAAGCAAGAGAAAAGGTGGCACACATATGGACACATGCACATGTATGGGGGCATTGGAGCTCAAGGACAAAAAATGGAAAAATGACACTTAAGGGCAAAAGAGGGGTAGAAATGGGAGTCCAACCTTCCACTTTTTGATGGATTCCTAGAATCTCTAGAGATAAGATTGTAATTGATTTAGAAGTTTCTTGGATTCTCTTATTTGATTTTGTAATTTTCCCTTAATTGATATAATTAGGGAGCCTATTGATTGAGGAGTTTCCCTAAACATGTAATGAAAAAAAATATGAATAAGGGTCTTGGTTGAAGGAAAAAATAATCTTCTATTCCCAAACCTCTCTTAGTCTCCTAAAATTCGCCTTCCCTCCTCTCTCTCCCTTTCTCTCCCTCTTGGCATCTATACCTCTCTTCGTCTCTCCCTCTTTGCTCCCCTTGCCTAGAAGTTTTTTTGCTTGCTTCTTCCAAGATCCTCAAGTGGTCCCTCTTGCCCCTAAGAGCTCCTTGCTCACACACATAATTCCCTATCCCCTATATCATCTCATCTATACTCTTCCATCAAAGCACTCCATTCACACACAACATTCCAGTCTTTTCCTAAGACTTCTAGCCCTATTTCCGTTCTTGAAAGCTTAAAACATAGGACCTTGAAGAGGTTTATATCATGTTTAGAGTTGTTTTCTCTCAGAAAATTACCATTTTCTTTTAGAAAAATTGGCAAATCAAGTGCAAGAAATTTTCTAAAATACTTACAATTATTTATTTTAATTGCTAAGAACAATGAGTAAAGACAAATATTTTATGCAATGAGGATCAAGTTTAGTTTTTCCTTGGAAGAGGTTATGAATTAAAACACACACACCCAAAAATTCGAGTTAGAATGGGAAAGGGTTGTTGTGTGGGTACAATATAAGAAAATGAAGTCTTATTGTCAGAGTTGGTGGTTTGGGTTAAGTACTCTGTTTTTCGCACCTAATAGACCGGTCTTTTGGGTTGTATTGGTTAGGTGCTTGATACTACTCAAAAGATCAGCCTGTTAGGTGCGGAAAGCAGAGTACTTAACCTAGACTACCAAATCTGACACTTATGACCAATAACATTGGAGGGCATGCGGTTAATTAGAAAACAATTAGTCAACACAACATATGGCTAGTAAAATTGAAGAGCATTCATGGACAATAAAAGAGCACAAGGAACCTCTAGTAAATGCTTATTTTCCCTCTTAGTTACATTGTTTTGTTGAGGTGTGTGAGGACATGAAGTTTGATAAACCATACCCTTCTTTTGACAAAATTATTGAAATTGAGAGGAAATATATTTTTTGGCATTATTAGAAGGGAGGACCTTAATATTCTTTTAAAAATGAGTTTCAACCATATAGTAAAATGATTCAAAAACAACAAAGACTTCAAATCTATCTTTCATTAAAAATAACCAAGTGACTTGAGTGCAATCTTCTAAAAAATCACAAAGTATTTTAATTAGATAACACTAGGAACTTGAACATATCCCTTTACATCTAAATTTACTAAAGAAAAAGGACTCAAACTAACTTTCTCAAATTGAGAAGGAAAGGAACTTTTGTGATATTTGCTTAACTCACAAACGTAAAGATGAAATTGGCTTTAAGGAACTAGTGACTTCAATATGGTCAGGGAAGGATGCCCCAACAAATTATGCCATTGAAGAGCATTATTTGATGAAGCACACATTGCTGAAATCGTAGCAAAATCCAAAAAAATAAAGACCTCCTTTCTCATGGCTGCCACTAACCACCTACTTGGTTTGGCTGTCTTGAAAAATACAATAAAAAAGGTGAAAAGTAGTAAAAAAATTTAAATTCGTGGTAATTTGACTCACAATCATGAGACTCAATGGAAATTGAAGCACAAATAAGTCATCTGACAAGGCAATTTTGGTGAAGAACCAATCCCTTGAACTTTTGTTTGTGAGCTATTCGCTATAGACACAAATTGGTTAATAGTGCATGAGAACAATAGATAAATTACCTAACTTCCCAATAAGATGTTCTGAGGCACCTGAGTCAATAATCCAACAAAAAGAGTTTAAGCATAAAAAAGAAAAAGACATATTTGTACGAATAGTGGCAATAGTGGTTGGAAGAGTACCAAAAGAAGAAGCCAACATACTCTTGATTTTTTGAAGAACTTCATAATCTTTAATAGTAAATGGCTTAGAATTTGTTGGTGGGAAGGTTTTGTTTTCTTTTGAAATGCCAACCACTTTACTCATATGTGTAGGTTTACCATGTGGCTTCCACCATCTCTCAACCCAGTGATTGTTCAACCCACAATAAGAACAAAACTGAGGAGTAGAAGAGTCTCTAAGTTTGAAGACTCTTTAAAACTTCTACCCCTATCCCTAATTTCAAAACATTTGCCTTGGCCCATTCCTTGATACATGGTTGATGTCTTACAAGGTTCAGTTTTTTGCTCAGTCTACTTGGCTAGAATCCAAAACATTGTAGCACATATGTCGTCAAATGAGGGCTTCGTAGATGAACTTAGAATTTGGGTTTTGGTAACATCTAGGTATGGATATAAATTAGCAAGCCATATAGCTCCAACTAATTCCTCTCTTTGTCATTACTGAACAACAATCTTTGTGGAGTAAGGTTGGGCAATCTTCCACTCTTACAAGAATCTTGTTAAATGGGTAAAGTACTCATTGAGATTTTCTTATCGGTCTGTATTGTATAAGACATGAAAAACATCATAGAAGAATAGTAAGTTGAACATAATATTTAAGCTAATGTGCACATATTATGAAGATAATATGATGATAATATGAGAATACTATGAACATAATAAGAACAAAATATAAGTGTAATATGAAATTAAGGTGAACATAATATATAAGCTAATGTGAGTACAATATGAACATAATATGATCACAATATATGCATACTATGAATATAATAGGAGCATAATTTGAGTAACATGAACATAACATGAGCATAATATTAAACTAATTTAACTAGCCTGTTAGGTTTGGTTTGGTTTTATAACACCGTCAAAAACTCTAACACGATGACAATGATATTTATTCTACAAACGGGAAAGACATCGTATAGGATCTCAATTTAATAAAGTAAATATACCAACCAATAATTGAACCAAGGTCTATTATTATTCTATCACAAGATTTATGTATCCTACCATTTACTTATGGGTCTTATTGGAGAAAGAGAATTTCAACTACCTAGAAATTTTATTACTTTATCCATAGCTCTAAAACTCAATTTGAGTTGCTCTACCCCAATTGTGTTATCTTAGACTTCCAATTCTAATTGAATTAGTCTCATAGTTAGTGTAGCCAGACTTATTGGGGAGCAAATATTTACTCTAGAAACCACATTCCATCAAGGGAATGCCAAAAAATATTAATCCAGTTTTAAACACATTAAACCCCCTCTAAATGAGAATTTCGATAATTTTAGAAAAAAACTTATGTGACACTCATAATAACTTTGGGAACTTCAAAACCCAAAAGTAGATGAATGATTTGGAATTATTTCGAAAAAAAGGTAAATGCTATGATAATGCTTATATTTTTGTTACCAAGCTTACATTTTCTTTGTTTATGATTGAATGTAAATGTGTCTACATCTAGTTTGTGTTGAACCGAGTCTCCTCTTCAAGATGGTCCTTTTACCAGTTACTAAGAAAAGAAAACTGGTTGAAAGAAAGATAACTGTAGTTTCTTAAAAATAGTTGTTCTAAATCTCCTATTTTATCGGTGTTCTCTAAGATCAAAGACCGCTTTGACAAATTTGTTGGAGATTAAGCTGCAAAGCTTTAAAACCATAATCGAGTTTGGATCAAGAGAGTCTTTCTTCTCAAGCGAATGTCCATGGAAATAAGAATTTTGGAGAAGCTCTTACGTCCTCAAACTCTCTATCTCTCTCTCTCTTGACGCTCTTGTTTGATTGACAGAATCGTACCAGAAAAGATGAATGATCTTCTTTCGGTATTGTTCTTCAAACTAAGTCCCCACTTATGGATTAAGGTTTCTAAAGAAACATTTATGTGACAAGAATATTATTGAGTCTTTCTCTGTGTTTCCATAGCGATCGCTTGAAATGGCCAGAGGCCAACCTTCGAGAGAGGCAGATACTGAAAGTGGGCGTCAGAATGCTGATTCAGATATGGGGATGGAAGGATTTTTCAAACAGGTTAGATCTAATGCAGTCTCTATCTATTTCTTTCTCCCATGTTTGCTGTTTTAAGTTTTTAATAGGTCCTCATTCTTGAAGAAAGAAATGCCCATTTCTGAAAAGAAAAAACAAGATGTATGAGAATATTATTAGATTCTCCGATTTATTAATAACTCTACTCTAGCATATAATTAATGGGCATTTGACTCTCATCCATGTTTTGATGATAGCAACACTTAGTTGTTCTAAGAAATAAAAAATTTAGCATTTTAGATGCATATCCTTCAAGTACGGCTGATCCAATACGAAAAATCATTTGGTATGAAACATGCGAAACGGCTATCTCAACCGTTCGATCATTTATGAAGTCATTTGGATCCTTCAAAAGACAAAAACCAAAGGTCGGTGCAAAAGAACTAGCATAACCAAATTAAGACCGTAAGCTTCGATTGTGTGTCATCACCTTGAAGAAGCACCCACAAGAAAAGAAATGAAGAACTGGATATTAGAGTCTATGTCACTTAGAAATTCTCAAGACTCTATGCATGCATTAGATTCACAGATTTATTAATAACTGTACTCTGGCAGGTGAATAAAATAGAGGGAGAGATCGAGAGTATCGGACCTTATTTGCAGAAGTTACAGGTACCAGATTTACGATTTCATATATTTCAGTTTTATGCTGTGAAGGCCCTCGGTGACATCTAACATCACACATATAACACAGGCTGCTAATCTGGAATCACATTCTGTAACAAAAGCCTCCGCCATGAAAGGTGATCTACGGAGAGTCCCTCATCGTTTATTGGCCACTGTGCTTCTGTAGCCTAACTGCTTCTTCTCCTCTGATCCAGCAATCAAACAGCAAATGGAGAGAGATGTTGATGAAGTTGGGAAGATTGCTTTGAAGCTTAAAATGGCCATTGAAGAGATGGACAAAGATGTAAGTTGTTAATCTTTGAACTGGTTTTAGGGATGAACCAAATAAACCAAATAAAGGACGTTCAGTTGTATTTATGCAGAATATGGCGAACAGGAAAAAACCAGGTTGCTGTAAAGGTTCAGGAGTCGATCGATCCAGAACGGCAATGACAGTGTAAGTCAACTGCATCACTACCCACACCATTAATCTTGATCTCCAACTCTAAACATCAACTATTTGAAAATATAGAAGTTTCACATAAACCCCTGGTAACCATTACCATGCAGGGCACTGAAAAAGAAGTTGAAGGATCGTGTCACTGAGTTTCAGGTACTTCATCACTCTCTCTTACAACACCAGGCCAAGATTTTGTATCGTTTAGATCTTGATATCTTCTTGTCTGGTTCAAATTTCCAGGATCTGAGAGTAAACATCCACAACGAGTATCGCCAAGTTGTTGAAAGAAGAATTTATACAGGTTTTCTATCTCTTGACGTATCGAATAAGTTTACTTTGTACCGTAGATTGCTACTGATGCCATTTAATGGTTTTTGTTGGAGCAGTCACCGGAACTCGACCAGATGAAGACGTAAGAGCATTTTTTTTTTTATCCCGGTTTTGGAACTTGAGTGATTTACATTGTTAAAACGAATTAATGATGATCTTGCAGACGATTGATCAACTCATTGAGACAGGAAACAGTGAGCAGATATACGAGAAGGCCGTTCAGTGTCATGGAAGAGCACAGGTTAAGCAACAAAGCAAACTAAAACGTTTGGAAATGGAAATGGACTTGTCTTGGAATCGTGATTTCTCAAAAACCAATCTTTTTTTACAGATTATGGACACACTGGCAGAGATTCAAGAACGGTGTGACACAGTAAGGGAGATTGAGAAGAAGCTTTATGATTTGCAGCAGGTATCTTCTTCTCTTTCTATCCATTCATACACTAATGGCTTTTAAATCCTTATGAAGTGTGTTTGTGTTGTAGATGTTCATGGACCTCTCTGTGTTGGTCGACGCACAAGGAGACTTACTGGATAATATTGAGACCCAGGTAACGGGAACTGGTTAACAGAAGATGAAAAACAGAAAACTGAGAAAATCCCATCTCTTTTCCATGATGTTTTGTTTTTTTTAACTGAAACCCAGCTCAAACTCGAGAAAAAACTTCATAAATCTTACCTTCAAGAGTTTCCTCATTGCTTTAGTCTCAAATCTGTTCAGGTCTCGAATGCTGTGGATCACGTAAACTCAGCACAAGTCGTCCTACAAAAGGGGAAGAAGTCTCTACGGAGCAAGAAGAAATATATGTGCTTTGCTATTATTCTCCTCGTCATCATCATCATCGTCATTTTTCCTGCTATTCTCAGGTCTGTCAAAAATGTATAAGCAGAAACGGAGATGGAAGTGGGCAAGTGACCATTTTTTTTGCAAAAGAGGCTAAGCTAGACTATACGAGAAGCTTATATGTAAATCATCCATGATCGTCTACCTTAATGCAGAAGAATGTAACTCTTGTTTTCATTAGACATTTTCACAGCTTGAAATTAATAAGAAGATGTGGATCCGGTGACTCTGCAACCCGATCTCCTCCCCCTGTTCTTAAAACCTAATCTAATATGTAAATTAATGGATTTTGATTATTGGATATTTATTTTTTGATATTATTTAAAAAAATCGAGGATGTACATGAGCACGGTAAGCGTTTCGCAGCCACCGGTTTCTCTGCCAGACCCGTTTCCTCGTATAGCTTGTTGTCAAATGACAAAACTAACCTCCTCGCTTTTTCCCAAAAGGCTGATGTTAATCACTGACGGCTGACGGTCGCTATGTGCTTCATATCCAAATTCCAACGAAATGCGAGTCTTTCTTTCTCATCTTCACAGCCTCAAGGTTTCTACTGCTGCTGTTGCGTCTTTTCTCCACGGACCCAGAGATCTTCGTTTCAGTCGTTTTCGTCTGTGCAGAAGCTTCAAGCCTTCCGATAGTGCTCGAACTTTTACCGTTATGGCGGCAAGTGAAGACTTCGTTAAAGGAAATGTCTTCCCTAACGGAGTTGCCGTCATCACCCTGGATCGGCCCAAAGCTCTCAATGCCATGAATCTAGGTCTTCTGATTTATTTCTTTAACTTGTTTTTCACTAGATTCTCTCCACTTAGTTGCCATCGTAGCTATCACTGTCTCATATTAGTGCTTGTTATTGTTGAATTGCTCTTGAGTGATCTTGTTTGAGGCCATTCTATTTGATTTTTGGATAGTTTTATTTTTGTTTTTTTAGATATGCTCTCTTCATTTGTATTTTCAGATTGTTCATGCTGATTGATACGTTTTCAGACTTCGATTAGTTAAGACATCAGGCCTTCTAATCATTTTGGTTGCTCTGTGGAAATGTATTTGTGAGTCTAAAACTTTCTAATCTGTGCTGCAGAGATGGATTTGAAGTACAAAAGTTATTTAGATGAGTGGGAAGCAGACCCAAAAGTGAAGTGCGTTCTGGTTGAAGGTAGTTCACCTCGAGCATTTTCGGCAGGTAAGATAAACAAAGAAAAGGAGCTGGAATTCTTTACAGAAGTTTATAGTTTTCATTCGAAAATAAGGTTTATATTTTCTAGCTCCTTTTAGGTTGTTTGGTCTTATAGTTTCTCTTTGTATTTATTTTAGTCTTCTGCTTTTCGGTTACCCTCTGGGCATTGGGTAGGTTTTGAGGTAATGTATATGGCCTGCAGGAATGGATATTAAAGGTGTAGTTGCTGAAGTTCGAAAGGATAAAAGCACACCTCTTGTGCAGAAGGTCTTTTAATTTCGTATATTTTGTGTTATGAGTGCTTGTGTTCCATTTATTTTAACTAATGATGCGAACACTCTTTACTCTTTACTCTCTTGTTGTTCTCAATTCTTAACAATTGATAAACCGAGTCTTAGTGTGATCTGCAGGTGGTGATGTGAGGCAGATCACAACAAGACGTGAAATATCAGACATTATTGAGGTTAATTTGTGCATTCCATAATCAAACAATTGAACTTCATTGTGTTTGTCCAAAATTTCACTCTTATATGGTGCCATATCATTTGTGTGATATATGTGTGTGTTTGTGTCTATGTGCATGTGTGCGAGAAACAGAGAGAGGGAGAGAGAGATTGGCACACTCACTCTTGTATCTACTAGGTTCATCTTTGACATGATGAATTCATTCTAATAGATGACAACTCCTTGCTTTTGGAGAGGATCAAGACTTCAAGCTTGAATACCTCTCTTCTCTCTCTCTCTTCCCTGTTCCCTGTTTTCTCTGTGAACATCAAAACCTTCCAAATTAAGCAACGTTGGAACCCGTCAAATATTACCGATAATGTTCTTTATTTTTTAATCTTCATTGAATCCTTTAAGAACCTGAAACTATTGCCTACTGGTTGTTGTTTAAACCCCAAACAGTTGTTTAGTGCTCTACATCAGATAATCAATTATAAACTAAGATTCTCAATTTTTATTCTGAGAAGAAGAACACTAAGTTCCTGATTAATTTCTCTATTTCAATAATGAATTGCTTGTTCTTCATAAAAGTAAAGGTTTGGATTTTGAAAATATAATCATCATTATAGATGGTCTTTTGAAATTGTCCAAGTAATAATAGAAGTTAAGTTAGGAGTACTGTTTAAGTACTAAAGTTAAGCTAGGAGTTTCATTTTTTTTTTCCAAAAAAAAAAAAAAAAAACTCCTTGCTTGATCGAGTACGTATAGAAGTTAAGCTAGGAGTTTCTGTCTTATTGTAAGTTTTATGTTATTGGCTTGTTGAATCTTACTCAAACAGGGAAGTATGTAGATTTTGATTAAATGACTGCTGGGAGTAAACACCCACCTTAATACCATCTTCTTCTCCTAGTCTTCACCTGGCAAACTCTCTATCTATCTCCTAGTAATTTTTTTTATCTCTGTTTTTTATTGCCTACTTTTCCGAGCAACCTTAGTTCATTAACCTTGTGTGACTCAGATTATTACAGATATGTTAAACAGTTGCCAGCTTTGGGCTTCCCTCAGAAAAGAAGAGCAAACAATGAGAAAAAAATACAAGTGAAGCTGATGAGGAGATGGAAATTTTTTTACAAGAGATGCCTTCCCACAGCTTGAATAAGACTCATTGCCTGTTGGGATCTGGCTTTGACAGACCTACAGATTAACTGACCTTTGTTACACTTAAGAATGAACTTGTACTAATGCCCTGCTTGAAACCCTCTTATGGTTTCAAGGTCTTGAATTGCTTCTGTTTATGGGATTGTTCTGGCATCTTCATCTTTGTGAAATACCCCAACTCCATTGTTTCATGTTTAACTGATTAAGTTAGCTTTACAGTTTTTTTTTTTTTTTTGTTATGCTTGCTTTATATTATTCTTCACTAAATATATTTATGTAGATATACTTATGTTTGATAGTTCCCGTTGTTCCATAAAGCTGCCACTTGGGTCATTCTCTTAAACTTGCTAAATTTGGGTGCACTCTTGCAGGTATTTACTGCAGAATATTCGCTGATATGCAAAATATACGAGTATAAAAAGCCTTACATTTGCTTCATGGATGGTGTAACAATGGGATTTGGAATTGGTCTTTCTGGTCATGGGCGCTACCGCATTGTCACTGAGGTACTTTTGCTACCCATATGGAGTGCAGTAAAGAGTTGCATTGTATTTTGTTTTTATGGCAAAAAATGTGATAATCTCATTTGGTATGATACCAGAGAACTACTCTTGCAATGCCAGAAAATGGTATTGGCTTATTCCCCGATGTTGGCTTTGCTTATATAGCTGCTCAAAGTCCCGGCGAAGGAGCAGTTGGTACTCCTTGCAAACTTTTGATCATTATACCTTTTCTATTCTTTATTTCATTTCTATCTTATTATCCTTGTTGTTGATGTTTGTCTTTTAAACTGGTAACTTCATTTTCTCCAACCTTTTAGTATTACATGCACGAATGTATCTGTGGATTGAACCTTAGGCTCGTGACCGGGGGTTGGGGGGTTGCCTTGTTCCTATGTGAGGTCTTGCGTTCAAGTCGACTAGGGTCAAATTAAAAAGCATTTTGTCAATAGTTGATATTTCTCATGGATAAAAGCTGCAATTTTGCTCTTGACCTTTTCTTGGGAGTTACCTATTAACAATCTTATAAAGAGAAAATTATTCCATTAATATATAAGTTTGTTCATTGTTATCTCTTTTAGTCAAGATTACTGGCTTGAGAATTTTGCTCTATGTCATGCATGCTTTTGTTTATGCTGATTTGCTGGCCTCAACCCTGTTAACTTTCTGGCAGGTGCTTATCTTGGTATGACTGGAAAAAGGATCTCATCCCCTGCTGATGCGCTCTATGTAGGCCTTGGAACTCATTATGTTCCATCTGGAAACTTAGGTTCACTGAAGGGGGCACTTCTTCAGCTCATCTTGTAATTTCTGCAATCCTTTTTATTGGTAGTTTCTATTTTAAGGTTTTTGTTCCAATTGCATTACTTGAAACTGATTGTCAATCTTTTGCTGATATGATTATTCAAGCTTGACAACATTGACTTTAAAATTTTTTTTTCTTCACTAAAAATTGGGATGTGGCAAACCATGGAACATGAAGCTTACTTTTTTTCATCTACTCATGTCAGTATTTTATTTTGACAATTGTACTCACTATATTGTCAGAGGATGCAGTTTTCTTGTATTTAACTATGCAATGTGACTTTTTCCCTGCCATTGGATCAATCTTCTGTTATCTAGTTGTTGGGATTTCGATGCATTTATTGAAATGTTTTTAAGTTTTTCTAGTCACATTAACAGTTAAGTGGTTCATTCAGCTCAGATGACCCACACAAGGATGTTGAGGCTCTCTTAGCAGGAAATGCAAAGGAGCCTGAGTCAGAGTCACAATTGAAGATGCTTTTACCTCAAATAGTTGCAACCTTTGGAAGGCACAAGTCTGTTCTTGAGATTATTGAAGAGTTGAAGAAACACCTGCAGTGCACTGAAGCTGAAGGTGCGATAATATTCTGATCACTCTGTGTTTTAGGCAGAGGAAAGTAGCCAATGATGTCCATTTCCATCTATTTATATTCAAATCCTCATAAGTCAGAAAGACATTTCCATCTGAGCAAAAATGTGAAGCGCTAGGTCAACAACGATGAAAGACAGAGGAGTTCCTATTTTTAAGTTTGTAATCTAGGTAAGGGTTGTGTTTGTAGCTGATCTCATGTAAATGTGTCTGCCAATGGCCTGGCAGACAAGTTGGCCAGGAGGGAATTTATAGATTGATCATCTACCGCTCATTGTCAAGATCAATGAAAAACAATAGCTAAAATGTAGAGTGACAGAAATCCTGTGAGAGTAACATCTATTTGATATGAATCATTTTCATCATTTGCTACAAGTAGTATTGAGAAATTTTTTTTGCATAAACACCTAACACCTTTTTTCACACTTTAAAAGGCCTCTTTTATTGTGAATCTCCTTTTTTATCTTACATTTTGTTCTTTATATCCTAGTATTGCTTCAAATTTATCTGAGCTTTCATCCGATTTAATTTGAAACTAAAACGGCAGTCAATTTTGTGTGTTGAAGAGCTTTACTATTATAAGGTAAAAAATACCATTGTATTTTCTTGTTCTTAACCATGAGTGTCATGCTTTTTTTACCTAAGGCCGTTTGGTCTAGTGGTATTCTGTTTACATTAGGTGCGTCAGGTCGCGAGTTCGAATCGCGCCATGCCCTCTCAAAAAAAAAAAAAAAAAAAAAACATGGGTGTCATGCTATTCAGGTAGAGACTTGATATTGTTTAGAGAAAATACTTCAGAATGATGTCTTTTTGTGGAAAGTCAAAAACAGTAACTTGTTGTATTGTTGCACCTTCAAAAAATGTGCTTTTCTTGCTTCTATTGGCATGTTATGAAGTGATCAGCATTTCTAGTGATTCAGTGTTTATTAACAATGCAGTTCCTTGTTCTACTTATGCTGATTCTGATTTTCTCCTGGCAGTGGTAGGATGGGCTAATGATGCAATTCAAGGAATGGGAAGGGGTGCTCCCTTTTCTCTCTGCTTAACAGGAAAACATTTTTCGGAAGTTGCTTCAGCACAAGGAAATTGTGAACATCCTCTGTCTAAGGTGAGTGTTCAAGCTTCTTTTTCTCTCATTTGGCTTCAAATATTTTTTGTTTGAAGGTGAGTTAAAATGCATGTGTTTTTCTGTTGTTGTGGCATGCAGTTAGGTGGTGTGATGAAGACCGAGTACCGGATAGCTGTAAGGTCCTCTCTTCGTAATGATTTTACTGAAGGTGTCCGTGCAGTCTTGGTGGACAAGGATCAGGTTTCTTTAGACCCAGACTTTCTTTCTATGGTACTACAAAGCTATTGAAGTTCTAGTTAGGTATCCAAAATTTGGACAAGTTCTTGTGGGCAAGCTCCTATGGGATAGGTGTGTTGTGGTGTCCATGATATCTGAGATTTGGCTCTTGTTGTAAAAAGGAAGGGAAATCAGCATGGTTGCCCATATTTTCGAGTCCAGGGATAAATGCCCATGTTCTCTAGTGACAGCTGTTTCTCTTGCAGTGGCTTCAGTAGAAGTCAAAGTATTCACCCCACCAAGCTGTTCATCCCTCTCATTTATGAGATTCATGACATTTACTGCTCTCTATCCATCTCATAGGTGCATATTTCCCTTTCTGCTAATAGGGAGGTGGTACTCTCGGCTCTCACTCTTTACTTGTTCCTTAAGGTTTTTGCTTTTGTTGCTTTTATTGGCCCCCTTGTTGATGGGAGCTTTGTTTTATTCGGAGAAAAGATGCATGTCATAGTATTCTTGGAGTTTTTTCCCCTTCAAGTCGTCCTATTTTTATTGTTAGTAATAGAAAATGCAAGCAATGTTACCCGCTATTTGATTCCCCAAAAAAGCTGGAAATTGGTAGTAATTCACTTGTCATATCATCAAAGGATTGCCTATTAATTTGTGTTCATTCATTGCAGAAACCAAAATGGAATCCTCCACGGGTGGAAGATGTTGACATGAAGGAGGTGGCTTATCTATTTGAGCCTTTGGAGCCAGATACTGCAGAGCTGGACGTGTAAGCACTTCATCAATGGCTTACTCGTAATAATAATACTAGTCAAATAAGGAGGTCACTTACTAAGACATTTTAGATTAGTTGGCTTTTCTTCAATCTCCAAACCAAAGTGCCCTTTATAGTTAAAATATGTTTGTCAGTATGTTTTTCAAAACGGGATTCCCCAAGGAGCATTTGATGAATGAGGATGAGATGAATAAGGAAATGAAACTCCCTATGTTGGATTTAGACTTGTGAAACCTAGTTAACTGGAAAATCCCTTTGTAGGTTTAGTTGGATAATCTAGTTGTTGTTGAAAATCAAAGTGAGTGTGTGCTATTGGAAATTAGTTGTTGTGGTCAAATGAGTAGAAGAAGTCCATTATAATTGACCTTAATCTTTTGTAGATGTCATAATACAACCTTAACTTGATGAATTAAGTCCGAGGTGCAAACTATTTGAAAGTGGATTAGCAATCCAAGATAGGATTTAAACCATTATAAATGTTCTGTGTGCTTTATGTTTAATTGTTTGTATGTTCACTTTGGCTTGAACTCTGATTTTAATATTTACATTGCACATTAAATTGTATGAAATTGTAAATAGACTCAAGATCTAAAGTAAAAGAAATTAACATATGAGACAAAAAATTAGTAGAAAAATTAACAAACCCCTTTCCCCCTCTAGGTTTGTTCCATACTAGATATAACATAAGTGTAACAGGATAAGAAACAATTTGGATTTAGTACTCTCCAAGCTACAATATTCATGTTTCCCTCACAATTATTAAAAAAACTTCGATCATGATAAAACTCCATAATCATGTTATATGTACATTATCCAAGCAAGGGACTCCATGATTTCACCATCAGTATTCTCCCATTCACAAGCAGAGTAACTCCTTTGAGAATATCAGTTATTTGAATGAATCTTCACCAATTTGTTGGTTAAATAATATTTATCAGGGTTTTTTTACCTAGAGTTAGAAACTGATGAGGGTTTTTAAAAAATGTGAGTTATCATCATCACCCAAGTCGAAGTAGATTGTCTCTAGTCTAGAAAAGATGAATCATCTTCTTTCGGTATTGTTCTTCAAACTAAGTCTAGAAAAATTATATGGGTTGGTAGTCTTCTCCTTAAGCTAAAGAATGTGCTTGAGGTTTTTCTAATATTGTTAGAAGATTAAAGAAGAAACTGAAGAATTTATGTTTATGAAGTTATGATTAAGGAACAAGATCTAGCCCGACTTGTTCCTCATTTATCCTACTGTGTTTTTTTTTTTTTTTTTGTTCTTTGTGAACCAAACCAACCATTTCAACTCAATTAAAATTATGCTCCATACTACCCTTCGATCCATCGAGAATTACTCTACCTGAACCACATTGTTAACCTTGAACCAGGTCTGATTATTCTTCTTTTTAGTTTTATTCCTTTTACTCTCTTTTTATCCCATTTTCATTTTTTTTTTCAAAAATTCCACATTTTTTTGGTTTTTTCTTTTGACTTCTTATGTTATTTTTGATCCTTTATATTAAAAATTCAAATTAATTATATGCTTTTGTTTTTTCTTAGGAAAATTTTTAATCCCACCATACTTCTTGTATCGGTCTTTGTTGGGAACATTAATTAAGAGTTTTCATTTGAGAGTTTTCACTAGGCGAATTTCTTTTTATTTAGTCTTTTGGAAGGTATTCGCTAGTTTTGTGTTTCATGTGGGTGGCAAAAGAAAGTGCTTATTGAAGGGTGGGTTTAACTTTTCTTGTCAATTTATTTATTATTTCATCTTTCGTCTTCAAACTCGATTCAATGAAATTATTCCTCAATTTTTTTTTAAAAAAATATTGTCATTGATTTTATTCAAAATACGTATTTTTTTAAACCGACATTCATGTTTTAAAAAAAATTAGAAATTGTTTTAAAATTTTCTTAAAATATAGCTTTTTATTCTCCAAATCAAAAGTTAATTCGTCATTAATTATTTTAGCCTTAATAGAACTGTCTGATTTTTATCCTTTTTCCCATTGATCTTATTTTCACCATTCACAGGGTCTAATGGGATGGGTAGGGGATGCATGGACCCCTTTCCATACAAGAACCAACTCAACCGAGTTTGCACGTCCATCTAAGCTTTATGCACGTCTATATAGTTTCATGTAAAATAAGCCTATTAAACGTCTGATGTAAGGAAAATCACAAGGAAAATCGTTCCACATGATTTAGAGGTCCGAAATGGAAATGAGTGATGGTAGATGGACAACCAATGAGGAAAGTTGCATCAAAGTTAGCAATTGTAATTGGACTATATGCAAGGATAGGCAACTATTTTCCATTTCTTAAAGAGTGGGAAGAACTATCAACACGTAATTGTATTGATGTTACGAAAGAAATACTAGTAAGTTAATTTATGTTAGTGTTAAAACTTAAGATTTCATGATGTATAATCAAAGTAGAAGAAGATTAAGGGGTAAGAAGAAGAAAGAGAGTTGTGGAGAGAAGATTTAAGAGGAGAGGAAGAAGAGTGACGAATTTGGAGAAAGAGAAAGGGGCTGGAGAATGATGAGGTACTTGATGCACATGATCGGATTGAAGGTTCCACATAAAAGACAACAATTATCCTCCTAGAGGATAGAAGGAAACGAGCGATGGACAACAAATGCAGGAAAGTTGCATCAAAGTCAGCAATTGTAGTTGGACTATATTTTCCATGTCATAAAGAGTGGAAAGAACTATTTTTCATTTCTTTGGGGTTTCTCTTCATACTTGTATGGAGAAAAACTGAAAGAGACAAAGAAGCTTGGGAAAGAAACTGACGTTGCGTAGTCTTGGTGGAACTATGGGTAGTTAATTTGTCTTGATTGATTTCTCTTTTGAGTAAAAGATTCTTGTCCGGTGTATTTCTCCTTAAGAGTGAGGATCTTGTGAGATTGAAAATCCTTGTTATGGCGCCCAAGTAGAAGGCTTTATAGAGTCATCTTTTTGCATAAAAGATGGCTGCTGTGGAGCCAATGCATGTGGATGTCCTCCGTTACATGAGTTGGGCTATATCCCTAGTATAGATGGCTTGAGAGATGACATGCTGATTTCATTGTTTGTTTTCACAGCCCTCCCCAAGCTAAACTGGTTGGCTGAAGCCACATTCAACTTGTTCTTGATGTTGAGTTGATAAAGATCCCATTGAAATTTTGATGTAAGGGAAAGAAGGAGATGTACCGAGTTAAACTTTAACAATCTTTGAAAAGGTTTGTTGGTATGAGTAACAGTCATTTCTTCCTTCACGGTAGCTTTCCATCCTAGATGTTGTAGAGCTCCTTGATAATCTTTAAGAAGAGAGATGGAGAAAATGGCTAGGAGAAAGGATTGACAACTTCGAGATACTCGATGAGTTGAGAGAAAATTTGGATGAGAAGTAGTGGACCTTGAAGTGTCACATGATTGAGGTTCTTTCTAGAGGGCAATGGATTAAGTGTCACAGTGAGGGCCAAAAGGGATAAGACTACGAGGAGAAGAACTTACCTCAGAATCAACAAATGGCCCGAGTGACTGGTAAGCCAGAAGAGGAGAAGTGTCTTTAGTATCATCAATGGCTTACTCATTATAATAATACAAATCAAATAAGGAGGTCACTTACTAAGACATTTTAGATTAGTTGGTTTTTCTTCAATCTCCAAACAAAAGTGCCCTTACTGAAAATCATGGAATAGTTTAGCAGCAAGGGCAGCTATGATAAAGACCATTACAGGCTTGGCCAATTTGGTTTATCATATTTGTTCTTCTTTCATCATATTCCAGGCTCGGATCGAAAAGCTAGAAAATTTTAAAAAAAAAAAAAATGGACTTTGGATAAAAGAAAGTTACGTATATTAGACAGACGTCTAATCTCAGAGTCTTAAGAGCAATCTCCATCCCTCAGGCACTGCAGCAGCTGTAAGTAACCATAATCATCAGGGTTGATGTACCTGTAAAAAAAAAAAAAATAGAAAAGATCACAACTATAAAGTGTAAGATGCATCATGTATAAGAGGTTTTATTGGCTTCAATAGCCCTTGGCCTATTAGTAAAAAGTTCTCATGCGTTTTCACCCATGACAGATCAATGAGCTTTTGGAGAACCAGATAGCATTAAATAACTGTGAAGTTACCCATGGCGGACTAAGAAGTCAATGATGACAAGACAGCAGTTTGGCTTGAAAAACTCCGTCCTCTGAATGATATTAGCAACCTTTGCTATTGGGATCAACTTGAAACTTTCCACTTCTCCATCTGTTAAATTGGTCCAAGTCATTCAATTATGCAAAGAATCACTCAAACAGCAGAGACAATTAATTGTTTTATTCCACTACAGACACAATCGTGTCAACTAGTTGTATTCATAAAAATGCAAAAACCATAACCTCATCATGCCTTTACAACAAATTCGTTTTAATGGCCAATAATATACCAAAGACAAAAGAATTCTGTCACATTAGGTTAGGAGCTGAACTGCTGCTGTGTCCAAAAACTCAAAACCAACAAAACCCTAATCAATTTTTGGGAAAGAAATAAATTCAAGAATCTTATTCTTAAAAAGATATAATTAAAGGATCTATATACAGGCCTTTTTCTCATTTTCAGCTGCATAAGCGTTACATAAGAGCCAAGAGTAATATTAAACACACAGAGTTAGAAACGACTTTTTGATGGGAAGCCATACTCCTGCTGTTCAAAATACTCGCACAAATAGTTTCCACCATGCTTTATGCATTAGGAATTGACTAAAATACGTTTTTGCAAGCATTTGAGTCACTAGAAACCAACATGAAGAGCAATACATTGAAAGATGAACTGTGCCAGCATCAATTTTTAGTCCCAGTGCGTGCCACAATTGTAGGAGAACAATGCCAAAATTTTAACAAAGAACTGAGAAACTCACATGAGAATGTTGTTACAATCAGAAGGAACTCACCTTGATTGCTGGGAATAAATCCATCGGGGAGTTCTAAATCGTAGCAGAAAAGAACATCCCTTTTGTACCTATGCCCATCAATGTCTGCATATGAAACAGCTCCAACTGATACAGCCCTGTCAAGCAAGCACCATCAGTTGGCTCTACAGGATCAAGCATAAAACAGCATAGCTATGAAGTGCCCAGATCAGTAAAAACTAAAAACAAAGAACTAAATAATAAAAATGATCGATATAGGATGAATAACAGAATAAGAGAACAAGCATAGAACAAGGCTTCACATGGATTGGAAACAAATAATCATCAACTAAGATAAACAATACAGTAAAACAAAAATACAAATAAATGAATTATCAGTTAAAAGTGGAGTCAACTAGAAAACCAATAAGAGGAATAAGAGGTAAGGACACAATTAACTTCTCATACCCAAATACCGCAATCAGTGATGTGTTCTTGATATCTAACAATACCTACCTCTGTAAATAGCTTATTTTAAAAATTGGGTAGATTCTACTCTGACAATATGATAGGAGTATGTGATACACAACCCACATGACCTGTCTACAGAAAGACCTTCTGATAAAAAGTACACGTAGGACAGACACATGAAGCAAAACAATGTTCAGTATCTAAGAAATAGAAATAATAAGGTGACTACCAGGTCGGCAGGCGTCAAAAAATGAAAATCGGCGTCAGAATCAAATTAGTGGAATGCTTGTATTAAATGTAATTACAGTTTAGATGTAATCATCCTAGCATTCAAACTTTTCATGTTGTCTTTACCTTTTATTTTCTGACCAATCTCAAGGAGTACAAAGAACTTACGTGTCACTGATAGATGGTGGAATTCCAGCTTCCTCCTCGCATTCCTTCAGAAGATTTTTCTTACAACTGATCCCATGTGGCTGCAGTTAGCATATGGACAAGCTTGGATAAGAAATGGGGCTGCTTTAATATATCCTAATTCCATGGAGCAAAAATAGAATAAGCTGCAAAAAGATGATTAGTCAAGATTTTCAGTAAAAACTTGGCCAATAAAGTGTTTAAAAGTTCATAACTAAACTAGGAAAATCCAATCTGAAATAGCAAGCCAAACAAATTTTATTTATTATTTTTAGGAAAAATGCCTCGGGCAGTGATTAAAAGCTTCACCTTCCTTCATTCATAGGCCTGTCCTTCTCAGGGAGAATTGAATGCCAGTTAGCCATAAAAGTAATTTTTTTTCCTCAGACTGGCAACAAGAAAATATACTCACCCAAGATAGCAAATAATCTTAGACAAGCACATACAACTCAGCCGAGTTAAAACTGATATATCAAAAACATCCCAGGAATGCCCATGACCATATATAGTGCATGAAATTGATGTTCCTCAACATCAACAAAAATTTTGAATTGAGAGTGCCCATTTTGACACTTCCTTCTAGTACAGATTACTTGACATTTCATTAATGAGAAATGGAAGTAAAGAACTAACCTTTCACATGCAGAAGACAGATAAACCAAGAGAATATTAACTACAGGATACACAAGGATAAAGAAAAATGAAGAGAAAATGACGCAGGAACAGGTTAAATCCTAAAAGAAACATAATATAGCAACACATTGGAAAAATGGTAAGAAATAATTTACTAAGAAGAGGAAGAGAGGGATCATGAGGAGCCCAAATATTAATGTACAAATATCAAATAAAAAAACCACTACAGAAATAACACAAGCAATAAAACAACAAAAATATCACAACAAAAGAAGTAGAAAAGCAGTAACCACTTAGGATGATCAAAAGGAAAAGTATCTCCTACAACAAGTTGCTGTTGAGAGAGATGCCATTCTGCACAAGGGAGTCAGCAAGCTGGATGGCTACACACGGTTTATGTAGCCAAGTGATATGAAGTGAGGACGTAAAGTCAGCAATCTCATCAAAATTTTGGTGCACGTGCCAAAGGGGAGGCGAGTGACTCAAAACCAGACTAATTACCACCACCTAATCACCCTCAACAACAAGCAGACTGAAAAATGAATTGAGGCAAAGTCTCAACCCATGAAAAAGGGTGGCGGCTCCACCCAGTGGGTCAACAACATATAACCATGTCTCAAAGCTGACTGCTGAATTAAATAGACAGTGACCAACAATTTTGACACTAATTGGACGAATTAGAAGACCTAGATACTCACCAAGTGAAGGGAAATTGCTTCTCAACGATGAACAGGCACAAATAAGTCATATATACTCAGCAGAGTCAAGAGCAGTTCCTTCTTAGGAAAGAACAACCTCGGAGGAATCATGTCAATCACATCATGCAAAATTCAGAAAGAAAATATAGAACACCCTAGGTAAGTATTAACAGATAAAACCCCTAATGAAAGAAAGCTTCCAAATCAAAGCACAAATGGGAATATATACAAAAATGTCATCAATGAAGATTTTTTTTTTGGACCTACAGACAACTTTCCAAAATCACAACCAAATACTTAACTATTAGGAAATAAAAAGCACAATCTGAATAAACATCCCTCAGCATGCCTATTGTCAACTGTACTTGAGTGAAGTCACGGTTCCTCAACCTCAACAAAAGACTTTTTGTAGAGGGAGCACTTATCATGAAACTTCCAGGTAAGTTCAGATTACTAAACATGTCATCAGCAGGAATTGGGAAACGTCATTAATCTCTCACAAATTCACAAAGTTCAAAAGTCAAAAAGGTGTAATGTCCCCTCAAACAATCCCCTCCCCCCCAAGGAATAAAAAAAGAGTGAAATACGAAAAAAGAAGAAATAATAAGGATAAATAAATAAACACCTATTTTATGGTGGGTTCCATTTGCATAATAAGACATGCAGCACCTCACCCAACTGGCTCTAAATTTCTGGTTCTGCCACTAATGGCATTCTTTTTGCATCAGCTCTGATGGTACATGACTACTAAAGCATCAAAGTCCATGCATCCAAAGCAGTCATGTAACAGGTAAATAAAACAGTAGAAGAATATGCATCAGCTGTGATGGTATGTGTTAAGAGTATGCATGCAACACATCAATGTTATGTCGGAGTTTTCCAAGTCGTCAGAGATGGTCATGCAACAGTAAATAAGGCAGAAGAGGAATTACTGACAAGTCCACCAGCAACAAGATGATCAAGCAACCCTGGAAATGTGGGCTTCAAATTGCTCCTTTTCCCTACCCACAGAAACTTCTGGCTGCCTCTTCTCACATAGCCATTCATATGAACACCATATGCCTAACCTTAAAAAAAATATCTATATATTAAAAAAGAGCAGTGTCATCAGTAAATAAAACAAAATACCAAGATGAAAATGCAAAAGGGTTTGCAACTTCATAAATTAGTTATATGTGTCTGCATCTATAAGGCAAAAAATACAAGAATATTTATTTATTAGATTGCTCACCATTTAGTAGGAAGACACTACTTTTGACTAAGTAGACATACTTGTTCAGCAGATCTTATCAAATGCTAATTTTTCGCATCTCACATAAATATGAATAACCCAATTGAAATTTTAAACCAGATTTTTTTTGTAGCAATTCATTCACAATCCCCACAATGAACAAATATAAAGTATTTTTTAGAAACTATAACACCTTATTATCCTTCTAATTTTTTTCAAAATATCCAAAGCACCAAGAGCCAAAGTTTCTTGATCCAGGGAAAAAGAAAGTTACGGCTATCTGCATTAACTATACCTAGGAGTGAAACCGTTCAACTAATTAAGCTGATCCCTTACAAAGGAAGTGTCCCTTATAAAAGTTATCAAGTAAAAAACTTAACCTCTTTTTGAAATTACTATTTTGTCCTTTGCTATTATATCTTGTTTTTTCCAGTCTACTGGCTTACCCAAAAACAAGTCACCCCAAACTGGCCACAACTTTTTCTACATGTCACATACTGTCTGCCTACTAACGTCTCTACAGTCAGTGATCATCTCTTCTGAATCTACATTAAGGTGAGAAGGACCTTACACACAGAGACACTTCTATTTTCCGAATTTGATCCAATATAGCCCATAGGGCCATTTAAACTGCTCACAAAGATTACAGAATTCACTAAGTGGACAAAACTTATAGCATTATCAATACTTAGTAAGGGAATAAATTAACTGATCTTCGTAAACGTAGTCAACATATCAATCTTCAAAGCTAGGTGCTTCTATTATAAAATCCCATCAGTCACAACGAAGTAAAATGGCAAGACATTAATCAAGTGCAAAACAATATCAAAAGGTCTTTACTCTATGTACTCCATATTTTCAGAACATTGATCTTTTCCTATTTGAAAAGCCTCAAAAAAATATGACATGTACACAAGCAGGAATGCATATTTGAGAGAAATAACTAGAGAGACTAGAAGTAGGATTTTTAAATTAAGAAAACCACCCAAATGTGACCATTGGCTCAAAGTAACTCAAAAGACAAATTTATAAAGTAACAAGTTTTTATGGAGATTTTAAAAACCATACTGACCTTTATGCCAAAGTATGGAGCAGCTGCACGTTCTAGAGAGAAAAATATTGGCATTCCAAATGAAGAAGTCACGGGGTATAGCTGATAGAAGGAAAGGAACGAAATGAAGGTAGTCAGTGAAATAATGGAACTCAACCGAAACAGCAACAGTAACTACAACCATTTCAAGAAACCTTTATCAATGAAAATAGGTTTCTTTCATCAAAGTAACTCTAAAATTAACAGTAAGCAACCACAGGTTATGAGCTCGAATTAGGATAAGTACAAATTCAAGACAACGAGAAAAAAACGACACCCAGCATACAATAAGGTTAGAAAGACTACCTCATTACGGATGCCTGGAATCACTTCTTTACCTAATTCTTTAATTACGTCTCCAACAGCCTCTGTCCTGACATCAGGCCTATCAAGTGATGGATGAAGGGCGATAAAGTCACCAGCAAAGTTGCGCTGATGGTCATCCTTTGGAAACGTAAATACATCCTGAAACTTCTTTAGATGGTCCAGGAAGCTGTACTTGATTTTGCGGGAAGCATCAATATCTTAGAAACGAAAATTAACCGGTATTAAATGCGAAAACAAAGGTAACCTAGTGTTACTTGAACCAGAATTGGATAAAATCATCTCAACAAAAGAAAATGGCCAATTCATCTTATTTACCCCTTGTGAACATATCCTACAATCTGACTCCCAACCAAAAACGGAACGAACTCAGACTTTTTCTCCTGCAATGAAACCCATCAACAATCAGACCGAACACAAATTTCAAATGCAAGCTGAACTTTTTCTTTAGCAAATGTTGAGTACACAGGGACACAGCACCCCTTTCCTCCGGTGATACTTATCCAAGACCTCACACTGCAAACTCCCCCGTGTGGTCATTGAGCCAAAGGCCGAATTCAACGCAGGCCAAACTTCGAAGTAGAAAAAAGACATTCAATCTGAACCGAACTTACAGATCCACGATTGCAGATTTTGACTTTCTCCAAGTATCCCTGGAGATGGAGGGAATCGTCGATTTTAGACACTGAAAACACATCGTCCCAACTGAAGCCATTTGCGGCGAGAGAGTGGACATTTATATTTCTGAAATTGGAGATTCTGGGAAAACGGGTTACTGTTCTACTCGAAGTGAAGAAAGATAGGGGAAATCGCTGAGCGAAAGAAGGAACGACAGCCGCCATGAGTCGAGCATGAAAGTGCCTCTATACGCCGACCGCAGGACGGACTATGCCAGAGTGAGAGCCGAGAGGTTCGAGTCCTACCTTCAAATTTGGAAGCCCGGCAATTGCCGGTCCGCTTCGTGCCTGGTTGATATAAGGGTGAACACTGTTTCCCAACTCGGACTCAGCACCCGACTGGACTCCGAGCGAATCAGAAAGGTTTAGTTCGGAATGAACGAGTCGAGTCAGAAAAGATTAGTTCTTACTTAATCTTGTTTTATTTTAATTATATTATGGGTCAAAAGTTGGTTAAATCAGAACCATCTGAGTTCAATCGGACCAGTGACATCACCGGGTCAGTAACCGAGTCGATATTTATCAACATGGGTCTACCCGATCGGAGCTTTCTACTCGACGTTCATTTTCAGAAACCTGGTTCTGCGCCGGAGCGGAAATCCCATGTCTGCGCCATTGCCAAATGAAGATTGAATGCAAGTACAAGACAATGAACTTGGTTCTTTGGCTATTCCCTTTCTGGGGGAAAAGATGAAGACAATTTTTCCAATCGAGTTTTCCTCTCTCCGTTGCTGTTTATCTATAATTTCGGCCATATTTAGGTAATCTGGACTTCCTACTGCAAAACCCTTCCTTTCCTCATTCAAACTGTGGAATTTGAGGAATGAAAATAAAAAACAATGTCATATTCTTTGCTAGAAATTCATCGTGGCTGATTTCACCAGTTTTACATGAACCAGTTTCTGCTGTTAGGGGATTCGCAAGCTCCTGTTTTTCTGGGCCTTGGCCACCGTTTCTTCATTCTCTTTCAAGTTACAGAATGTCAAATACATTAATTTCATTTGGGTTTTACAAAGCATTTTCGTATTCATTTTCTTCGCAGTCACTATCTTCGATTCTATTTCACCCCTATCCCTGGGACTTATGTTTAGTCAAGTCACCGAAGTCTTTCTTCTCCGTCCCATATTGTTCTTTGAGTAAAAAAGTGAGTTTGTTGACGTTGCCATTTACATTTCCTCAGAACACCGTTTTCATATACGCTTTCTCTTTCAAAAATCCGTCGTTGGGCCAAACTAAATATTGTACTTTAAGTGATTCACTCTGTTGTACTACTGATTCCGATAAGTTATGCCAAGTTATCATAGATAACACTACTTCTGACTGGAGACTGGAGAAAGCTCTTTCACAAACTGGTGTGGTATTGACTACTGAAATAGTAGATAATGTTCTTCAGAGATTTCGTTATGAGGAAAAGTTGGCCTTCAGGTTTTTTACATGGGCTGGTCGGCAAGAGTGTTATAGTCACCAACCTCAGGCTTATAGCAATATGATTGACATACTATCTTGTACAAGGTACAAGGCAAAACAATTTGGTGTTGTGTGCGAGATCTTGGACTACATGAAGAGAAGGACTAAGACATCCATTCCTATGGATGCTGTGCTTACAATCTTGAGAAAATACACTGAAACACATTTGACTGAGGTTTCAAAGGTCACTAAGAAGAAGAGAATAAGGGTAAAGAAGCAGCCTGAAATTAATGCATTTAATTTACTTTTGGAGTCTCTATGCAAGTGCAGTCTTGTTGAGGAAGCAGAGGCCATGTTTTACAAAGTTAAGAATAAGGTCATCCCAGATGGAAACACATACAATATATTATTCTTTGGGTGGTGCAGAGTGAGAATCCCAGGTAAAGCATTGAAGGTTTTGGAGAAAATGGTTGAAATGGGCCACACTCCTGACAATTTTACTTACAATGCTGCAATGGATTCATTCTGCAAGACTGGGATGGTATCTGAGGCACTCGACCTTTTCCAATTCATGAAAAATAAGGGGTCTACCATGTCATCTCCCACTGCAAAGACATATTGTATTATGATAGTAGCACTTGCAAAGTGTGATAGAATGGAAGAATGTTTCAAGCTTCTGTCTGAAATGAGGACTAGTGGCTGTGTTCCTGATGTTTCAACGTACAAGGAGCTCATAGAAGGGATGTTTTTGGCAGGAAAAGTTGATGAAGCTTACAGGTTCTTGGAAGAGATGGGAAGTAATGGTTATCCTCCTGATATTGTTACTTACAATTGTTTCCTGAAGGTTCTTTGTGACCTTAAGGAGGCTAATGAAGCAATGAGGCTCTTCCATAGAATGGTTGAAGTTGGTTGTGAACCTAGTGTTCATACTTACAATATGCTGATCAGTATGTTTTTCACGATGGGGATACCTGATGGGGCATTTGATGCATGGCACGAGATGGATAAAAGAGGATGTGCACGAGATGTCGACACTTACTGTGTGATGATTGAGGGATTGTTTGGGAGCAGTAAGGTAGAAGATGCATGTCTTCTTTTGGAAGATGTCGTGAATCAGGAAATTAAACTACCCTACCAGAGGTTTGATTCATTTCTCATGCACCTTTCAGAATTGGGTAATCTCCGTGCCATACATACTCTTTCAGAGTATATGAGAAAGTTCTACAACACTGCTATGGCAAGACGATTTGCTGTCAGCCAGAAGCGAAAGAGTATGAGCTTGAGAAGGAAGTAGTCCTGAATTCTATTGTGTTTGGCCAAGCATGGCACATGGTTGTTTTGACTACACGAGTTAATCCTTGACAAAACTCAGCCTATCTTCTTGAAATCTGTAAGTTGAACCTTAAGCCTGATGTTAATAGTACCAAATATTTTTGGTTATTTACAATTGAAGACAGTCAAAGTCAGCTCGCACTCAGGTCTGCAGTGCTTTCATCATGTCTTCTCTTAGAATTGTGGCAAGATTATTCCCAAACCTACAGACTCTAGGTGATTGTTACAAGTTTATTAATTGGAGATCATGCTGTTCTTCTTGGGTTTCTGGTTATCTAACAAACCATCTTTGCAAGTAGCTGGACTTGCCATATCTCCACACTCTGATAGACATTTACTTAATCATAATGTAACCATAATCGGTGGTGCAACAATTGATGAACAAAACAACTGTGCTACGTTTTTACACAGAACTATTGAATTTAAGTTTGAAATCTGTTGGCTCTAGGTTTATAACTTAGCCTTTGATGGGATTTGTAAAATTATATGCAATATAATTTACAATGAATAAAAGGATAACTTAGAAGAACTCTATTCATTGCAGACAAAAAATAAGATATCCTGTCAAAGGACCGGTGAAAGCTTATAACAGTCTCTTCCTTTTGAAAATTTGCATACAAGATTGCTAAAATAAAAGTCTGACCTGCCTCTATGACAAAAAGGAGTAGTACAACTAGGAAACGCCTCACTCAAGAAGCTATTGTAAAATACAAAAGAATTATCTATGTTGATTTTCAGGACTCCATGAATTTAGCTCATGGAGAAAAAAGGGAAAGAAACCCATTGGGAGAAAACAGGAGGAAGAAGGGTTATGGAATTGATTATTCCTTACCCTCCCCCCGAAACTCTATTTATTGATTTATGAAACTACTATATTACAATAATACCCCTGAACTTAAGGGTTTAGGGTTTTAACCCTGGAACTTTAGCTTAATTACACCAATGCCATCTCTATGAGATGACCCTTTATTTACCATCCTGCTATCAATGTATATGGGCCTATAGGCCTTATCCTTGATATGTGGGCCTTGGGTCCATCTTCTATTTCTCTTGGTTCCACGGGTCATCCTTGGTCTTATGGGTTTGGGCCCATCTTCTAATATACTTTGATATGTGAGTCTTCCTTGGTCGTGTGAGCTTGGGCCCTTCCAACAATCTAAAAGAAACTGATGTGAATAAGAAACTATTATAGTGAAAAGAAAAGACATTCTTGTTGAAGAAGAGACTCTCTAGCAAAGATGCTTTCTAATATAGAAAATTTCTAACAACAAAAGACAACTTTATGAAACAAAGAAACTCAAGAATTAAAACTTTTTGGTGAGTGATGTCCAAAAGTCTGGCTGTCCATGTGCTCCACATCCTAGGCTATTTGTCTAAAAGCACAAGTTGATGTACATGGGAGAGTTGGCCCACATTAGTTTGGGAGAAAAGATCCTATATTTATTAGTTGGGAAGAGTCTTGTAACTTTGACTAGTTATTTTGGGAAGAACTGGCCTAGTTTTAACATGATATTAAATCGAATCCAAGCTCATGTTTGTATGTTTGGCGCATGTGTATATGTTTTCCATGTGTTGAGTCAAGCTATCAGTTTAGGCCTGGACATGAAGGGGCTTATTATGGTACAGAAGTCCACTATGCTACAGATATTCATGTGCTTTAAATCGTAGGCTAGTTTTTTTAGAATGAATTGTTATGTGTGGGAAAACAAGTCGACTTAGTTTGGGCTCTGAAGAAGCCTATGTTTATTAGTTGGAAAGAGGCCTCCAATTTTAACAAAACTAAACTACATAAGGAAACTCCTAGGGTTCTGAGAACTGTATTTTTTGTTACAATTGCTTTTTTAATATCCTAGCAGATCTTCTAAATTGTTTTGCATGAGGATGATCTTTTTCGATTTGTTTTTCCCCTTCCTTTGGTAGTCTATGCTGTTCCAGTCTTGATTCATCCTCTATAGCTGTGTCACTCAGACTATTAAGATCCAAATTACTAGTTGGATCGTGAAACTGGAACCTAGTTCACTTTGTGACACAATGCCGGTAAGCAGCATCACTGCAAGTCAATTAGAGTGAATATTAAATATTTGCTAGTTTTAAGCAGGGTTACACGGCTCGGGCTGGTGAAGTCCAGGTCAGTTTGTGTGAGTTGAGTCTGGTCAACCGAGTTGAAGAGCTGGACTCGGAGTGAGATAGAGGGGACTCGCTGAGAAAGAAGGGGCAAGTGTAACCCACCAACTCAATCAGCTCCCTCCCAAATCTGAGTGAACCTTACCAAGTCACTAATGGACCTGGTGAGTCATCTAACCATAGTTTTAAGTAGTTTGTATTGGCTTTCAGTGTGTGCAACAGCATAATATGGTAGTCATAAAAAGGCGAGCAACTCCTTCAACTGAGAAATAGATGACAGTAGAAAGGAAAGAACATTCCTCTTGTTATGTGGTACCCTAGTGCTTGAGTTGGTATGGGGAAGAAACCTGAAAAGAAACGAGAAGAGAGATCCAATAAATTGCCATCTAACAGCGAGCCACTTGTCTTTAAAGCAGATCAAGAGAGAAGAAAGATCCAATTAATTGCCATCTAACGGTGAACTACTTGTCTTTAGAGCAGATCGATGAAAATGTATGTGTAGGCATTGATATCTGTGATTGTATGTGGGTAGCCACAGAACATCGTAGTCATGTGTTTGAGATGACTTAATGGATCATAGGATGGAAATTATGGAGGCGGATTGTGTAAGTAAATTGTGCTATATAAAATGGTACTGTGAGGTTAAAAGTTATTAAAGCCATCTTGTGCAATGTACTGTTTCCTTACACCGTCTTATTTGATAATTGAAGCTTATTAGTCCTCTCTCTCTCTCTCTCTCTCATTTGCTTATGAACTTGACTGTTTGAAATGATAAGGGTGGATACTCAGGAGATTCCCTTTCTGTGGATTGGGTTGTGATGGTGACTATTGCTAGGCTTATTTACCATGAGTTATCCTGATTATTATCTCTCTCTTTCCTCTTGGTCTCTCTCGTTTACTTATAAAATGGATGTTTGAAATAACAAGGGTGGGTAATTTGGATATTCCCAGACTGGACAAGATGGTATTTTTGTGTTTCTCATTTTCCTTAGTAACTACAATGAGCTATCCTGAAAACTATTGCCAGGCTTATTTACAAACTTATGCATCTATTTTGCAGGAAATATCATATATGCAATCCAGTTTGATACTGGCAGCAACCTTGCTACTGGAGATGTGGGAGGTTAGGAGGGGCTTAATCTGAAATATCAGATTGCAGAGAATTGATCAATGTATTTGTGCTAATCCACTGGGGCATGTCTCAATGTGCTGCAATCTTTACCTGGGTTCTTGTGCACTAAAGAGTGCTAGACAGGCATCATGATTTCCGCTACAAAACATAGTTTCGATGTCATGCACCTGAGGTAGTCTTCGTTTTACTTAAGTTTAACCATGTGTTTGTAGATTGGTTTGGTGTGGTTATGGGTAATTTCAGTTTGATTACTTTATAAGCTTGGATATAGCAGGACAGGATCAGCAAGATTAGATGTGGAAGATGGCTGGCCATTAATGTCTAAATCTTCTCTAATCCTACAGATTTGGAAATAGAACCATTGTGTATGACAACACATTCAAGGTCTTGAATCTCAGTAGACAATAATCCAAATAAGTTGGTTCTGGTTCCTTCTATTAGAAGGTGTTGTAGTTGAAGGGGTTAGTGAGATTCACTTAGAACATCTAGTGGGACATATGCTAGTTCTTCCAAATTCAGGAAACCTGTGGCACTTACAAATATTCATGTCTAAGGGAATGTTTGTACAAATTTGGAATCAATGGGTAAATTAGGTGGCAGGAATTCTTTTTCCATTTGACCAAATATTTCCTGTGTTTGTGCTGCTTTGAGGAGAGGAGATTAAATGATTAAATTATTTTAAAAATATCTTTAAAATTACAGTTAATAGAAAATTTTAAATATATAATTAATAATATTTATTCATGATCAAAATATGAAGTAATATGGTAAAAATTATTTTATCATAAAATATATTATTATTTTATTAATAAATACACTAATTTAAGATTAAATGAAAATATGTTTGGTTTACTTTATATTATCTAATCTATTTAATTATTTTACTCATTTGATCAAATCTTAGATATTATTAAATTTAAGATATTTAAATGAATACCTTCTTAATAACTTTAAATTATAAATTATTTAGTAATAATAAAATTAATTAAATATCTACAATAATTTTTTTTATTTTACCAAGTTTATCTTAATTATTTTGATTGATTTAATTAAATATAATAACATTATATTTATAGTATTTAAAATTTTATATATAAGAATTCTAGCTATGATTCTAACTTTGGAATTTAATATTATTAAAATATTTATTCTAAAATCTCATATGCCAATAATAGATTTCAAATAAAAGAATTCTAGTCTAACAATTTTAAATACATTAACACCCCTTTGTAATTGAATGACTTCTTCAGTGGAGGAAAGACCATGTGTAAAAATCTTAAATAAAACTTTAGGTATTAAGATGTTAGTCTTAAGATCTATATCAACGGTAATTTTGATGATAATAAATACTTAAGGGAAAATTTTGGCAAAAGTATGAAACTCTCAACACAACAAGTAAGACAAGCTTATTGGATTTGAGAGGACGAAGAAAAATCTATGTTGAAGATCATTTGCTCATATGTCAAAATGTTTAGCCCAAAAAGAGCAAAAAACTAGGAAGAGTATGTTGATTTTTAGGATTGCATGAATTTAGCTCATGGAGAAAAAGAGAAAGACACCCATTGGGAGAAAACAAGAGGAAGAGAGGTTATGGACTTTATTTCCTAACCCTTCCCCTAAAGCTCAATTTATAGATTAATCAAACTACAATATTATAATTATAGCCCTGGAATTTTAACTTAATTACATCAATACTATTTCTATGAGATGACTCCTTATTTACCATCATGCCACTTTTGTATGGGCATATGGGCCTTCTCCTTAGTCTATGGGCCTTGAGCCCATCTTCTACATCTCTTGAATGTGTGGGCCGTCCTTGGTCTTTTAGCCTTGGACCCATCTTCCAATACACTTGGATATGTGGGTGTTCCTTGGTTGTGTGGGTTTGAGCTCATCTTCCAACACTCTCCCTCAAACTGGAGGTCAGAGAAAAGAGTCAACCACTAGAAACAACGGGTTTTGACACAAAAAAAAAGGAGTTTCTTTGCAAAGGAATTGACCTCTTCAAGAGAAAGGAATCAAGAACTGAAGCTTGAAAGTATCAAACATAGTGAAAGGAGTCAACACATTTGTCTAGAAATTCATTTTTTTATAATCTTCCAAGCTTTGATCTAGGAGTTATAGGTCTCTAAAAATTGTAGACGTACCGTTACGTTCAACAACAAAAATAGGATTTAATACATGTTTTTTATAATTTTTTGGACCTAGCTTTCCTAAATGACAAAAAAGATTATTTTTTTAGTCGTGACCACTAGGTTTTTTTTATTAGGAGAGTTTTCTATTTAACCAAAATCTGTTTAAAACAACCTAAAACTTTTGCTAGAATGAACCCCAAGTCTCTTAATCCCTCACACATTGTTATTGAGAATTTGTGTTACCTTCAAAACATCAAAGGGAGTAATAAATTTAAAGGTTTTCCCCTTGAGCTAAGTATTTCTTAGCTTCTAATTTAAAATCTTTATTTATTAAACATCCTACGCTAGAGATAATTGTCTTGTATTTTGAAGTCTTAGTATTTACTCTAGTATTTGAATTTGAAGGAGCTTTTATATACTAACATTTGGGGGCAAAATTTCAAAAATCGAAGTATTTACATGCACCTACGTCCAAATCTATTTATCATACTTGAACGGGTACATTAAACTAATACAGTTGCTCTTTGTGATCTTTTATTAAAGCTTAGATTCTACTCTAGTTTAGTATCCCTTTGATTTAAAAAAAATCAATTTGAGATTTATTTTGACCTTATATTTTGAAATCAAGCTATTAAGAACTATTAAGCTTAGATTGATTTTGTTTATTTTTTGTACATGAATTGCAAAATCTGCCTAATTTAGAAATTACTGTAAATGGCTAAATTGTAAGTATAGTTTCTCTTACACTGTTGGGTCAAGCCTTGGTAAGGCAAGATTGTCTATACCTCACTTTAATTGTGAGAAACCTATGAAGTCGAAGAGGCAAAACTCCCTATGTAGGATTTAGACTTGTGAAACCTAGTTAACTGGAAAATCCATTCGTAGGTTTAGTTGGATAATCTAGTTGTTGTTGTAAATCAAAGTGAGTGTATGCCATTGTAAATTAGTTGTTGTGGTCAAATGAGTAGAAGAAGTCCGTGTAAGCATTATAATTGACCTTAAAAGTGATCTTTTGTAGATGTCATAATACAACCTAAACCTAGGGCATGTTAGTGCACCTTTGGGTCAAGTGTTACAAAGGGGGGGTTAGTCCAATATGAAGTGGAATAAATTCCCCCCGCATTACTTAGTTCATCCCATTTATGGCGTTAGTCCAGAATGACTTGAATTGAAGTGAGATAACACCATTTCATTCGCTCAGGCAAAAACGGGGGAAAGCTGTTTCCTACCTATTTTGCGAATCATCAGCTTTCCACGCGCGACGCGCGTTGCTTCTCCCCCCCCCCCCCCCCCCCCCCCCCCCCCTCAGCCTCTCCAGACGCAGAGCCCCCTCGGCCTCCCTCTCTTCCCCCCCTCCGCGATTTTTTTTCCTCCCTCTGCCCCCACCCCCGTCGGCCGTCCTCCCTCTGCCCCCACCTCCGTCGCAGAGCACGAGAGGCTCTGTCGCAGAGCCCCTCGGCCTCCCTCTCTTTCCGCCCCCCCGTCGGCCTTCCTTCCTCCCTCTCTCGACCTCCGTCGCAGAGCACGGGAGGCCAGAGCCCCTCGGCCTCCCTCTCTTTCCGCCTCTCCCCCCCGTCGGCCTTCCTTCCTCCCTCTCTCGACCTCCGTCGCAGAGCACGGGAGGCCAGAGCCCCTCGGCCTCCTGGCTTCTCTTCTCTCTCGGCCTCCCTATTTTCTCCCTCTCGGCGCACCGTCGGAGCGTCGCCTCCGTTGCCGTTGCCCGCTGCCATCGCCGTTGCCAAGATCGCCGCAGAGGAAGACGAAGACGATATTTAATTTTTCCTAAGTTAGGAAAAATTAAACATCGTCATAATTCGTTTAATTATCCAATTAATTAAACCATTAGTTTTTCATTTTTTTTAAATATATTATTAATTAATAATATTTAAAATGTATATTATGTTATTGATAAATTAATATATTTATTTATTATGTATTTATTTATTTTTATTAAAATAATGAGTTTTAATGTTAAACTATATCTTATGTTATTACAGAATAATTTATTTATTTATTATATTCACTTATGTTATTTTTAACTTTTTTATTTATTTTAAATAATTTATTCTAGCCACACGTAATTAGTATATTAATTTATAATAAACTATAATCATTAATTGGTTTAATTATCCAATTGTTATAATTAATTAAACCATAATTATTGTTTTAATTTATAATAAATTATAATTATTAAGTAATATAATATAATTTTTCATTAATTAAGATATTAATATATTCTAATACTACACGTTAAATCACTTATAATTGTAGTAACCACGCTTATTTTTGTTAATTATATGTTTTGATATATGTTCTATTTAAGTATATTATAAAATATTACTTATTCTCTTTTTTATATCATATTTTTCATTTGGGGGCACTAACACTGGAATCTGTTTTCCAGCCACTTGAACTCATCTATACTAACACCTAAACATGAATTGAAGTGGAAGCAATTCATCTCACTTCAATTCAATTTTCCACTTCATTTCCACTTCATTGTGGACTAACCCCCCCCCCCCCCCCCCCCCCCAAAGTGGGACCCACCATGGTTGCATGAGCTAGTGGGACCCATCATGAGAATGAGAGTTGCCAAGAGGAGTCATCACACGAGCTAACATGAGTTGAAAGATTTTAAGATCAAGTAGGACCCACAATGATAACCACGAGCTGGCATCTTTATCATATGGTCACGTCCTCATAGAAGAGGTTGAGTTTGAGTTATGTTAATCTTCTAATTATGTTGAGTTATTTTATTATGATAGACTTATCTTTAAGAGTTATAGTTTGAATGTAATTAGGAGAAGGTAGTTTAATTGTACTTGGACTCTACTACTTTCCTCTACTATAATTGTGCTTGTACTCGGAAATAAATCATCAAAGTAATGTAGTTCTCCACTTCTCTCTCGTGAAGAGTTCTTCTCTTGCCTAAACTCATTCTTCTCTTTTTTTCTCTTCTCTCTTGTCTACCCGAGAGTTCTCTCTCCCTTTCCTTTTTTTCCCTCTCTCACCTTGCTCGAGATATTAGTAAAGGGGTCCTAAATTCAACATGGTATCAAAGCATCAAATTTAGAATCCCTGAGTCAAAGGAATGCTCTAAGAAAGTATGATCAAAGCTACTCATAGAAGACTTTTTATGACGCAAAATTGAAGCTCATGAGATAAGTTTCTTTGTTTTTTATATTATTGATTCATGCTCTTGGTTTTCGGATATTAGAAGATGGTTTAGAGATGTTTTTATGACTCTCTTCATCTTATGAGATTATGGAAATATATACATCTCGGATTAGAAGAAGTTACCAAATCAATTTTATTGGTTTGGAATTTTTTTTTACCAAGACTAGTTTATATTGAGATTTATGCATAAACGGTTATAATTTTGTTGGAACAAGATTCCCTGATAAAGAAGATTGGTATTCAGCCTATTTATGAGTGATTTTCATTGAATTTCAGAAATATGATTACTTGGCTTTTATGCTCAAAATTGAGTTGGTTCAAGAAATCTACTTGGTTTTTTTATTGTTATATTATTAGAATTTTTTTAAAATTGAATTGCCTATTATGACTGAAGAAGTCACAAGAGTGATATACTCAAAATTACTATTATACCCTTACGAGGGGTATCAATTTCATGAGCTAGTCCACATCGGTACGCAGGTTTCTTATAACAAAAGACCTTCTGGGTCACCTCACCAACCGTGGACTACCTATTGATGAAGATGATATTTTTTTAACATGTGGTTAAAAATAATACTTGGGTTATTAGTTGGCTTATCAACAACATGGAAGAACATGTCTCCAACAATGTTATTCATCTTGATACTGCTAAACAAATTTGGGAGACATGTGCTAAGTTGTATTCTAGCTCCGACAACTTACACAGGCCATATGATATTCACCAAAGAATGTTTAACACTAAACAAGGAGAAAATATCCATAAATATTTGGCTCACTTTATAGGTCTTCTTCAACAATGGAAAATAGCTCAGTCTACCTCCACGGATGTCTCTGTCCAAGACAAACAGAATGAAGCCTTAGTCACTACCATATGCCTTGCAAACATTAAACTGTATCTCGAAGTTGCTACAAGTCAACTTCTTAGCGCTTGAACTATTCCCCCTTTTGATGATGTATGTGTCACATTACTTCGTATTCCAGACACTTCTTCTTATACTATTGAAGTATCATCCGCTATGTACTCCAGGAATAGGGGAACATCATCCGTAGCAGCCGAGGTCGTGGTAGAAATTATAAAAGAGGACGAGAAAGAGGGTGCAGGAATGGTTCTGTCAGAACAGATGACAAGGAATGCACTAAATGTAGGAGATATGGCCATACTATAGATACGTGCTATTACAAGGAATGCACCTATTGTGGAAGATATGGCCACACCATAGAGACATGTTAGAAAGTACATGGCAAACCAAACTAGACGAAGGCTAATCAAGCCTTAGTAAGTGATACAAAGGAGGATCGGGCTACTACATCAACATAAAAGAAAACCCTTACCGATGAGGAGTATGATTTATTCCAAAAATGAAAGCACTGATGGGTTCTGCTCCAAATTCCTCCTCAATTGTTGCTGCTACCACCGCTTCAGGTATGCTATCTACCTCCTCTTCATCCTGCGTAATTGATTTAGGGGCCTCCGAGCATCTCTCAGGTAACAAAAATTTACTACACTCAGTTTCTCCTTGTCTCTCACATAAATTTGTTACCATAGTTGACGACTCTCAAACCAAAGTTCAAGGGAAAAGATCCACTTCTATTACACCATCACTTCCTCTCACATATATTTTTTTTGTTCCTACTTGTCCCTTGAATCTTTTATTTGTTAGTCAACTCACAAAATATTTTAATTGATCCATCACCTTCTCACCCCATTTCTTGTGTGTTTCAGGATCTTATAACGAAGCAGGTGATCGATGGAGGCCGTAAACAAGGGGGGTTCTACTACTTGGCCTTGCCTAAAATAAATATTATTTCAACTAGTGAAACTGAGACAAGTCTACAGCACAACCTGTTGGGACATCCATCTGCACAATCTCTTCATCGTCTTTTTCCTACTCTTAAATAAAGATCAGAGTTAAATTGTGGAGTCTGTCAACTGAGCAAACACTAGAGGACTACATACTCACCTCATCTAAAACTTAAAAGTATTACTCCTTTTTCATTGATTCATACAGATATATGGGGACTTTTGAGTGTCTCAAATATTTCCCGAGTTAAGTACTTTATTACGTTTATTGATGAATGTACTCATACCACTTGGTTATTTCTCTTTAAAGAAGATTATGAATTATCATCCATATTTAAATTCTTTCATGTTATGGTACGCACTCAATTTGGTCAGAAAATAAAAATACTTCGGTCTGATAATGCCAAAGAATATACTTCTAGAGACCTTGACTCCTTTTGTCAAGAGAATGACATTATCCATCAAACATCATGTGCCTACACCCCTCAACAAAATAGTGTAGCAAAACGGAAGAACCATTATCTTCTTGAGGTAGCTAAAAATTTACTATATACCATGAAAGATCTATACTTTTATTTGTCACAAGCTATTCTTACTGCATGTTCTCTTATAAATAGGCTACCCTCTTCCGTTCTAGGTAATAAATCTCCATACTCGTTAATTTTGCCACATGATGATCCTTTTTCACTTCCCCTTGAAAGTCATCGAGTGTCAATGTTTTGTTCATATTACCTCCCCACAACACAATAAACTTGATCCCAAATCTATCAAGTGTATCTTTTTAGGATACTCTCACACAGAAAAGGGTTATGTTTGCTACAACCCTACTCTCCAACGTTTATTTGTGTCCTGTGATATCACTTTTTTTAAGACTCTTCATACTATTCTGACAATGTTACTCCAGGTCTATCTTCAGTACCAAATTCTCCTTGACCAGTTGTGCCTCGTGCTTCGAAAACTGCTCAACCCCCAGACACGTTGGTTGACACCACACCTACAGTGTTTACGGATCCCACCGAGGTAAGTACATCTTCTCTAGTTGTTTTTGGCCCACAATAGGATACTTGTCCCATTGCCGCATGACAAGAACCCATAACTTGCATAAGGCCCTCTGCTTCTCACCCCATATCCAATTTTGTGTCTCACCATCGTTTATCCCCTTTATGTTGTCAATTTCTTTCATTTATCTCCTTCATATCAGTCCCACAGTCCTATCAGGAGGTTCTAAAAAATCCAGGGTGGTGGCAATGGCCGAATAAATGCATACACTATATAAAAATCAAACATGGGCTCTAGTCCCTTTTCCATCAGATAAGAAACCTTGTTGGAAGATAGGGCCCAAGCCCACACGACCAAGGAAGACCCACATATCTAAGAGTATTATAAGATGAGCCAAATGACCAAGGAATGCCCACAAGATGGGCCCAAGAACATAAGAAGTAGTACCCACTATGATTACCACAAGTTGACATTCTTATCACATAAGTTGGAAGATCAAGGATTCACAAAGGCATCTTTATCTTATGATCACGTCTTAGAAGAGTTCTAGTTTGAGTTATGTTTGTCTTTTATCTATAGTGAGTTATTTAATTATGCTAGGATTTATCTTTAAGTATTAGAGTTTGGGTGTAATTGGGACAAACGTAGTTTTATTGTAGTTGGACTCTACTACCTTCCTCTATTATAAATAGAGGTTCATGTACTTTGATTATGATAAGTTAATGAAGTCAACAAAGTATTTCTCTTTTTTCATAAATTCAACATGGTATCAGAGCTAGGTTCTGTGAGTTGACTTAGTCAACCCATAGAGATAATGAGATCCTTTTCTCTAAACCCTAAACCCTAAGTCTAGATTCGTAGTTATTTTTTCCAGTCTCTACACCTGTAGTTCGCTTTGCATTTTCACCTCTATCTTGAGATTTTCATATTGCAAATTATATATTGACGAAAATATATTTGATTTTACTTTCCAAGGAAAATTGATTTTTTTTCAATCGGAGTCATCTACAACGATAAATCTATATTTGAATGAGCGAAGGTCAGATTGCAAAAGAGGTTTGAGCAACAATAGATAACTTAAAGTTCCAAGGTACTTGATGCCATCAAGAACGAGAGTTTATATGGAGATATATAATATATATATATATATAAAGAAATATATGTAAGTCTATTCTCTTACATATTCAACCAATTTTCAATCGGATTTATCTATAAAGATAAATCAATATTTGAAGCAACGAAGGTCAAATTGAAAAAAACGTTAAGCAACAGCAGAAAGCTTCAACTTTCGAGGTATTTTATGCTATAAATAACGAGACTTTATATGAATAATTATATATCAAAAGAAAGATATGTAAGTCTATTTTCTTACCTATTTAACCAATTCTCGATCTGAGTTCTTTATAAGGATATATTGATCTTGAAAGAATCAATGGTCATACTAGAAAAAAAGGAGAAACAATGCTTAATTTGGCCAGATGACAGAGACCGAAATCTATCAGATTATTTATCTTCTGAAAATTATATTTTATGAAGAGAAGTTATAATTGGATGAAAGGTATTTAATTTTAGTTTCAGAATGAGAAAATTTTATGTCAATCTGATCTATATTTAAAAATATATTCGCATTGGAAGAATCAAAGGTCATGCTGGTATTCTGTTGCATTGAAAAATCCAAATTTAAGCCCATTGTTTTGCGTCATTTTTTGAGTTGCTATATTAGGAAAATATCTCACTTCTCCCTGGTTTGAGGGCTTATTTATACATCTATGTTATTTGGGCTTATTTATACATTTATGATATTTGGGCTTATTTATACATCTATGATATTTGGTTCAAGTTGGGATCATTATCATTACCTCCCAACTTGAGGGGGAGAAATAGAATAAGCACAAGAAAGAGGTATTTTACTCTATATGTTGTGGGTATGTTTATGTAACCAAAATATTCAAGGAAGGGGGAACCAAAAAAGATGAGGTTTATGCATCTAAGAAGAAATTTTTATATTGGATTATTTCACGGGTTCTTTTACAAAGTTTATTATTTGGTTCGTGTTATATGTGTTGGAAGATGGTCGTGTTATATTCAGCTACAACTATTATGTTTCTTTGGGGACATTATTATTGAAGAAGAGGTGGTCTCATACAATTATTTATTTGTCCCCATAAAAAATATAAAAAATGTCAACGGTTGGGATTCCATGACGGAGGAACTTATTACCCCGTTAAAAATATAAAAAATGTCAATGGTTGGGATTCCATGACGGAGGAACTTAATACCCTGTCAAAAATATCAAATGTCAACGGTTGGGATTCCATGACAGAGGAACTTAATACCCCGTCAAAAATATCAAAAATGTCAACGGTTGGGATTCCATGATGGAGGAACTTATTATTACATCTATGTTATACCCCCCCTGAATTGGCCAGCTGGACCTCATGGAAGAAAGCACCAGTGTGAGGGGGAGTGTTGGAAGATTGGAGGATTGTCATTTTATATAAAAAGATTATATACATCATTTGTAACAAGCTAGAAGTTCTTGATGTTCTCTCACCCCCAGCTTGAGGGAGAGTATTGGAAGATAGGGCCAAGCCCACACGACCAAAGAAGGCCCACATATCTAAAAATATTATAAGATGGGTCACACGACCAAGGAAGACCCACAAGATGGGCCCAAGCACATAAGAAGTAGGACCTACCATGATTACCACAAGTTGACATTCTTATCACATAAGTTGGAAGATCAAGAAGGACTCACAAAGACATTTTTATCTTATGGTTACGTCCTAGAAAAGTTCTAGTTTGAATTATATTAGTCATTTATCTATATTGAGTTATTTAATTATGCTATGACTTATCTTTAAGTATTAGAGTTTGCGTGTAATTTGGACAAAGGTAGTTTTATTGTAATTGGACTCTACTACTTTTCTCTATTATAAATAAAGGTTCAAGTACTCTGATTATGATAAGTTAATGAAATCAATGAAGTATTTCTCTTTTTCATAAATTTAACAAACCTGTCAGTTGCAAGCAGGTTTTTATAATGAAACACAATCTAAACGGGTCCGTTGCTTGCCTCGTTGCTAAAGGTTATATACAATGTTATGGAATTGATTATGAAGAAACAGTCTCTCCAGTGGTCAAAATGAACTCGGTACGTGTTTTATTATCTTTGGCGGCTAATTCTTCCTGGCAGGTATATCAGCTTGATGTGAAAAATGTTTTTCTTAATTAGGATATCAAGGAAGAAATTTATATGCCTCAACAACCTGGTTATGTGGTTGAGGAGGAGTCAGTATGTCGATTGAAGAAATCCCTTTATGGTCTGAAACAGTCTCCTCGAGCATGGTTTGAAAATTTTAGCCAAGCTCTCATACGGGCTGGATTTCACATATGTTCGGTAGATCACTCTGTATTTATTAAAAACACACCTAAAGGCAAAGTAATTTTGGCAGTATATGTTCATGATCCCCAGGGCATCTAGGAAACCAAGGAAAAAAATGTGCAGAATTCAAGACAAAATATCGTAGACAACTTAAATATTTTTTGGGTATTGAGTTACTACAGTCCAGACATAGGATTGTACTTTCTCAAAAGAAGTATGTCCTTGATCTACTGAAGGAGATATAAATTATGAGGCGTAGACCAGCAGAAACCCCTATGGATTCAAATACAAAATTATGTGCAGGTACTGGAGAAGATGTAGATATTGGAAAATATCAAAGAGTTGTGGGAAAACTTATTAATCTTTGTGTAACAAGGCCAGATATATCATATGCAGTAAATGTGGTAAGTCAATACATGCACAAACCACAACTTAGTCACTGGCAAATCCTAAAAAGAATATTACGACATTTGAAAGGAGCTCCAAGAAGAGGGCTTCTCTATAAGAACCATGATCACTTCAACATAGAAGGATTCTTAGGTGCAGACTGGGCCGGATCCCCGGATGATAGAAAATCTACTTCGGGATATTGTACAATGATTGGAGGGAACTTGGTTACATGGAGAAACAAGAAGCAAAATGTAGTTACACGGTCTAGTGTAGAAGCAGAGTACAGTGCCATGACACACACGGTTAGTGAGCTTCTATGGATCAAATCCCTCATCATTGAACTGAGATTTTATAAAGAAGTTCATGTGGATCTATATTGTGATAATTAGGCAACAATACATATCACATCAAATCCAGTCTTCCATGAGAGAACAAAACACATTAAAGTAAATTGCCACTTCATATGAGAAAAATTCCAAACCAGCATATTATCTCTCAAACATATATCTTCACAGAGCCACCAAACCAGTCACTCTTAAAATCTTGTCCACCATCTGCAACAAGTTAGGCACTTATGATGTTTTCTCACCCCCAGCTTGAGGGGGAGTGTTACAAATTGGGACCCACCATGGTTGCACGAGCTGGTAGGACCCAAATGAGAATGAGAGTTGCCAAGAGGAGTCATCACACTAGCTGACATGAGTTGGAAGATTTAAAAATCAAGTGGGACCCACAATGATAACCATAAGCTGACATCTCTATCCTATGGTCACGTCCTCATAGAAGAGGTTGAGTTTGAGTTATGTTAATCTTCTAATTATGTTGAGTTATTTTATTATGATAGACTTATCTTTAAGAATTATAGTTTGAATGTAATTAGGAGAAGGTAGTTTAATTGTACTTGAACTCTACTACTTTCCTTGACTATAAATAGAGGTGCTTGTACATGGAAATAAATCATCAAAGTAAAGTACTTCTCCACTTCTCTCTCGTGAAGAGTTATTCTCTTGCCTAAACTCTTTTTTTTTCTCTTCTCTCTCGTCTACCCGAGAGCTCTCTCTCCCTTTCTTTTTTGTTTCCCTCTCTCACCTTGCTCAAGATATCAATAAAGGGATCCTAAATTCAACAAAAGTGAATTAGATTACACTATCACTTGATCCGCATGCGTTACTACACCACCAGGTGCCAGTTCAAGTGGTTCATCCACTTGAACTCACCCATGAGTAAAGTGAGCGAAATAAGATTCCTAGTGAAATCCTGGTTCATCCACTTGAACTCGCGTCTCTGCTCGTGAAAGTGAATCTCACTCTCGCTCTCGCTCATTATTAATTAGTGCACCAATTAATTATTACGTGTAATTATTGTATTAATTTAGATTAAATTGTAATTCATTTTAATTAATTAATAAATTATATTATTTAATTAATTAGTATATTAATATATTTTAATACTACATTAAATTACTTATTAGGGTAGTAATCATGTTTGTTTAGGTTAATTATTTGTTTACCTATATGATCTATTTATGTGTATTATAAAAAATAACTCATTCTCTTGTTTACACTACTTTTTTTTTATTTTGGATACTAACACAGGTAAGTATTTTCTAGTGCATTTTACATTTACCACACTAACACTAACAAGTGATGATCACTTTCACTAGCACTAGGTAATTCACTTTGACTTACATTAGGTAAGTGCACTAACCCACCATTAGTCATTTTCATTACTCTGTATAAATTAATTAAATTGATATGCCCTTACATTTGGAAGACATGAACTGGTGTTGGACAAAATGATTTTTTATTTTTGAGAGGGCATATTTTATTAAGGCTCGAATGCAACAAAAATACGTTCACGAAAGGGGGGTCATTAACAATGAGAGATTAGAGGGTTATTTTCTCCTTGACTAGATGATCCTGCTTCTTAAATAAGCTGGCTTGGTCGGTCTTGCTTGTACCTACCTTGCAGGCCAAGTTTCCCAGGAAGTTCAAGTGATCGGTGACTCGACTTGTAGTCTGACTCGTAAAATCGGGACCACGAAGTATAAATGAGTTCTTTCACGCAAAGAATAAAAGAGTTTCTTTCACGCAAAGCATGGCAAAGCATGGAGTTGTTTTCCCGCTCCAAAAACCTCTAGTTTTCCACACTACGACCTCCACTGGATCTCGCTTCCGTTCTCTGATACACTCGATGCAATCGTTGTCACTTTCCTCCTCATCGCTACGAAACGTTTTACAGGTAATGTCCTCCATGTCCGAATCCGCTTCTCCAACGCTTAGGACCGTCACCATCTCGTTTCCGGAGCTCAAGGTATTATTCCGTTGGACGAAAGAATGATGAGTTTTATTAGCCTTTTTTTCTGGATTACCAATGCATGTTTTCTTCGAGGAGTCCGATCATTCTCATAGTAACTTTTTCTTGAATTAGGATAAGGACGAAGATTTATCGGAGAAGATCGAAAGGGGGTTTGGACCTGATGGATTGGGGATTATATCTATTTCAGATGTACGTAATTGAGTTTTTCATCAGTGTTCTTGCCGCTGGGATTCGTAGGTCTTGTCGTGTTTGTTGTTGTTTAATTTAGTTTCTTCATGAACATCCAAATAACGTTCTTACTGATCGTTGACCTCGGGTTTATTAGTTTTCAATTGTCACTGTCAATACCAATGTCAACCATTCATATTTATGACATAGTTTAAAATTTTTAAATGGTTTTGTTTGTATGTATTTCAAAGATTATTGCGGAATCTGGACTTACGTATTTAGAAAACTTAGACTGAAGTTTCCCGTTAGCGCATCAAATTGCTCGTGGTTGGACTTCTGTTATGTCATTTAATAATTGGCAGACTAGCAACTGTGGGCATTTTTTTTCTTCAAGTTGTTGATCTGAAACTTGTACTTGAAGGAAACAGTGGGGTATCATCCCTTTAATTTGCTATATTAGCTTTCTGATTTAGCCCTTGGATGGAACTGTTACAAAATTTTGTGGCTTCTGGAGTTGTCAGATGAGGTTATCCCTTTATTTCAGTTTTCTCTCAATTTTATTTTAGTTTAATAAGTAGAAATGTGACAGTGGTCTCATTTCCCTCCTACCTTTGGGCAGATGACTTTCATTATTCGACTTACTATTTTTATTCCAAAACCTATATAAATTTTTTTAAATATTGTGACAATGAGAGATCGAGAGAAGATGGAATAGTCTGGCTTTCATATCTGAGTCTCAGAAATATAGGCATTTTGAAGACGTCCATCAGATTATGAAAATGTTTGACTCCTTTAAAAGGGCAGCTAGCTTGTTGCAGCCTTCTCAGAGCACTTGGTATATAATATCTTAATAGGTTCGCAACAACAAACTAATTTTACAAACTTAGCTTATGTCAACTATGAATGAGTTTATGAAAATAAGTGTGCAGTATGTGAATGATTCCTTGACAAGGCCAGCTAGCTCGTTGAAGCCTTGAATTGGGCACTTGGTTCAGAATATCCAAGTAGGTTTTCAACGACAAAGTAATTTTATGAGCTCAGTTTATGTCAAGGATGAACATATATATTCTTTCCTTAATTAATTGACCTTGTGACTGCTGTGCCTATATGCTTCTATCTTGAAATTTCTTCCCCTTGCTTCATGGTCTTGTCACATGGACACATTAAATTGACAAACTATTCTGGGTTTCTGTTGTCACACATCTCTCCCTTTGGTGTAGGTTCCTGGTTTTCCTCTTTTACGTCAAAAGCTTTTACAGCTCTCCCCAAAGTATGCATCTCCAGTTTTTGTTCCTAGATGATTCAAAACTTAATTCTGTGTCTGTAACGCACTGTAAAGATGTAACTCTAGCAGTTTTGTGGGTTTTGATTCAATGATTTTATTTACTAGATTAGCACATCTTCCAGAAGAGGCCAAGAAAGAGCTTGAAGATCCAGACAACAGGTAACTATTTATTTTTATCACTTAAACCTAGAATTGGCTGTTCTGATCAATCCAACTTCTGATCTTCAGCTATCAACAATCTCTTGTTGTTTTGGGGTGCCTTAAGTTCTGTTCTTCTCTGTTTTGTTATAATCACATCCTTCTAAAAAAAAAATTCTGATCTTCATTTGTTTATCTTGTAATCCCTTTTAACCTTAATCAGAACAATGCCAAGGGCCTGCTTATCCAAAGGGGCAACCATAGTTTAGCTGAGACAGTGACATGAACATGGAACAAAGTGGAAGATGGTTGTGATTATAACAATAACAAGACATGTTAAGGCAACTAACATGATATTCAAGTTCAGACATGATTTTTTGAACATTCAGGCTGAATTTAGGATTCAATTAGCATCCAAACTTTTCGTGGTCGAGAATTTTGAAAGACTGCTCGTAGAGCTGTTTGTTATGTTTCTCGTAACATTAAATTTTGTGAAATTAGAAATATATGCTGATCTTGAACTTAATAGCATAGAGCTTGTTATGTAATTTTTTAGTACACTTCTGGGTGGTGTATCCTTACTTCTTTACCTTTGTAGGTATAATTTTGGATGGAGTCATGGGAAGGAGAAGCTTGAATCTGGTAAACTAGGTAGGTTTTTCTTTGTTGCTTCAATTTTTTGTTTTAACCAAGTTCCTGGTATCTTGTGAAGGGTTTACCACTGTTATGAAGTTAGATTAAGATTAGAATTGACTAACTTATGGATATCGATAGCATGTTACATGTTATCTTCTCGTGTAAATTATGCAGGTAACTTCTGCATTTAATTTTCTTCAGGGTAAATCTCAGCCTAAATTCAGACAATTGTATCTTACCAAGAATCATGGAATTTTCCTGTTGAGATAATTATTGATTTTGGTGCTACTTTGGTAACTTTGAGGCTGGGTGTCTTGCGAAACCAAGATATCATTTCTCAATATACTGAGAGACTGTTGTGAATGGGTGTTTTATCATAATTATTTTCCTAACTTACTTTTTTTTCTTCTAGTGAAATGTTTTCAAATCTTAGCAACTTTGCTTACTTCAACTTAACAGAAAGAAGTAATAAAATGATTTAATTTTTTGCATATGGTGCTTTGAAGTACAGATGTTTTCAAAGGATCATATTATGCCAACCCAATTCTGGACATACCAACAGCTGAGAATTCCCTCATAGAAAGGTAAGCTCTGTTTTATCTGCATTCCTAGAATAGATCTAATTTGGTTTTCTTTATGTTATCTTTTCTAATCAGTTTCCAATTTATGAATCCTTTTATGTTTGTTCCTTAGTGTTTATGGATTTGGCAAGTTTAGTCTTCTTTTTGTGTTTTTTCTTTTCCCTCCTTACAGTTGAAGTTATGGTTTCTTTTTATGGTTCAGAATGGTTGGAAGATTGGGAAAGGGATATAAATGTGGCAAAAATATTGAGAGCAATTGCTAGTAAGTTGGGGCATACTCTATTATGATACATATAAATAAGAACTGGAACCAGGTTCTAACATTTGTGATACTTTATGCTAAACCATCAAAATAGATCAGAAGAGTGTGTTTCTCATTGAGGCTCTATGAATGCATAGTTACCAATGTTTTTTTAGAGTCTTTTGATGTACTCAGATAATTTCATCGAGGCACTCCTGTTTGAGAGGGGTTTGGCAGTTGTTTTCTGCTAGACTTCTAGGGAGAGGTTCTCTTCCTCGCACTTCACATTTTTGGCAAGGTAGAGGACTTATGTAGGATTATATCCCTCATAGTATTCATGCTTTTCAGTGCCCATACCCTGGCTGCTTCCCTCGCTTGGGATGGTGTTCCCCAACAAGATCTTATTGCATAAAATTCATATTCATTAGATCTGTTTATATGTCTTACTTTCCATTGCCCCTTTTCTGGAAGGTTTTTTTATCCTTTTCCTCCATTTAACGAAATCTCTTTCTCATTGTGTGCAAGAAGAGAAAAAGAAGTTTCTTCATAATAATCTCCTGCTCTTGTCCCTATAACATTCAGATCACGTCTACTTTGCCTGCATTCTTTTTGGCAACTTCTATTTGCTTCTTATTATGAATAAATCACGGGCACTGTTTTTTGAATTTTGGGGTGAAACCCAAATTGAAGTTTCCTAATGTGGGGTCATTGCTTCAAAATCCCCATTCATTTTTGTTTTTATTTTCTTCTAAAATTTGACCAACTTTTGTGTATTAGCATCCAATGGTGTATATCTATATATTTTCAGTCAAATGCAGCTTGCCTACAGAAAATGATCTCATTTTGCATGTAAACATGTGCATTTTATCTTGATGCATATATGATTATTCATAGCAGCTAACCCGGTATCTGCTATTTTGGTCTAGGTATCCTTCATATTGTCGCCCTAATATATGGCCTAGAAATTCTTTGCCTGAACTTGAAGTGGGTAAGTGATCTTCTATAAAGAATTCAATACATGCATCAAGCAATGACATCCTGCTTTAATAACAAAATTATTTTTCATATTCACATGATTTAGTTCACTGCTTGAAAGATGCATTTTAACCTTTCAGAAAGGAGTTCTGTTGAAATTCTGTTGTTTCCCTCTCTCAAGTGTATAAGGTGTTTTCTGTTCATCACTACCAATTATTTGTTGTGGTTGTTGATGTTAAAAAATTAAAACAAAGTTCTATGGAATAACCATAGTTTCTAGAGCGGGTCACAGAGATAAGAAATGTGACATGAAAACTCATGAGAAGCACAAAATGTTTTTGAATGTTCATGAGAAACACAAAATTAGCTGTCAATTTAGGTACAAATGAGAAATAACTAGAATTTTTCTATTTTTTTCTTTCTGTCAAAGAGGGTCTTCCCTCCCTCTTTAATTTTCTGTAGTTTTTTTCTTTTGTCTCCTCTTTTGTGTCCCGTGTTTGCATTCCTCCCCTCTAGGGTCCCCCTTCTTAATGAATTCTCCTTTCACGCTTGCCTTAAAAAAAAAAAATACTATGAATTTTAAAGAGTAGAAACCCATTCAAACATCATGAAAGGATAGGGCACGTGAAAAGGGAACCTTTGGAAAACTTGTAAGGGATGATGAGAAGCACAAGGAATCTTGTAGAATCTCATATATTTCTTAAGTGATTAATTTTGCTAGGACATGGTTTGTTCAGAATGTGTTGTGCTGGGAAAACCGGTATTTTTGTGAAAAAAATTAAAAGAGATTTTGAGGTGATGAGAGGGTTCAGATGAGGTTTTTCAGAAAGAATGGGAAAAAGATATGGAAGGAAGACTCTCGACTTTTTTAAAAGGGGGTCAATCGCCTTTAGATTTTAGCCAAAGTGAGATTTAATGTTCATTACCTAATTTCAAAGAGCAAAAAAATGCTACCCTTTGTTGCCCAATTTGCCTCATCTGAAAATATGCCTAAATTTAACTACACACCCCTTCTCGTCTATAATTACCTCTTTACCTCTTTAACAATTATAAAACACCCCTATAGTCCCTTAGCCTGCGTATTATCCTAGCAAATTTTGATTTTGATTGGTAAGATCTTTTAAAGAAAAAGCCAGATACAAGAGAAGAAAAAAAATAGTACAATACCTCACAGAGGTCAGATGTCAACATCCTCTCTTGCATGCATCTGCCTAACATTTGACAGGGCAGGGGGTGTGAGTCCTATAAATAGCTAGGTTCCTGCATTTAAAGTTAAAACTGGTAAATACTTTCAAAGATTTGTATATGTATCACTAAATTCTCTTGAATCTCTAATGATTTGTATATGACCTTCCATTTTGGGTTGTGCAAGAGGCTCATTTCAGAAAGTGTTTGTATGTTATTCTGATATTGGAGGTTATCTTCCTTCAATAATTAACTTAAAACTCTACAACTTTTATGTTTTATTTTAGGTGTGAAAATGCTTAGCATAGGTAATTCCTATTTTTCAGTCATAAGAAAGTTATTCTTGGAATGATTTCTCACTTGGCACTACATTCAGAGTTTGCAAAACCCCTCCCCCCATCCCTAAGCTTATTTCTAAGCATGGTCATGTTTGATGATTATGAGTCCTGCCATTATTGGTTACCAATGTCTCTGTCTCAAGCTAGTTATCTAAGATTGAAAGCTGTTGTAGAACAATAGTCTCACATTGGTTTGGGGTTGAAAGGATCCTATGCTTATTGTTTGGGAGGAAAACTCCTATCTTTGGTTAGACCTCTTTGTTTGGGCTTAGAAAGATCTTATGCTTCAGCTGGTCTTTTTTGGAAGGGACCTGCCCACGTTTAATCAATGGAATAAGGGCGAAGGGGCATTCTAATTGTTGAAAAATGGGTCTGAGAGAATAGAGAGAGGTTTGGAAAAAAAGACATAGGAGAAGAAGAGGGAGTTCGTGGTAGAAAGAATATTCTGGTTTAGGGGTTGGGCACAGCCCCTGATCATTCTTTATATCCTCTTAAAATGATAATAGTAATAAATTACAAGTATGCCCCTCTCTCTCCCTCTCTTAATACATATTCTCACTGATTTCTAAGTGTAGAAAAACAGCACATAAAGTTACTAATTTTTGAAACGGTGATGATTTTATTTCAAAACAAAGCAAGAAAATACATCAAGGGAGGCCTCTCCTAACAACAAGAGATTGAAGGGAAGGTCCCAACTTACTAATAACACAGCTATTGGATCCTCAAAAGTATTAGGAGAGGGGGTATCCTTCTAAAAAAACCTAAATACCCATATTAAAAACAGAAAGTTACCCCTTGGTCTTTACACTATTTAACACTAATGTTTGGTAGGGTATTATAGTTGTTTGCCTAAGCATGACAGTTGGACTGATATCTTGGCTTGCTTTGAAGTTTGAGCTTTGAAATCAATTATTTCAACATTTTGGATAAGTTATCATAAGATGATTGAAATCTTTGGATTAGTTGGGCATGCCAAACCGGGGTTCTTTTAATGTGACGTGTTGCTTTCAAGTTTCACAGGTGTCTAGGTATTTGTGTGCTGTGTGTGGGTGAAATAGTACTCTGTTTTGTGTTATAAATTTGCATGGGTCTTGTGATTTGCTATAGTCTCTTCTCTAGATTGGCATTTAGTGTTTCATGCTGCGGGCATCCAGAGTTTTCAGTAGGATAGTTTTGAAGGTTTTGATGTATCAAATGGATCGACAATATATATTCATGAACTCCTTGGAAATTGTGGTACGCATAATACTAATAGAAATCTTGATTTCATGCATGCTAGATCTAAGCTATGGAGTACATAATTGATACTAATTATTGAAGCAGGCTTGATAAATAAATCGAATTTTTCAGTATGGAGTTTATATAATGGAACCTAACTTGCACAAATCGTGGTCCTTACTCATTGTTCAGTACATAACAGCTGTGAATTGTCTCTTTCATTTAACAGAGGACCTCAAATCAATTGTCCCCTTTTGTATGTTCAGAGTATTTAGCATATTCTACTTCTGTAAGGGTACTTTGGTGATTGGGCTGTTTAAAGTTGAATACTACTTTTCATTAAGATATCACTGTAAACTTGCTTTGGTTTTTCTTAATGGTTTTCAGATATACGAGTTTACCTTCAAAGTGTAGCTTTGTCAGCATTATTCTTGCAACTTTTGCTTATTTGTGGTTCTTCATTGCTCAACTTTGACTAATGACAGTGTTGGTTAAATTTGTAATATTGCAGCATTTAAATCACTTGGAAAGCTGATGGTGGAAGTTGGATTGATGTTGGCTTATCATTGCGATCGGTATGGTATGTTGTCCTTTATAGGCTGTCCTTTATAGACTCGCATCATAATGAAAAATCGAGTTGTGATTTGAATATGTTACCGTGTCCCATAGGACACCCCAATAAATTCATTCATCACAACTTCTCTATTTCTTTCTCAAGTTGAAAACTAGAGTTTGCCAAGTTTCTGTTGTGCGTTTTTTTATTTTTATGGAAAATCATTTTTTAAAATATCATTCTCATCTTTAATATAACTCAGCACTATTTAAAAAAAAATATTATTCTTATCTTATATCTGATATCTGTTCCAGAAATGATACTAGAACCTCTGTATTCTTTGTCACATGCAAGTGTCTCTGATCTTTTCTCAATCTGCATTGAAACAGTAAAGAAACAGACGAGAGTGCCTAAGAGTAAAGGCCTTGAACAGATACTACAAGATTCTCGGTGTCATAAAGGGCGTCTTTTGTACTACTTTCCAAGGCTACAAAGGTATAGCTAGTTTTCTACTATTTTATTGTTGTAAAAGTGTATTGGCTTTGTCTGTAGGAATGAAGAATGAACAAGAAAAGGAAAGCTGACAAGAATAAAAAAGTCTTTTCCTTATGTGCATGTTCATGCCAAATTTACCTTTGCAAGTAGTTTGACTGTTTGTCTTCAGTAATGAGCTTAGTTTTTAGGGTTCTTAATTTCCACTTGGACAAGTCATCTGACCTTCTGCATTGGTTTGCACCCTCACTGCAGCGATTTGGCTGAAGATTCCACTGCCCTTTCATCATGGTGTGGATGGCATACTGACCATGGTTCTCTCACAGGTGATATATGTAATTTGACTTTTTTCCATTCTCATTATCTGGGAGTGTGACTCCTAGTACGCAGTAGTTAAAATAAGAATGAGAGAATCAGTGAGTACATTAGTTCAATTGGGCTTTTAACTCAATGGTGGAGTGGTGTTGGGATTTCTTTGTGTCAGGTTTTGGGTTGGAGTGGCTTAGGGTGTCGTATGTGTATCTATATAGCTATCACTGAAGAAAAAATAAGTCCATGTGTTGGATGTTTCATAGTTTTATTGATCAAATATTTTATCTAGGATTCTCTTTATTGAAAAATCTTCGAGAGTATGGATTGGTGGTTGCAGCTTCCGCTTATTTTCCTGGATTTGATCCCTGTATTTGAAGTAGCATGAGGTGTTTCCACTGTGCAGACAAGGACAGTTACGGAGGCATTATTTTCCATAGATGATAGAGAAACTGGTTATGCCATTTCTCTCCTTTTTCCATACTTCTGCTATACTCATAAGTTAGGCAAGTTGTTTTATTTAACAATAGTTGTCGCTGCTGGAAACAGTATGTCATATGTCTATATGGCACTTTGACCTTCCAGAGGTTGATCCTAATTTAGACTCTAAGGTCAATTAAGTAGTAAATTACTGAAGCATAGCATTCGAGAGCTAATTGTATTTCTTTAATGGAGTCTCAGCTTATTAAGTTTTCAGTATTTTTAGCAGGCATTGCTTTTTTATCAGCTGATTTCTCTTTCTTTCTTTCTCTTAGCTGTTCTAATATCTGGAATTGGCCTGAACTCACAGGTCTAACTTGTGGGCTGTTTACAAGAGGCTCTCAGAAAATAGAGTGCCTTGATAGTGATGCTGGACTTTACATAAGAACCCGAAGTGATGAGATTGTCAAAGTATAATTTTTTATTCTTTTTTTCATTTTTCGAATTTGTCTTTCGGGTGATGGCTATACTGTCTAAGAGTCCCTTGCTTGCTACCTTATTTATAAGAACTTCTCTTTTGGATGACAGATGTGAATGTTCCTTGTGGGATTTGCAACTCTATATTAAAGCAAAGATCAATCTTTATTTTATTTGAGTGTTGTACTCTAGATTCTACTGCCATAGTTAGGCTCTCTTAGATCACCATTATCATCAAGTACAATCTATAACCTTTCCCTACTTCACAATCTCTTCTCTGTTCTGCCTTAGGTTGTGTTTGGAGAAGATGAAATTGCATATCAAATAGGTGAAACAACTGAAATACTCTCAGGTGGACATCTTTGTGCGACACCCCATTGTGTGAAGGTGATTTTCTTCTTTATGGTTGTTTGTGGTTACCAATTTATTTGTTCTTTTAAATTGTTTCCAATCTTCAAATTGGATTGTGATTTACTTGCTAGATCACTCTTTTTCAACTTTTCTAGACCCCTGGACATATTTGAGTTAAAAAAACATAATTGTTCAGCTGGAGTTGAAGCATTTTCTACTTCTTAATTTCATAAATTTAATTGACTTTATGAATAGGCACCTAAGGGAGAGAAGACATTTGGTGTGGAACGTTCAACTTTTGCTCTATTTATGCAGCCTGACTGGTACGTGGGGTTAAACATTTTGATGGATGGAATAAAAAACTGATCTATTATTCTTTGAAGTTGTTCTACTTCTTCCAGAATTTGGTGGCAACATGATTGTGAGCATTAAACCCCCACATAATGTTTCTCAAAAGAAAAAAAGAAAAAGAAAATAGATTTTGTATCCTTATTCTTCTATGAATCTGCTTGTCATGTTATTCTCATAACCAAGTTCTTGTTCTTTCTTCTGATGCATATTTCGTAATGTTTCTTAAATTCTTTCACAGGGATGAAAAACTCAATTTTCCTAAAGAAGTAAATCTTCATCGAGAGGTATGCTACTTAAGTCTGTTGAACTTAATACTAAATTGCGGTCACATGTTTATTTTCAGACAAGAACCTGAGTAAAGGCATTGAAGTGCCACTGGCTTTTAAACCAGATAAGATGTCATTTCCTCAAGTGTTCCACCTGTTTAAGGTTAAACACTTTTGATTGGTTATGAGAAGAAAATCACTGTCATTTGCCATATTCTTTGATAGTGAGGTATCTTTTAGCACCTAGGAGTCACAAAGTCATCGTAGGAGATTAATAAAAATCTCGACCCCATTATTTCATTGTAATGCTCATGTTGTAGCTATGCCCAAATTTTTTTTTTACACTAACTCTTGCGTTTCACAGTTCATTCCCCCAGAAACGACAATTACTTTTGGGGAGTACTCTGAGAAGCTTATAAACAAGTATTATGGCCCAACAACATGAGAAATCTTTTCTCTGAAATGCCTTATCTGTGCAAAGGGGTTTGTTTCTCTCAGCTCTTGTTTGACCTTTTTAACTTGCCTTCCTACATTAAGAAACATGGTGCAATGGCCACTTCAAACTTTTTCCTTTCTTTTTTGTTTTTTTTTTTTTTTTTTTTTTTTTGTGGGCTAGCAATAAGACCTATTTATATCACTGTTTTACCCATTGAATCGGTTGTGCTCAATAATGGGAAACAATTTTCGTGACTCTTGCAGATTTGATTATTTGAGTATCATAATTTAATAAATTTAGTATGTGGAGCCTGACTATAGTAGTGAAAGGTTGTCCAGGGTCTTGAATTCTCTTGCCTTGGAACTCTGCACATGAGCCAATTAACTTGGAACTGAGAAGATTGCATATTTCAAACTATACCTTTAAAATTTATATGAATTTCTACTTATAAAAAATATATTACATTGAATATCTACATCATATTATGAACAGGTGGTGGTGGGAACAAATTCAATCCAAGCAAATAACTACAAGTGTTTGGAAATAAGAAAAACAAGAGCAACTCCAAAAAGTAATGGAAAAGAGAACTTGTAGAAAATAAAACTAATTTTCCTATGTCCTTAACTTTATGAGGAATAAGAGAAGTTGAGGTGAAATTATTTTCATCCGTATAATTGCCATGGATTTTGAACAAAATTTCAAATGAATTCTTCGTTATAATTTTATTATCACTGTGGTTGCACATATGCACTTAGTTTCTTGGTATTTGACCAACATTGTGTTTATTCCATGCCCTTTTTTTTTCAATTTACTTATTTAAAGAAAGTGGTATTCAAAAGTGTCCCTTTTTGTTATGGTAATTAGATAGAGGGAAAGGAGATTGGACTCAAATTCAGCTGACATTGGTAGTATCCAATTTTTCTTCTTTAGAAAAATTAAATTAATTGATATGTCATTTACCTCATAGTATTTACATTAATAGCATTTTCTTCATTTGACAACTTAAATTAAAGTCATTGGTAAAAAAAACTATGTTCTAGCATTCCCCATTATGTTGGAGCATAAATATCAAACAATACCACTTGTTATAAAATGGATCAAATTTCTATTTTTGTAAAGGCTTTTGAAATGAAGCTTCCAAGCTGTTCAATTGATCTTACATAGGGGTTACAAATTTCCCAGATATTAACTACATTTCTAATAAAACGACGATCCACTTCGATATGTTTAGTATGTTTGTAAAACCCAAGATTACAACTAATGAAAATTGCCACCTTGTTATTGCATCCCACCACCATTGGTTTATTGCTATTAAAGTGAAAATTGAAGAGTATTGACTTCATTGACTCATAAATAGTGTAAGTTGTAGTTCTTTGCACCAGGCCTCAACACTAGATTTTGTGACCACTGTTTGTTTTTTTTTTCTTACTAAGTTACTAATTAAATTCCCACTAATAAAGGTACAATACTTTGATTGTCCTCATGTCTAACTTATACACAACACAAAAAAAAAAACATCATAGAACCATGTAATGTTGAAGTGACTTTGAGATTGGTGCCATGGTCTCTTTCGTAGTGCTCCTTTTAAGTACTTCAAACTTCGGTGTTTGCCTCATTGAGTACATAGGAGATGTTCAATCTTGTTACAGTTCATAGATAGGTTTGTTAACTAGTCTTCCTTGTTGTGTTGTTTGTGACATGATTACTTCAATTAACTTCCATAAGAGTGCCCACTAGTTTGGCTACTAGCTAAGTTGAATCCTAAGAGACCATATTCCTATAACATATTAGTGGTTTAACTTCCATACTCGGAACAATGATGCCCAAAAAGTAGATGAATTGTGCTAAATTCTTGGTTTGAAAATGCTCTTTCAAGTGAGCCTTTACTTGTTCAATCCCTTTAGATTACAGCCAAAGATGGTTGTGTCGTCTAATATACTAATGCCGATTTTTACTCATGTCCTGGAACTTCTTGAAACATGCCCTCAAGCTCTATTTTCTAAGAAAAATGGCGAATATTATATATATTAAGAGAAGGGAGAATACAAATACAGAATCCCATACCAAGGACTGAAAACTAAACAGTTAACCAACAATAACAAAATATAGAACACAATGAAAAAAAACCAAATAAGCCACTAGGCAATGGCCAACCAAGAAACATTAAAGCTCCTAACAATCAAAAGGAATGTCCTTTGACATCCAGCCACATGACATCCTCTTTCTCACACCCACTCCTAAGTTGTCTAGCTTGTCCGCTTTGGCCATCATTTTCGGTATTTTTGTCTCTCTAGCATTTGCAGGAGGAAGACAATTGCACTTGAAGACATTTTCAAAAAACCAGACCATTTCATGTCTTGTAGAGTTTTCTTCTAATATTGCTTCAAGGAATAGGGAGAAAAAGTTAAGGCATAATTATTCTTAGGCTCTCACTTATTCCAAGTTCTGAAAGAAATTTTTTTGTCTCCTCTTCAAGATGTGAACTATTTATAGTTGTCCTTGATGGTATGAAAGAACTATCTATGGAGCAGGCTAGAGGGCTAGAGGATTCAAGGTAGAAACATAGAGTAGTTTAATGATGGAGGAAAACATTGAAAAAGCCGCACAAAGTGGGATAGGTTGATTATTGCACTTCCTTCTTTTCTTTCTATCCTTATTTTGATTTTCAAATATAGATGAATTTCACAAAATGTCTTGGATTTGGCTTCAATATTATGATTTGTTTTTATAGAGATCAAGTATCTTATATGTCGCCTTCTTGCGACATCTTGAAATCAATCTAGGGCTGGGTTGGTTCCTTTCTTTGTGGAATGGACTTAGAACAACCTCCTTATGTGTTTCTTTGAGTTGCAGTCTCTTAGTTTCTCTTTTATCTTGTTATCTTCTTTGTTTAATGGTTGTATCTTAAATGTTTGTAACACTTTTGTTTTCGTTGGCATTCGTCGATAAAAATCCACCTTAATTTTTTTTTTAAAAAAGCTTCTTTTTGGTGATTTTGAATACATTGAATATTTTTTATTTATTTGGGACTTGGCGGCAATTAAACTTAGTTTCCTGAGTTATAAAGAGACCTTGTTAGTTATTCTATAACCATTGTTTATTGTGGTTATCAATTTTGGCCTTTTGTCTCTCTGGCATCGATAAAAGTCAATTGCACTTGAAGACCTTTTTATATAACCTGACTATTTCATGTCTTGTAGACGAGACAAACAGTTTTCTTCCATCTTTCTATGATGAATTGGGAGAAAAAATTTAGGGTACAAATATTCTTAGGCTCTCACTCATCCAAGTCATGAAAGAAAATTGTTTGTCTCCTCTTCAAGACGTGAATCAGTTGCCCTTGAGGGATTTGAAAGAACTTCATGTAGACCGAGCTAGGGGATGCAAGGTAGCGACATGGAGTAGTTTTAGGATTGAGGAAAGCATTGAAGAATCCTATCGCGGAGTGGGGCAGGTTCATTCTTGTACTTCTTTTCTTTTTGTCCTAATTTATATTTCAAAGAAAGATTATCCAGTCCATCGAACTCGGTTGTCATGAATTTGTGCAAGATGTCTTGGATTTGGCTTCAAAATTAAGGTTTTGTTTTAATAGATATCAAGATCTTATATGTTGCCTTTATGCGTCATCCTAAGATCAGCCTAGGGTATGGTTGGTTTCCTTCTTAGTCGAGGGGGTTGAGAACCAACATCTTGATGTGTTTCCTTGAGTTGTACTCTTTTTGTTTTTCTATTTTGTCTCGTTTGCTTATGTTTTTCATGGTTGTTGCTTATATATTTGTATTACTCTTTTTTCTTTGGCATTCATTGGTATAAAATTCACCATGTAAAAAAATATATCTTGTACGACCAATTACTCATTGATTGATATAAATTATGTACACTACTCATATTCTATTGACACCTATCAATTCAGAATCGAATGTGGAAGAAATTCAAAAGCATTTCAAACAAAAGACTTGGGGACTGAAAATTCTTTTTGAGTATTGAAGTAGCAAGGAATAAGTTAGGTATTCTTTTGTCTCAAAGAAAATATGTTCTTGATCTTCTACGTGAGATTAGACTATTGGGGGCTAAACTAGTGGATACATCGTTGGAGGGAAAAGTAGACTTATTTGGCAATAGTTCTTCAGTTTTGAAAGATGTGACTTTGTATAGGTGCCTTGTTGGAAAACTCATATATGCAACCTAGACTAGACTAGATATATTATATATCATAATATTGATTAGTTTGATGAAGACTATGCAGGATCAAAGATAGATACAAAATCCACTATAGGTTTATATACTTTCTTTGGAGGAAATCTAGGGACATGGACAAGTAAAAAAACAAGGATAGTCATCAAATCTTGTGTAAAGGTTGAATACAAAGTCATGACTTATACTGCTTATGAGATTATTTGGATACAATATCTTCTTTTGAAGCTTGGTATAAAGGTGAAACTACCTATGTTTATGAATTATGACAATCAAGCCTCAATCTTTATGGTTAATAATCCGATGTTTCATGAGAGAACCAAACACATAAAAGTGGGTTGTTATTTTATCAAAGATCAAGTATTGACCAAAAGGACTACTACTCATATAAAGACTAAATATCAATTGGTTGATCTATTTATTAAGTAATTGCAAGGATTAGTACTCCTTGACGAAGAGTGCAAAAATTAGTACTTTTTAAAATCTTTTGTAACCCAGAGAAGGATAGTTAAAGAAAGACACAAGCGACCACAAGTTGCTCAAGTACATTTCTCTACTTGGGTAGCTCGGTAACCACATATTATTAGTAACTCTCTTCCTTTTATAGGTATGAAAGTAAGTTTGTAGACAAAGAAAGTGAACTCGTTAGGCATCTAAAAGGTATAAAAATGTTAGAAACTTCACATACAAACATAAGTTTTCTTACATTTTAATGTGAAGACCAACAATACAAATTTTGGCATTGAGAAAGTTTAAACAACAATCAAGTATATCACAATTGGAAGAATTGTCTATGCAAGATTTCTATTCCACTTTCAAGTAACATCAGTCAAAGATAACCGATCAATCAATTATATTACCACCTATTAACATGATAAGTCTAGTTTTTAAGTGTCGATTGAGAAGTATCATACTCTCATTTTAAAATCATTTTAGACTATAGGTATATATACTTGGCTAACAGAACATCCCCTATGGATGCCAATGAGGTTACTATGTACCCTAACGACATCAAGACATGAACTGAGTAATATGCCTGAAGTTCATATCCTGAGTCATGTTGACTAACCCCCCTCTTCTTGTTTGGATGTCCATGGAAAATTAGAGAAAAAATAGAAGAGAAATATAGTTTCTTGTGTTTGGATATACATGAAAAATGAAAAAAAAATATTAATATTTTAAAATTTTAATAATTAAAATTTTCTCTCAAATTCCTATTTCTTTTCTTTTCTCCCCAAATTCTATTATTTTATAAAAAAATATTATTAACAAATAATGTAAGTGATTTTTTCTCATATTTTCTTTTCTCTCCGTGTAATAGTATCCGTAGGTCCCGCTCCCGTCAAGCAAATATCAGATCGATTATACCTATCTACGCCGTATATTAAAAAAGCCCCTGCTCTTCTCTTTATTTACGCAAGATTACCGGTGCCCTTTATCGCGACAGGTGTACGGCCGGTACTGGGGGATTCGGAACGTTTAGTGCAGGTGCGCACTCTAGGGTGGAGTGACGCACCTTGAGTGTAAGTTAGTTGGAGGAGGGAAAGGTTATAAAACCCTGACTACGTGTCCTTCTGCTACGTTATCTCCTTTCTCTTTGCCCCTCGAAGACAAATTTATAAATCTCTTCTATAGTCCATATCATAATCGTCCTCACGCTTGGAAACCCTAAAAAATTCTTCACCTTATCCGACTGCATCTGTCGAGTTATTATTTTTTTTTTCATTTTTTATCACAAACCCTAGCTCCGTCACAAACCCTAATCTCGGAGACATTCGGAATTCCTCTTTGTCCTTCCTCCCAGGTCTTCTGTTTTTTTTTTTTTTTTTGTGTGTGCCGCTAATCTTCGAGTCTTGGTGCTAATCTGCTCGAAACTCTACGAAGCTTGCGTTGCTTTGTGGAAGCTCATCGAGGATCGTGGATTTGGTTATTAATATCAGCAGCGTCGATTTTCCTGAAACCTTGTATTTCAGGACTTTAATCCGTTGCTGGTGAATCCTGATCTCTGCGGCGACGAAGGAAATCTTCTTGCGGAAGTTTAGCTTTCTTCTTCTTTGACCGGTTTGCATATACTTTGTTTACGGGATAGCTGTGGCTTGTCTTTGGTATCATTAGCAATGGTTGGAGGTGGAAGCAGGAGGGACGATGGGTCCTTGGGGCTGAGTAGAACTAACGTTTTTGCTGCGCTTGAGACCTTGCGAAGAAAGAAGAAATCAGACAAAGAGCACGGATCGTCAAAGAAGGGGTCGTCGAAGTCTCAGGCAAAGGAGCAGGAGCAGGTATTCTGGGCCCCGGCTCCTCTGACTGTCAAATCTTGGGCCGACGTTGATGATGATGACGACTACTATGCCACTACGGCTCCTCCCCAGTCAGTTTGGGGTTCATCGGAACCGCAGGCGAACAAGGACAGCTTCCCAATAGAGGTGAGATTCCTTAATTTTGAGAATATAATGTTTTGCATTTCACTATTCTAAAAAAATTGCCGTTCCCTTCCAAAAAAATATCTGTTCGAACCAGTTCAATTTAGTATTTCTTAAATGACTTTTGCAACTAGTTTGTAAGCGTTTTGTGTATCAATTCACCTTCAGCATGTGCTTCTTGTCTGCTGCAACTGAGCTCTAATCTGTTGGATGAGTGGACATGTTTATTCTGTTCGGCTAGTTAATACATGCACTCTGGCTGGAATAGGTCTAGTTGTCTAGCCGTTACTCCAGGTCGACTTGAATTATTTGAAAAACACGATTTGGACAATGTACCTTCGAAGTGCGTCTAGTTTGAAAACTGACTGACACCTGGGGAGAAAGAAAGAGCTCTTTCTGTAATTACTGCTCTTGTAATCATTGTTTTCATTTATCTATCTTGTTATTAATTTTGTTCTTTCTTTTTTTTCTTTAGGACTTTTAAGTTTCTTTCAAAATAGATTTTTTAGGAAATATAACGGTTAGCTGGTTAACATAGTTTTCCCTTTTTTCTAGGTAAAATTGTGGTTTTTAAGCTTTCTGTTGGGCAGGCTACAAATTTCTTTGTGTATTTTTGTATCAATTGTAAACAGTCGATGAAATACAACTAATTTAACCAGTAAGTTAGTGGCTGAAAAGTTTTTTTTTATGTGTGCTTGTTGTTGTCTCCCTCGAATTGATCTTGAGATGCCTACAATAAGCACATATTGACATTTTAGTGCGTGAAACAATACATGCAAAAGTAGGTGGATGGGCTGTTTTGGATGTTGGTGTGGCTTTAGTGAGAATTGTTGTACTATCCTTTGAAGGAAAGTTGAGTAACATCATTCTTTAACTCTATTATTTTGGGTTTCCTATTCTGGTGAGGAGAACTTACTGCAACATTTTCATGTAGCTTTAATGTGGGACCATCTACTCTTTTTTTATGGCAGCTTATTTGCTTCTCATTTGCAGTTTAGGTAGACTCTCCTTTTTCTTTTTGTTCCATCTCTAACATCTGAGGAAATCTGGGTGGAAGGGGTTTATACTTCCAAAGGGTTGTCTCCTGCCAGTATGTTGTTCATCTCAAAGGTTGTGGTTGAGTCCACGTCATACTTGCAACTACTCGCCTTTATGGGTTCATGGCGATACAGACATTCTTTTAGACTGTTTCTGGGCAGATGCTTTATATCTTTGTCCGAGTCTGATGTGGCAGTAACCCCTTTTGAGGGTGAGAATTTACACTTTCATTTTCTTATCTTACAGGAATGTAGTGCATCAGTATGTTTGAGTCTCTCTTGATATGGTTAATGAATGAAATGGTCAATTCAATGTTTGTTCCTAGCTCAGTAATTTAAAGTTCATCTCTGTGAAGAAATGTTAGCCATATTTCACAAAACAATGCTTTTTTAAAAAATTAATGAAAGAACAATCAATAAACTTCAGATATTTACTCAATTCTATAGATAATACTTAATTTTCTGCTTGGGTAGTTTTAATTATTTTACACCAACTGTTCTGTCTTGTCAAATTATCCTATGAAATATTTACTCAATTCTATAGATAATACTTAATTCTGCTTGAGTAGTTTTTATTATTTTACACCTACTGTTCTGTCTTGTCAAATTGTCTTTGAGAGTCACTTAAGGCTCGTTTTACAGGAATCGTAAACCTTGAGAAATATGGATTGAGAAAAGGAACATTGTGAAATTGGCTGATCATGTGTTTTGTTGATTGTGCCTCTCTTTGGAGAGCATGTAGTGAGAAAGGTCAATTTATGGTTGATGGAATGAGATAGTGAACTAGAAATTTCAGCTTTGGGCATATTCCTATCTTTGATTTTTTATAGTTTATCTTGTTTCATTTATGTCCTGTTCTTCCTTAGAAAATTTCTTTGAAATTTACACATGTTTTGCAATGTCTCCAGTTTACCTGAATTTAGGTTGTGCAGGGCTAGTATTTGTTTAACTTTACATATTGCCCCTATTTTTAAATTTTTCTGTTCGTTTGCTTACTTGTTGTGATTAACTTTGTCATGTGTCTTTTCTCTTGGAACAAACTTCTATGTTTGTTTTATTAGAAGCATATGTGAATAATTGATTTGGGTTATTGGTGTATCTACTACCGATCATGTTTTATGTATCCCCATTGTCTTGTGGAAATGGTTTGGTGACTTTACCAGTAGAGGTACGTTCAGTTTTCTCTCCTTTTGAAGGAGCATTCCTGGGAATTGTATAATGTGTATATTTTTTTAAAGAAAAAATTGTATAATAATATGTTTTTATAAGCAAGCCATACTAATGGAAGTAAAATGGCGGTCAACTCTGGTAAGGAAGCTGCAAAGGCAATTTAATCAGTGCTTGGACCAAAATTTACTATTTTCTAAAGATTTTCCTATTCCTGTTTGATTTATGCATGTTGAGAACTATACGATTAAGACTGTCTGCGTCTTGGAGTCGTTAAGTATTTTTGCCGGCTAGCCCATGAGATGTTATTGTGTAAGCTTACATAATTATTTGTATATTATAGTCTATAATGTAATAATCAATTTAATGGGGACAAAAACTCAAGTTTTTATCTGATAAGAAAAGGTTGTTTGGGAAATTTGTTATTTATTGGAATTTAATGTGCAGGAAAGTGAAAGCGAGGAAGATCACCTTCTGGATGAGGGTGATGATGATATAGAGGAAGAGCATGAAAATGAGCCTGAGGTTCCAGTCCCAACTGAACCAGTTGTAAAGAAACCTTTTCCAACTTCTGTATCACAGAAGGATACAGAAAGGCAACTTTCAAAGAAAGAGTTAAAGAAAAAGGAGCTAGCAGAACTTGATGCTGTTTTGGCTGAGCTGGGAATTGCTAACAAGGAGACCAATGGTGAAGCTAATTCTCATGGTAATTGTTTTACCAAAAAAAATTGTTTTTCATTCTTTTTTCACATACACATATATGCTTTAAAGCTTTGAATTTACATATCATACACATAAAGGTGCCAAGGAGTTTAAAATGTTACAATTGCTCTTATGCATCTGGATGCTTAGGTCTATATAACTATTTCTTGTTATGGCTTGTGGCCTTTCTCAAATTTTTTGTGTCAGCTTATTCTCTTTTTGGCTTTTTAAGTTGTTGTTGGTTGCATGAAATTTTTTGAAGTGCATAATATTATAGGGTTCTTTCCAAGAATTAAAAACAAGGACAACCCTTGGCTACCTCACACGAGGACAAAAGTAGTTTGATTTATGTCTAGATTCAGTTAAGAACCGTGTTAAACTTGGTATGCCCATCTAAACTGTGTAAAATTGGTAATTTGGGGATTTAAATATGTTTTGTTGGCTTGACTATATAGCTGTTTAGAATCCTGAGATGATTTTTCACTAACATCCTCCAAATAAGCACACTTTTAAAAAAAAATTAATTACTGATGTTGCAGAGGAGAAAAAGCTGGAAGACTCCAATGGAGACAATGGAGACACAGATAAGAAGGAAAATCCCCCAACGGAAAGCAAAAATGCAAAGAAAAAGAAAGCCAAGAAGGAAAAAATTTCAAAGGAGGGTAGAGAACAACAGGATCAACATGCAAATGGGTCTGACAAGAGCGTTGCAGATGTAACTAGTGGAGGCACTGAACAAGAAGAGGAAGACTCATCCACTCTTGATGTGAAAGAGCGGCTAAAGAAGGTGGCGTCCATGAAGAAGAAGAAAGCTTCGAGTAAAGAGATGGATGCTGGTGGGAAAGCAGCTGCCATTGAGGCTGCGGCAAGGAGTGCAAAGCTTGCTGCTGCGAAGAAAAAAGAGAAGAACCACTACAACCAACAGCCGGTGCGGTAAGCAGCAATCCCAGCCATGCCTTTTTTACTTGAGAATGGTGATGGTGATTGTTACGAGAGCGTGTGTAACAACTCCGTCCTCACTTGTTCATTTGTTGGATGCGAAATAAACAGCGGTCTCTAGTTTCGCCTACTTAGGATTGATGACTTTGATATTATTGCTCTTGGCTTTTAGTCAACAAAAGAAGATCTTCTTGGCGTCTCAATCTTGTTCTACTGCCAAATGTTTATGTGAGTTGTGACATATATCGCTTCTATTAGATAAACTTTCTCTTTTATGCAACATTTGTGTATACCTTGGAGCCACTTACACACTGACCAATCTCCCTTCAAGTACTCTTTGCTTGATGTTCCTTCAACCTGTAAATGAGTTTGGGTAGTCTGCTATGGAGTATGTGGATATTAATGGGCAGTTTGCAATGTCGTGGTTGTGGTGTCTATGGAGTATGAGGATATTAAACCGGGAGTTATGGGTGGATGTTTTGGGTATCAGAAGAGTTCGAGAGGAAATTTATTCCATCATATCCCTAAAGTTGTTTTTGGGAGGTGGGTTTAGGTCCCTTTTTGTTTTTTTTTAACATTTTGGTAGGGTACTAGTTGAATTAAAATCGCATTGTATGTGTAACTAAAAATTATGCATAAAAGTAATTCAAGTAAATCAAAACATGCGCATACAACGGGGATGTTCCCTTAGTGGTAGTTACTAGCCAAAAACCCTTGTTTGGAAAATTTTACTATTTAAAAACTTTTAATAGTTAGAATTACATAAAAATATTTCAGCTCTCTTTGACCAACGTATAACTCAATACATGATTTGTACGAAACCAATCTCCCCAAGAGGTTGTTACTAGATTTTAGCTTTAGTTAGGGTTTTCTATCTAGATTAAATGGGTTCTAGATGAATATTTCATAAATACAAATAAAATAAAGGTAAAAATTACACCCTTGGAGGATACTGATCCTTGAGAGATTCAAGTTTCCTTCTCCTTTGTAGCACGATTGAAATGATTGAAGAAACTTTGACTATATGAATGCAAGGATTGGATGAAAGATATGTGAGATTTTTCAAAGTTTGGTCATCTATCTTTCACTCTAAAGCACTTTTGAAATATTTTACAAGATTGAGAATAATGTTTTGAAGTATTTGCTAATAAATGTTCACTAATGCACTGTTTGGCGGGGTATTTATAACTTCTCCAACTCAAACTAGTCGTTATTTACCCGTTTACGAATATTAGTACGTTGATTAATCATAACGAGTACTTTTCTATCAGACAATGACTTATTGATTAATGGACTGATAGATCAATATGTTATCGTTAGTCTAGAAAAATTATGTTGATTGATCATTGACAAGGGGATGATCGATCAAACAAAATTATTTCTGGTTATGCAATACAAATATTATCGATAAGGGCATTTTCAATTATCCATCATGTTTTATGTCCCTTAATGGAAAAACTTTGTTTGATCAATCAATCAGGTGGGATGATCGATCATTCCAAGTGAAATTTGCTTGCCTGGGTAGAATTGATCGATCAATCCAAGTTGGATGATCGATCAATTGACTACAATTGATCGATCATGTTGTATATTTCTGGCATGCATAGTTCTGAATGATTGATCATTACCAGTGATTGATCGATCATTCCAATGCTAGTTCAACAATGTGGACTATTAAATCATAAAGATGTTTTTTCTCTAAATGTTCTAGCATGTTCTAAATGATGTTTATGATGATCCTAAATATGTCTAAGTGCAAATTATGACCTAAAGTTCTGATTTCACATATGTACTTAAGGCAATGGAGTTTAGAATGCTCTCTTACAAAAGTGACTCAGTTTGGAAATTTGTCTATTACACTTGAACTCTAGTCTTCTCGTTGTCTTTTTCCTTGTGGGTGTTTTTTCAAGAGACATTCTTCAATTGTGCTTGAGGCCTTGAGTTTAGTTTGAAGCTTTACACCTTGAGATACATTTACTTTTGAAGGTAAAGTATCTGAAATACTTAGATTTTCAAGTTGTTAGATCAATTTAGTTTTGTTATCATCAAAAGCAATATGAGAGTCAACCTACGATCAACAAGTCTTCCCTTTTTTTTTCTTCTTCTCTTCTTCTCGTTTTTCCTCCTCTCTTACCATAGCCTCCTTCGACATGAGACAATCTAACACAAACAAAGAATCTTAGATTGTGACACAAATTTTTTAGACCCATTCATTTAAAAGCTAACAGTCCCTTATAACTTAAACAACCAAATCAAAGAATCAATTCACTACATCAAAAGTTCCTAATATTTGTTGAATAAAAACTATTGAACACCAAATGAATTGATTGAAGTTCAGAAACCCTAAAAAAACTAGAAGAAGAAAGAATCTTACTCGTATATGTAATCGGGTATTTAAGAATTTTATAAAAATTTAATTAATTAAATAATTATTATTATTTATTTACCTATATAACCAGTTGTTAATTAGGTAAATAAATAGAACCGGAATATATAAACCAATTACTCCTCTAATTAAAACTCAGTCCGGTCCGGCGTCAATTTGAGGCAACGTCCTGACCTTTTCCGGTTTTTAGATACATCCCATAAATAGCGACACGTAACGTCGCTGTTTCACCATCATGTGAGCGGTCTCTTTACTTTTCCTAGCTTCCAGCCCATATGTCACCTGTCACCACCGTCTTTCCCTCCATAACTCTGTTTCGCCAAAGAAAAGAATAAAGCTCTCCTTTCCGAAATTCCTTGAGGATCTCCTGTTTTATTTTTCATTCTACGAAGATCTCCAAACGGCGGGGCATCGAGAAGATTAATTCCTATTTCAGTGTCTTCGTTGGGGAGTTTTGATCTGAATCGTCAGGTCTTTGGACTTTGCTTTCTCAGTTCTGTATTAGAATTCGTTCTTTCTGATCTTATATGTCGGCTTCTGATGAGACTTTCTTTTTTTTTTTTTTTTCTGATTGTGTTGTGCTGCAATTAATCGATGCGATCTCGAACTATTCTTGCCTGTGTGTTTGGTTGATTCTTACATTATATTAGTTTTTTTTCAAATGTTCCTCATCTTGATTTTTTTTAGGTTGGAGCGAATTTAAGGGGCTCATCTTGAGCCAATTATTTTCTGTTGATGATTAGTGTTTTCTTTAACTGGATATGAACATGTAATATATTCCTTTTTGTCTAGGTGCAAAATTTCCTGTCGGGAAGAACGACTCTTGTATGATCTTCATAGAAATCAGATCTCTTGATTTTCGTGACTGATACAAAATTGAATTGTAGATTCTGCATGAGAAAAAAATATATTATACCCTTGGTCTAGTCGTAGTGATAACAAATTTCAAGCGAATGGTTGGATTTCGAGTGTTTTAAGTTTCTAGTTTTTATTCTTTTTCATTTTCTCTCTTTTTCTTGGCGTGAATTCCAATTTTTTCGTTCTACTATTGCTGACAAAGACTAAACCTTTTTTTTCCGTTCCCTTTTCTATTTATAGAGATAAGTACTAACTTTTAAATGTCAACCCAAAAGATTTGCCACTCAGAGGGTGAACAAGATAGTATTTTTTATTTTCTGGCTTGATTTCCATTCTTTGTCATTCTATTGTTGCTTTTCTACGATGGGAAATCACTAGACATGTTTTCTGTTTCTTTGACTTTCATATTGATCAAGATAAGAACTATCTTCAGCATGTCAACCCAAAAGTGACTTGTCACTGAGAAGGGTGAACGAGATAATCTGCAACAAACCACAGTCGCATGCTAGGAGTCCATGAGGTTGTTCTTGTAAAGATTATTGTTATTAGAAGGTTATGGCAGTATGGTACCGATTTGATCTGATGGGTGGATGTAACCAGGATGAAGTGAAAGTTAAGATAACATGTTTCAGCTTATTCCTTTCTAACTATTATATATAAATACTTTTAAAGAAAATATGTTTGTGCATGGATTATTTCTGTTGTGTGTAACTTCTATGGAGCCTAAAACCAAATTTTATTTGTTCTTCTCTTGATGCCAAAAACTTGATAGAAACCCAACTTCTACTCATGTACTTGCCGGGTGTTTCTCTTGTGCTCTTTTTCTGATCAGTTCTTGCTACCTGATATTATTAATTCTTATCATTGCCATTCCCTATTCTTGCTGCCTTATATTTCTTGCTTATGACATTCAGGTCTTAGCAGACTAGCTTTTTTATGTTGTTTCTGCAGTTATGTCTCTGCTCGACAACGATCCATTGAAGCCCAGAAAATCACTCCTCAATCCATATGCTGATTCATTTGTACCATTATCAAGACAGGGTGCAGGCAAACATAACAAGTCTGATGATACATCTGAAAATATTAAGGAAAGTTCCCAGGTTATGATGAGTGAGAGTGAAACTAGTAATATAGCATCTGGGATTGCCAAGAGTCATGTGGATGCTTCTCACTTTAACAAACTGAGTCTGGAAAATTCAACTCTGAAGAACCCTGATGATGAAACTGAAAGGCCAAATATTGTTGATGAATTGGAATATGATTTGGCATTTCTTGCTGCTACTTTTCCCGGAGTTTCCGATCAGTCTCTTGCTGATGTCTACTTTGCTAATGGTGGTGACCTGGATGCAACAATTGAAATGATGAACCAACTTGAGGTATTTTGATTTTGGAGTCCTTATTATCCATTTTCCCTGCAAGGATGATCCCCAAATAATTTGAGAGTTTCAATAGGTTCTTGGTGCCTAATTGAACAAACCTTGTGAATTATCTCTTCTTGCCCTCACCAAAGAAAATCTCTATTGCCACTGCAGCAACAAACCCATGCGTTGCTTATTGTGTAAATTATATCTGTCCTAATCTTTATTATAGATTAAAAATCTTCCCATCGTTTTTTTTATTTACAATTCTCATCATTTTTCATTGACTCTTGTAATTGGTACGAATCCCAGTATCTAAGAATCTATATAACCTTTTAACTGATAGAGGAACATGGCATAATCAAAAGAATGGATCAATTGCAAACTAAAGTCCAAATATCAACATATCTAGGTTGAACCATTAGCTCAATCGTCACATGGGGAGTTTCTACTTTCTAGTGTGGGATCTTGGGTTCTGCTCTTCCCTAGGGGTAGTGTGTGTGTGTGTGTGTAATCAAATATTCAATTCAAAAAAAAAAAAAAACTTTTGGTCTCCTATAGCTTTCAAAATCCTGAGTCAGTGATAAGGAATTAAACAATTGAAGCTGTTCATGCCAAGAAATGCTGCTTTCAGCTCCATATTTAATCTATTTAGTTATTTTTCTGCTAGAATCTGTGGACATTGTTATCTTCAAAAAAGAATTTAGTGTTTTACAAACTTCCTGTGTCCCTTCCCACAATCTTCGCAAAGTGGGAAGGGAAAAGGAAAGAAAAGGGAATACAGACATATCGCTACTACCCCTGTTACCTCCTCCTAAATTGCTGTTTAGATGTCAATTCTGAATTCAGTCTAGGATATTTACATTAGAAGCAGAAATAGCAACAAGAACAATTTTAATTTTGATTTGCTTCTTCTGGGATTCTCTGCATGTCTGCTTTGTTTTTCTTCCTTACAATCGCTTTGCTTTCTTAGAATATGAGATGTAAAGTTCTTCTTGTTTGGTTAATCTTTTGTTCCTTTTTTTTTTTTTTGGTCACTGTTGCTTGTCAATTTTATGTTTTGCTCGTTTTATTTATTTTTATTTTAAACAATTGTAGCTTATTCATACTTACATGCCAGTGATTTGAAATTTCCAGAATATGCCTGAAATGTCTAATTTTGACTGTTCGGCTTGCACCTCTGCAACACCGGACTCGACTTCCTGTATCTGTGATGAGGCAAGCGGTTCGTCCTAGGTCGTCAAATGCAATCTCAGGATAAGAAGGTTTGGATAAAGGGAAAAAAACTGTCAATACAGCATGCTTTCTGTTTGGAATTAAGAACTTTCGAGTGTGTGGTTTCTCCTTGATTGGAAGTGACTGCCTTTTGTCGATTGCCAATGTTGCAAGCTGTTGTATTTTCACAGATATATCTCTTTTGTCATCTCCATGATTTCTGTTCATGGGTCTCTTCCCTTGTACAGATTTACTGAAATGAAAGCGCATTTTGTTTTTGGCTGTAATCTTCTATATTCTGTAACTCATCTTTGATTCCTAGTTCTGAGACACGGCGAAAACTTTTTTATTTTTTAACTTTATGATACTCAAATTCAGCCGTTGGTTTGAATTTTATTGACGCTTCTAGAAAACAAAGTTTTGCAAGAACTCTATATCAAAGCTCGTAATAAGTTTTACAAGAATTAGGTGTTTTGATAAATAAACTTTATTTTTTATATAATTAATCAACTAAAAATTGTTTAAACGGTACCGAGACAACTTTTAAATATAATACTTTTATTTACCTTAAATGCTCTTTGAATTTTCTATAGTGAATGGGGTGGGGTACCCTGCGTTTAAAGCTACACTCAAGGTGAGTGAAGGGTCTTGCCCCCAAAATAGAAGGGCGAATTTGATGTCTCCACTCGACTTCAAACTAAGTCAGTCCTTGTGGTTAGGGGTCGCATTGAGTGGAGTCGAGTTGGAACCTGTATATATTCAAACTGGGTTTGATTTAAATATTTTGAATTCGAACTAGAGTCTAGTCCAGCCTCGAGCCTAAAATTGAAATCGAACTCGAGCCCAATAATTTTAACCGAGTTGAAGTTCAAACTTGAGCCGAGTTCGAGTTCTAACTTATATTTAAAATTTTGCATAAAATACATGTCAAATAAACCTTATGCATAATTTTTACATAAAATTGGATATCACCTCTACATAAAATTGGGCATGACCTCCGTACATAAATCTTGCATAAAATTGTTCATAAACACTGCATAATATTATAAATAAATTTTATTTTATAATTAAACACAAAAAATTAAATAAAATATCAATATCAAATTTACTATCACCCAAATAAAAACTACAAATCTCGTATATCCAATACCAACCAACAACCACGTGATACAACACACAACTGACACACTATCCATTCCCGAAACAAAATCAACACATAAAAGTTAACAAAAGATCCAAATGACTATACCCACACAATATGTATCCTAAAGTGCAGCTCTAAGAGATATTAAATTTTAAATGAATAGCATATAATCGTAGTAATAGAGTAGGTCACAATTCAAAGCATGATTTTGTCCCAGAAATAGTTCATATAGCCAGATTAATGATGTAAAAGGGTAACAGAAAATTTTACAGATTGGCTCCTCTCATAGGTCAACTAGAACAATATCTCACTCTTACAGAGATTTGACCATCAGAGACTACACCATACATAATAGCCACCCCACGGAGACTTTACCATCATCATAAAAGTATACTCACGTTAGCAAGTATTGTAATACAAATTCAGAAGTTGCAGATATATTCATAACAAACAAATGGTTCATAAGTAAGACTAATCAAGATCAAAAGATACTCTTCAATTTCCACATTATTTTCCACCTTTTCTTCTTCTTTTCTGTATATAACTTTGCCTGAAAGACATTTGTTTTTGTTATCTCGGGAAGTTTTTGGAGAAGCTCCTCAACTGTCAAGACTCTGCCAAAGAAGAACAAGGTTTATCTGCTCCTAACCACGTATCAAATATGCTTTTCTGGTGAAAATGAAGGAAGTGGGAGAGCAAGGTGAATGCTCTTTTGCAAACTTTGCAGCAAAAAGTATCATAGGAACTGCTTGAAGTCTTGGGCCAGATATTGAGGTTTTAGCTACCTCCTTTTGTTGTTATCTTGTCAATTTGCAGATATCAGTGTTCTTCCTTGTTAAAAAATTTGAACCTATGACTCAACAAGGTCGAGATCAAACTAGCCCCTTTTGTTCTAGGCAAATCTCTCCTCAACTCACCTTAAATTCACCAATTAGACTCACAATTCCCGGCCTAACCTAGGTTTAATAGGAAAAATCAGCTAAATCGCTCAATTTGTTCTGAAATCCTTAAAACCAAGTAAGGAAATCAGGAATCAGTAAACCTGTTAAGATAATTCTTACCAGATTAACTAGGAAGCAAATAAGACGCTGCAGGGATGGCTTTGGCAAGAAGGGAAGCTTCCTCCTCCTCTAGTCTCCTCTCCTCCCCACGCTGGAAGAACTCGAGAGTGCCCTGCTGCTTTCGCTCTCCCTCTTCCAGACTTCTTCGCGTGCTGAAAGTCGCTGCTACCGTCGAGCACGAAGAGATATTGAGTCTGCAACAAATCTCTCGACAGTGCTCATTCCTCCTCTAGCACTTACTAGGACGGAAGGAAGGTTAACAGCTTGCCTCCCGACCCGTTCCGGTAGAAGCCGAACCGACGTGAACCATATTCTACTCGGTCACCGTCTTCTTTCTTCTCCACTCTCAGAATCCTATCCGGAAAGCTCGAGCGGACAACGGAAGAGGCGAGGTTTTTTTCAGCAAATCCTTTTACGGTCTCAAGTTTTGCAAAGAAGGGTTCCACCACATGAAGACTCATACCCACGAGCCTAGCAATGACGCTCGGCGCCCGTCTCTGTCCCATCGCCCATGCTTCTATGACACAACCCATTCCTCTCTCACAAAACCGACTAACCCTTGTTTGACAAAACAAGGGGAAAAGAACATATACAATGATAGAGCGAACAGGAGAGATAACAACAACTCAACATTAAGATTGAATAAATTACGAACAAAAATCAAGCAGAATTGCGATGAACAGATAAAAACCTCATGGATCGAGCGAGGCCACCCCCGTGATTGACGCTTAACAACGCCATTAGTCTTCCTGGCAATGATGAATTTCTTCCAGGCAACGATTTTTGAAAGAGAGTTTCGGAGACTTTTCGTTTTCAAAATCAAAACGAAGCCCCTTCCCGACTCCCGTCGCTACCGAGTCTCAGAAGGCCAGGGTTTTTTATTTAGTAACCAAGCCGGCAGAATCGAGATGGTTCCAAACCGAGCTCGCGAACCGGCTTGGTTTGGATATTATAAAAGTAAGTATTTATTTAATTATTTTTTAGATTTAATTAAATAAATAATCTTATTTTAAAATTAAGTATTTCTATAAAAAAATACTCTGTTTATTTATCTTAAGATTCTGTCTCAAACAAAAAGTTATATTAAAAAATAAAAAAATTATTAGAACAATAAAAACACGAAATTTCCATCGACGGCGAGTGCTGATACCTGTCAGGCTGTCACTGATGCTAGCTGCCGGTGACGCCCCTGCGACAGACAGGTGAGGGTCCCGATGCCAATCATCGACCTGGAAAGATATTGTTTCAGCGTCTCCTTCATCTCTCACCTTTTCAACGTCCAAACGGACGAATACTCCTCCTGTTTGGTCGTCCCACTTCCCAGATAAGCCTAAAAAAGGGCTAGAGTATAAATAGCCGAGTCCGTTGCAGAGAATTCTTTCATGATTTCATCCCCTTTACGTGCCAAATTCGAGACATTTCCTTTTGAGCAGTGTCAGATTTTGTTGAATATCTCAGCGGCAAATGTCGTTTTTGGAGAGATTTGATCGGCTAGTGTCATAATTCCTTTTTTTTTTTTTTCTTTTCTAGCAAGTTTATTGAGAGCTCGGAAGATTATGAAAGGGACGTTGAGTCTTTTTTTTTTCTCACTTTGTGTACAGAATTTCGAGGAAGCTTTTGTGTATTGCGGTTTGCTACGTTTTTCTTTGACAGATTTTTAGATACTGAGAAAAAAAACTTTGTGGAGGTTTGAGTTGTTCATAGAGCATTTTTCAGAATTCATGCGAGTATTAAATGCATTGCGGAGGTTCCGTACCGGATCGAAATTTAGAGCAATTTAATGTTCCATTTTTTCCTCTGATCGGAGATCGGAGATTATGCTTGGACGTTTTGTTGGTGGAAATTGCTGAGAGTTGAAAGCCTGCATTGTTGATCGATTTGGGTATATAACGTTTGATTTATGTGGTTTTAATTGAAAAGAGGGGATCGGCATGGGCGTGGATTACTACAACACATTGAAGGTAGAACGGAATGCCACAGATGAAGATCTCAAAAAATCGTATCGGAAACTGGCAATGACATGGCATCCCGACAAGAACCCCGACAACAAGAAGGAAGCAGAAGCACAATTCAAGCAGATCTCTGAGGCTTATGAAGTAAAGCTTCTCTTTTCTAGCTTTTAATAATTGTGTCATCTTAATTTTTTTCAGGTCGAAAATGGGAAAAGTCTTTGGATGCACAGCAAATGGATGGGTTTCTTGGTCCAACTTGTTACTGATAAACACCATTTTTGTTTCTTCAATCCGTTAAGTTAGTATTACTCGATTAAAATTCTCTACATCGAGTAAAGCGATTTCATCTTCTCATCTTCAGGTTTTGAGCGATCCGAATAAAAAAGCAATCTACGATCAGTATGGAGAAGAAGGCCTGAAGGGTGTTCCAACTTCTGGTTCAGGGAGCGGGTTTCCGTCGAGCAATGGCAAGGACTTTGGATTCAATCCTCGGAATGCCGAGGATATTTTCGCGGAATTCTTCGGAAGCAGTCCCTTTGGATTTGGGATGTCAGGGATTGGCAGGTCGACGAGGTTCCCATCGGACGGCGGGATCTTCGGGGGATTTAGCGGTTCTTACAGCGAAGGAATGGGAGCAAGCCCTAGCCCTACTCCAAAGAAACCACCCCCTGTGGAGACGAAGTTGGCTTGCAGCCTTGAGGAGCTCTACACCGGATCTACAAGGAAGATGAAAATCTCCAGGAACGTTGTCGATGCCCATGGGTAGGTAATTCTTTCAATTCCTTGGAATTTAAAATATCCACATGTCAGTTCTTCTTCATCCTCGCTCAATTGAACATCTTAATTTCAAACTAATTCACCAATCATTTTTCTTCCCTGATGGAGACTTCAACTGTGCTCAATAGTGCTACAGGAATTCCCTTCGATCTTGCTCTGAGTAGTGGGTCTTCCTCTTATTTAGATTTTACCATCAGAATTCAAACTATTTCTAAAAACAAGTAAGAACCCACCTATTTTCATGGAGAAAGCTTCCATTTTTCCTAAAAATTTCTACTAAGATGCATTCAAGGAGAAGACCCAGTAATCTGTAACACAGTACCTACGATGGATTGTTTGATGCCTTCCATTGATCCTAGTATTCTTACTAATCTTCCTTTTTTGTTTCGAATTTCTTCCACAACACACTAGGCACTCACAAACCGAGTCGGAAATTCTAACAATTGATGTGAAGCCCGGTTGGAAAAAAGGCACAAAGATTACATTCCCTGACAAGGGAAATGAATCAGTGAACCAGCTTCCTGCAGACCTTGTCTTTGTCATTGATGAGAAACCCCATGAAATCTTCAAGAGAGATGGCAACGACCTCATAATGAGCCATAGGATTACACTTGCAGAGGCACTTGGAGGCACCACTGTGAATCTATCAACCATTGATGGGCGTAACCTAAGTATCCCACTGAATGATGTGGTGAGCCCTGGGTTTGAGTATGTAATTGCAAAAGAAGGAATGCCTGTGGTAAGAGAACCAGGGAAAAGAGGAAATTTACGTGTAAAGTTTGATGTCAAGTTTCCATCAAGATTAACTCCTGATCAAAAGGCAACTGTTAAACGCATTTTGGGAGGGTAACATCGTTTGATGACTGCTGATAATGGAGTTTTTACTTCTTCTTTGGCTTCAGCTTTCTGTCGTGATCAATTATTATATTTTCTTGTTTTGTTTCTGAAGTTGGCGAGGTGTAATTCAAACACAATGTACAATGGATATTGATATTTAAGGCGTCTCTTTCTTTCTATCCTCCCATTTATTCTACTGTAATGTTCTTGAATGGGAGCTGTAGGTTTGGAAATATTTTGCAAGGTGTTGTTTTACTGCCTCAATTTCTTTCTTATCTCTCCATGATAAGAAACTTCTCAAACCATGCTTTAGGACAGTGTTTAAGTCCATAAATTGGCTCCTTGGAGCTGCAAAACCTTTTCGGTTTTCTCTTGAGTAATATACCCAAGAAGTTGCTCCATATATTCTTTTCTAAATCTTCATATAAGAAGACATTTTTAATATCTAACTGAAGCAAGGGTCATCCATGGTTAATTGCATCCAACACAAGTATCTTAGGCATATCTTAGGAGAAGCAAATTGTTGATACCTAGATAAAGATCATGAACTTGGAGGCAAGATCTGTGTGAGAGTGGCCAAATACTATTTGAAATTGGTAAAGTATGCTAGATTTCACCACAACTCCTATGGACGACTTTGTTGTTATCTTGGGTATAGCTTTCTTGAGTTTAGCAAAAGCCATAGTAATGTCACCAACAAGGATGGTGGGCATTTTGGATGAATCAAGACCTTATATGGTCCCAAAGGCTAGAGTTATCCAAAATAAGTGAAAGGATGCAATGTTATCAACCTTGTTGGTAAAGGAAGAACTCACCAAAGGAAAAACCAACTTGTTGTTTTGTTAGTAGGAGAGAAATTTAGGGTTGAAGACAAACTTCTACTATTCGAGGGTAAGCAAATTCTTGACAAATCAAAGATGCATCGACTCCTGTGGAGGGGGTGGAACAACAAATTGACCTAAAGTCAAAAGTTAAACCACTGGTTATTGCACATATGGATTAATACAATTGAAACTAGAAAAAAATTTGGAAGCACTGGGGGGCTATTAGACCATGGCATGGGGTTTGGAAATAAGTTTGGCAAGAACAATAGAGTAATAAATACATTAGCCAAAAAACAGAATTTGTTATTGAAAAGTTTTTTATTTTTTAAGTAAGTGGGTGGGGTATGAATATTTTTACTCCAATTTTCTTATTATTTTAAATTTTCACACAAATACATCTACTAGACCAATTTTTTTATTGTGGTTGACAATCATTGTTTCAGATTCCTAGTCCACTTAGGGAACTTTTGCTTTGTAATGAAAATTTCCAATATGAACTAACTAACAACACCTACAACAATGAACCATTGGTTCAAATTTATAACACCTGCCCAAAACACACGACTTACGATCAATAGAACTAGGTGCAACCTCCTAGACCCAAAAATGGGTTTCTTACAACTTTGTCAATCTAAGACCAAATTGATCTTAGTGCAAAAGACATTTGGTTTTCAATGAAGTGCAATTGTCTCTTAATTAAACAGATATAAAAATTAGCACAAAAGAAAATGTTACACTTTATTCCTAGGTGAATAATTAATATCAACGGCTTTAGAATATAAAATAAAATGAAGCTAACTAAAGAAAGTTTTGAGTTTGAAAACAATAGTATGAAAATAAATTCATGAATACTTAGCTCTTAAGATTAAAACCTTGAAAAGATACTTCCTACTTGGATTTGAAAATCGAAGAGCCTTGGGAGAGGCTTGAAAGAGCTAGGGAAACTCGAAATTTTGTGTATCCAGTTTCATTGATTTGGCTAGATAGGACTTGGGTATATGTAGGAGAAAATCCAATTTTGAAAAACTAGTCATTTATGAAACTTTAAGTATATTTCTAATCCTTACAAAAAAAATGGTGGAATGAATTTTTTTAATAAAAATCTATTTGAGTTGTCGAGCTCATGGTTTGTCACTTAGATCATTTGGAGTCATGTAGTCAATGTTATGGCCTTAGGAAGATTTTGAATTTCTTTATTTATAGCCTAGGATAAAATTATTTATTTTGGGGTCAGATCCTTTGTACTCCAATGACTCTTTTGAGGGGTCGAATCCCATGCCTTATGTCTCCTTCTTACAGGGTCAAATCTTCGTTGTTTATCATCTTCAACATGGGTCGAATCCTCTTGATGTAGTTGAATATTAATTTTTCTTATAAGGGTCGACTTTTTAACTAATTCGAAATTTATTTTACTGTAATGTTTTTGAACGAGAGTTATAGGTTTGGAAATATTTTGCAAGGTGTTGTTTTACTGCCTCAATTTCTTTCTTATATTTCCCTGATAAGATGATATCATCAACATAAACAAGTAATACTATAAAACAAAAAGAGAGTGACCACAATGACTTTGAGAGAACCCAAAAGATTTTATTAATTGGCCAAACCTCTTAAACCATGCCCTAGGACGGTGTTTAAGTCCATAAATTGTCTTCCTAACCCTTCAAAACTTTAATGCACGTTGTCACGGGACCTAGGCCCACTGTCTACCCATTGGGCCAATTTGAGGATACATAGAGGAGGTTCTAGTCCAAGCCCTCTATGGATGGCCCAACTCATGCTCTAGAAGGAAGGATCTCTAGAAGTTCCCTAGAAGGTCCCGCACATACACCAAGTTGGATTCGGTATATGTACTTGGGCATACACCCTTGTACTGTATATAGGAGTCTAGAAAGGTCCATAGTTAGATGGTAGTGGAATAGTCTAGAAGGATCCAACCCATTGGATCAATGACAAGTGTACATAATCTAGAACATTCCTTGCTCTCCCTCAAAACTATAAATAGGGGAGAGTCTCTCATTTGTAAACAACTCATTGGAGTGGAATACAATCTCTCTTGAGCAAGTCCCTTGAGTCCTCTTCCATTCTCTTATTGCTTTCATCGGGCGAGTGAGTGTAGCCCTTGCAAGTAAGAGTGAGAGTTAGGCTGACTTGTGTATTGGCAAAGGAGTTTGCACACAAGTGCCGCACGGGTTAAGCAAAGGAGTTGCGACCCCGTGACAGTTGGTATCAGAGCTTCGGTTCGAGAGGGGGAATTGCTGAGGATTGTTGCTGCGTCATGGCCAGCGATTCGCAAGTGACCAACGTGCCGGTGGAAGGCCAGTCTTCAAAGACGAAAAGAGATAGGTCAAGGGACCGAGGTCGGGAATCGTCGTTGGATGCTCGTATGTCTATATTGGAGGCTCGGGCCGGTAAGTTCGAACAAACTCTCTCTGAGTGTTTGAACAAATCGAACGCTTTTGTAGATGCCTTGCATAGTCTTGAGGCCGACATGCGAAGTGCAGTAGAGGTTTTCAAAACCTTGAATGAAAAGACAACAGAGAGGGTTGAAAGCATGTCGGAAAAGCTTGAGACTATGGAAGGAGAAATGACTAGCCTCCGCGAAGAAGTAGCTGAGCTCGAAGATGTCAAAATTCGATTGACCCTATTGGAGAAGGCGGTAGCTTCTGGGGGAGGGCTTGGACCGAGGGAGTTTTCTCCAAAGGTCAAAGTCCCAGAACCTAAGAGCTACAATGGGAAGCGAGATGCCAAGGACTTGGAGAATTTTCTTTGGCAAATGGAGCAATACTTAAAAGCCGCTAAGATTTCAGAAGAAGCCTTGAAGGTGGATACAGCTACTATGTATCTCACCGACGATGCAATGCTATGGTGGAGACGGAGGTACGGTGATGTGACCGAAGGCCGTTGCACTATAGCAACGTGGGAAGATTTCAGGAAGGAGATCAAGTCTCAATTCTTCCCAGAGAACGTGGAGTACTTAGCCCGGAAGGATCTAAAGCGGCTAAAACATACGGGGTCTATTCGAGAATATGTCAACTAGTTCACAGCCTTGCTGCTAAATATATCTGACATGGCTGAGAAAAACAAGCTCTTCTTCTTCATGGACGGTTTGCAACCTTGGGCGGAGCAAGAGTTGCAAAGGCGGGGAGTTCAAGACCTGGCCACCGCACTCTCAACAGCGGAGAAGTTGGTCGAATTTACAAAGAAGGTTGAGGGCTCAAACAAAGACAAAAGGGGCAAGCCTAACCAAGGCAAAGGCGGGGGAGACAAACCGAAGTACCAGAAGGAAGAAGGCAAGAAAACCAGCTATGATCAAAAGGGCAAAGGTAAGTTCGTCCCTCGTCGCTCCGGTTGTTTCATTTGTGACGGAGACCATAGAGCTTTTGAGTGCCCAAAGAAAAAAGCTCTCAATGCCTTGTTGCTGAACATGGAAGGCCATGAGGAGGAGAGCGAGAATGAGGAAGAGCCTAAGATGGGGGCACTTAGACTCCTCAATGCCATGAAGGGGCAGGCTCATGTGGAAAAACCTGCTGCCCATTCAGTCAAGGACCTCATGTATGTAGACGTGTGTCTAAATGGCAAAAACACACGTGCTATGATTGACACGGGAGCCACTCACAACTTCATCTCAGGAGAAGAGGCCAAGAGGTTGGGTCTCAAGTTGGAGAAGGATGTGAGTAGGATGAAGGCGGTCAACTCTGAGGCTAAACCAGTGATTGGAGTTGCAAGGAGCATCGCCTTTAAGGCAGGAGATTGGCAAGGCACCATTAACCTGACAGCAGTGCCCATGGATGACTTCAAGGTCATTCTTGGAATGGAGTTCCTTAGCTCGGCCAAAGCCATTCCTATGCCATGCTTAGGTGTGTTAAGCTTTCTGGATGAGAAGGCACCTTGCATGGTCCCGGTGTTGAAGGATGGCAAGAAGATAGGAAAGATGTTATCGGCTATGCAGTTGGTCAAAGGCCTCAAGAAGGGTGAGGTAACCTACTTGGCCACTTTGTCAGAAGAGAAAAATGGGATGCCCATGCCACGAGAAGTCGAGAAGGTCCTTGGTGATTTTAAGGACGTTATGCCGCCAGAGCTGCCCAAGAGATTACCACCAAGGAGGGAGGTCGATCACCAAATCGAGTTGGAGCCCGGCTCAAGACCCCCTGCGCTAGCCCCATATCGGATGTCGCCACCTGAGCTGGAGGAACTAAGGAGGCAACTACGAGAGTTGCTGGATGCTGGATTTATACGACCATCGAAAGCCCCTTATGGAGCCCCGGTATTATTCCAGAAGAAGCACGATGGGACCCTTAGGATGTGCATCGACTACCGAGCACTCAACAAGGTAACCATCAAGAATAAATATCCGATTCCGCTCATAGCAGATTTGTTCGATAGGCTGGCTGAGGCACGATACTTTAGCAAACTTGATCTACGATCAGGGTACTATCAAGTGAGAATTGCTGAAGGAGATGAGCCGAAGACTACTTGCGTCACCAGGTACGGAGCTTACGAGTTTCTAGTAATGCCCTTCGGTTTAACAAATGCCCCAGCTACGTTTTGCACTTTGATGAACAAGATCTTTCATCCATACTTGGATCGATTCGTGGTGGTCTACTTGGATGATATCGTGGTCTACAGTCAAACGATAAAGGAACACTTAGACCACTTACGAATTGTTTTCCAAGTACTACGCGAAAACTCTCTCTATGTGAAGAGAGAGAAGTGCTCTTTTGCCTTGAAGGAAGTCTCATTCCTTGGGCATTGGATCGGAGATGGGCGGATCTGGATGGACAAGGCCAAAGTCCACGCTATAGCAAAGTAGGAGGTACCCACGAAGGTGACAGAGCTACGGAGTTTCTTAGGCCTTGTCAACTACTACCGAAGGTTCATCGAGGGATACTCGCAGCGTGCTGCTCCACTCACAAATTTGTTGAAAAAGAACGTTTCATGGCTATGGACGGAGCAGTGCAAGGAGGCGTTTGAGGACCTTAAGGGCGCAGTAATGGCGGAACCAGTGCTCAAGTTGGCGGATCATTCCAAAACTTTTGAGGTACACACTGACGCTTCTGACTTTGCCATTGGAGGGGTATTGGAACAGGATGGGCACCCTGTTGCATATGAAAGTCGGAAGCTAAATGAGACGGAGCGAAAGTATACGGTTCAAGAGAAGGAGATGATGGCCGTGGTACATTGCCTAAGAACGTGGAGGCACTACTTGCTTGGCTCTCGCTTCATTGTCAAGACGGACAATGTGGCTACAAGTTACTTTCAGACTCAGAAGAAGTTGAGTCCAAAGCAAGCGCGTTGGCAAGACTTCCTGGCCGAGTTTGATATGGTGATGGAATACAAGCCTGGACGGATTAACCATGTTGCGGACGCCTTGAGTCGGAAGGCCGAACTTGCCACCATGAAGCTCGAACATGTAGCCACGGTAAGCAAACTTAATGAGACCTTGCCAGACCGTATACGGGAAGGGCTTGACAAGGATGATGTGGCCAGAGGCATCATTCAAGCTATCGAGGGTGGAAGGACAAGGAGATTTTGGAAAGAGGATGGGTTTCTCTACACCAAGGGGAACCACCTCTATGTACCAAAGTGGGGCACCCTCAGAAGAGAATTGATGAAGGAATGCCATGACATCCTGTAGGCTGGCCACCCAGGACAGAGAAGGACCCTTGCTTTGTTGGAGACCAGGTACTATTGGCCTCGGATGGCAGACGATATAGACGAGTACGTGAAAACCTGCCTAGTCTGCCAACAAGACAAGGTTGAACATAGAAAGCCGGGAGGGCTGCTGGAGCCATTGCCTATGCCGGAACGACCATGGGAAAGCATCTCCATGGATTTCATATCAGCGTTGCCTAAGATGGACGGGATGGGGTCTATCTTAGTTGTGGTAGATCGGTTCTCCAAGTATGCGACCTTCATTGCTGCTCCAACAGATTGCACTGCAGATGAAGCAGCCCGGCTGATCCTGAAAAACGTGGTGAAGTATTGGGGAGTCCCTAAGACGATTATAAGCGACCGAGACCCTCGGTTCACTGGGAAGTTCTGGACGGAGATGTTCAAACTTTTGGGGACAGAACTTTGCTTCTCCACAAGCTTTCACCCTCAAACAGACGGACAAACAGAACGTGCAAACGCATTGCTGGAGGAATACCTAAGGCACTTTGTGAGTGCAAATCAGAAAGATTGGGTGAAGCTGTTGGATGTGGCCCAGTTTTGCTACAACTTGCAAAAGAGCGAGTCAACAGGCCACAGCCCCTTTGAGTTGGCCACCGGCCAACAACCGCTCACACCATTGACGGTAGGGACCAGCTATGAAGGCAAGAGCCCTGCAGCATACCAGTTTGCTAAGAATTGGCATGAACAAGCTGACATAGCAAAGTCTTACCTACACAAGGCTGCTAAGAGGATGAAGAAGCACGCGGATAGAAAGAGGCGGCCACTTGAGTTCAAGGTGGGGGACCTAGTCATGATAAAGTTACCACCCCAACAGTTCAAGGCTTTGCGCGGTAAACACAAGGGGTTGGTAAGGAAATATGAAGGGCCCTACCCCATCATCAAGAGAGTAGGAAAGGTTTCATACCAAGTCCAACTCCCACCGTCCCTCAAGATTCATCCGGTCTTTCATGCAAGCATATTGAAGCCCTACTATGCAGATGCGGAGGATCCCTCACGTGGAGTTAGCAAACGTGCACCACCGTTGATGACTTCGTCATTTGACAAGGAGGTGGAGTACATCATTAGCGATCGCGTGAAGAGACGAAGGGGAGTCCAGCCTAAGACTGAGTACCTTGTGAAATGGTGTGGATTGCCAGAAAGTGAGGCTACATGGGAAGAAGCTGAGGCGCTGTGGCAGTTCGAGGACCAGATCACAATGTACAAGGAACGCAACGAGGACGTTGCATGAATTAGGCGGGGGAGAATGTCACGGGACCTAGGCCCACTGTCTACCCATTGGGCCAATTTGAGGATACATAGAGGAGGTTCTAGTCCAAGCCCTCTATGGATGGCCCAACTCATGCTCTAGAAGGAAGGATCTCTAGAAGCTCCCTAGAAGGTCCCGCACATACACCAAGTTGGATTCGGTATATGTACTTGGGCATACACCCTTGTACTGTATATAGGAGTCTAGAAAGGTCCATAGTTAGATGGTAGTGGAATAGTCTAGAAGGATCCAACCCATTGGATCAATGACAAGTGTACATAATCTAGAACATTCCTTGCTCTCCCTCAAAACTATAAATAGGGGAGAGTCTCTCATTTGTAAACAACTCATTGGAGTGGAATACAATCTCTCTTGAGCAAGTCCCTTGAGTCCTCTTCCATTCTCTTATTGCTTTCATCGGGCGAGTGAGTGTAGCCCTTGCAAGTAAGAGTGAGAGTTAGGCTGACTTGTGTATTGGCAAAGGAGTTTGCACACAAGTGCCGCACGGGTTAAGCAAAGGAGTTGCGACCCCGTGACAACGTGCTCAACTTCTAAGCTGGGTACTAAATTTCTTTTTCTTGTGCTCGACTCCTTTTACTTTTTGAGATCTCAGATATCGAAATTCAAAATTCAATTGTCTCTTCTTGCACATGAACTCAACCCCTTTTATAAGTTCAACTCAAAATCAACATTTTTTTCATCTGTTCATTAACCATTTAAGAATTAAATGATCAAATACCTATGTTTGTTATCATCAAAATCTAAGTGAATAGAAGAATTCTAAGATTCTCCTTCCTCAATTGTATTGAAGCTATATGTTGTAATCTTTTTTGTTTTGGGAGTGAGGCTTATTATTGTATACAAAACTGGGATGACCAAACAATAAAGACACGATAGAGAATGACAATACTCCAAGGCTGGAGGTCTCACTTGTAAGCATTAGAGAGATAACAATGATGACCGATGCTTACGTTACTAATGCAAGAGTTTGACATGAGGGTGTTGTAGCAAACCTTGTAAGTTACATTGTGGGCACAATAGGATGCTTGCACATTGTCGGGTGTCTAGGCATAGAATAGTACAGGTGGTGCACACATAGATAGCCAACAATGCCTACATGCACACAAAGTTGAAGGATTTGACTTGGGTATAATATATGGTATTTGATATTATGTCTACTACATGTACTTAGGGTGAGTCAATCCACTCAAATGGGGAATCTCTTGTCTATAAGAGGAACAATGTATTGTTGGAAATGTCCTGAACATAGTAGATTAGTTGGTTTAGTTAATTTGTTTATTTTGAAGAGAGTGTACACTTTTGAGGTATGAGGACAGTTGCGTGACACTGACACATGCAAACTAACCTTGATTTGTTGGGTACCGCCATACAAAATATGATGGAAAAATCATATTTCTTTGATTAATTTTCCCATTACGAAATATTTCTATTAGAAAAAATTCCTGTCGATTAGTTTCTTTATCTATGCTGCCATAGGAAACAACATGAAAAATAATTGTAGCATTTGTGTGTAAAAATATAGAAAAAAATAGACAAATCTATAGATAATAAAAAAAAAAAATAAGTAAGTGGTAAGTGATCAAGAACCATTTAATACTTTTTGGTTTTTTCTTCTTTGATATTCAAATTAAATAATAAGAAACTCATCTTTCTATCTTTTTTTTTTAATATTTTGATAGACAAGAAGAATCAAGACAAATCAAGTACAAATTTATTCCTTCCTTAAAAATTTGACATAAACACTATAAATTTTGATAAAACAATTTTTTTTAATTCCCTTGTTTTTTATTGGGTTGAGTGTAGGGGTGGGCGACGGTCGGGTTGACGTTGGGTTTACCAATATCTAAATTCGAACCCAATCCCCGACCAAAAACCCAAACCCAGAAAAATCAGAAATAAACCGAATCATCAAACTTGACTCTGACCCGATCTCCATCCCCGCCCTATTCCCGAGTTAAATTTGACCCGTTTCATTGCCAATTTATATATCTGTCTCATCTGTAGGTCTGGGCTAAAAAACCGGGTTTTTTTTCAGCCCTATCCCCAACCCGATCGGTAAAAATAGGAACCCGAACCTGAGTTTTAAGGGTCGGGTCAAATTATCCGTAAAACCGACCCGATGCCCACCCCTAATCGAGCGGAACGTTTCTTTCCTACGGGGTGGATGATCCGGTCTTCGTTTCTTCAAATTTAATGTAGCTCGCGCCTCTTCCGTCCTTTCCCGCTATTCTTCCTCCTTACTGCCGATTTCTCCTCTCCCCTGTCATGGAATCCTCTCTTCTCGACAGATTGGAAACCTCAGACTACGCCGGCCTTCAAATCCAAATTGCTACCGTCCTACGCCCTTTCAACGATATCATTTCCTCCGACGAACACCACAAAAAGAAACTAAACAACTTCAAATCGAAGCAGAGTAAAAATTCCCTGGATCCGAAACTTCTTCGCCCCCTAGCAAAGCAGTTCCTCCCGTTCCTCTCGAGCCTCTTGAAAGTCCTGCCCCATCGCCTCTCTGAACGCCGAAATGGCGCCTTGGAGGAGGCTGCCCACGAGCTCTTCGGCATTTACAAACTCGCTCTCGATTGCCTTGAGTGCATCTCTCCCTGCCTTGCAGGAAAACCATATTCTGCCCTTCTGCAGAGAGTTCGATTTGTTCGGTGTTTGGAAGGATGGGGTCGGTACATTGACGCTGAACGTGAGGGGTTTGATCTTCTGGAGAGGCTCAAGCCTATGATTGGCGGAGAACCTTCTCTAGCAAATAGTCACAAGGGGAAGAGAGAGAAAGATATTTGCTTCGTGCTCGGGCCTCCGCCGAGGGATGCTGAACTGGAGCTTGCGTTATCAGTTGTGGAGCTTGTTATAAGCTTAATTACTTGTGTTCATAAGAACGAGATCAAAGAAAATCGGATTTACAGTCGGATTTTAGCTTTGGCGGATCAAGTTGCTCCATGGCTTCAGTATGCTTTTCATCTCAGCTTAACTTCACAGTTAATTGGTTAAGCTAGTGTTACTAAAAAATATACACAGCGTGGAATGATATTGTTCTCTTTGTTTGATGCTGTTTAGAGTTTTAGATTCGAAGGAGTTGGAAAAGTTCCACCGTGCCATTGTGTGTGCTCTGTATAGATGTGGTCAGGTTTTGGTTGAAAACTCGGACCGTTTTGATGAACATCTGGTGCACCGATTCTGCATGACAGTATTAAGAGAGTGTTTAAAGTCATCTAGGAAGGATCAACTTCTAAAGGTGCAACAGTATTTTAAGTATCTCATGCTTTGCAGTTGATGCTATTTTTCTTAATTAGCTGCTAATCAATTTGCACTAATTTTGGAGTTGAAGTTGCAACTTGCAGATGGCCCAAAAATTCTGTTCTTGTGTGGAGTGGGAGAGCAAACCCTCACTTGTGCTTGATATACTGAAGTGCTGTTTGGAATCACTTATCTGTGAGTGCAAGGTCAGACAAGCTTGTTTCACTGACTATCTTGTTCTTTTTTAGATATTTGTACTCTGGATCCTCGTGATAAATTAAGTCTGGAATCAGATAGCTTGCACAATTAGACTGGATATGATATTTAAAGGTTCCCTTAAGGATCAAGCTAGAAATTGTATGATGTGAGCTTGATCTATAGTCAGGTATTTTTATGGTTTTTTCTACTAAGAAGATGGGAGATTGGGAATGGCGGGAACCGGGTTCATGTTTACCATGGACTTACTAACTCACTACTCATTTATATTATTAGGATTTGGACCCTTTCATCACAATGCCTCTTGGACAGAAACCTCTCCCTCAACGTTTGAACAGATCACCCTTGTTTCATCCAAATTCTATAAGAATAAGACACAAAATCATAACGGTTTTAAACAAAAGCACCAAATTAAGAAAAAGATCAATGTGATCAAATCAAATGGGTAATGAGTAAAATAACCACTCAAATTTAACTGTTTCCACTGACTAGTGCTCCTGTTGGGTTCCCAACATTCCTTAGTGGTATAGTTGATTCTTCTCTAGGCAGCTTGTGCAATTGTTCCTTGTTGGAAACCCCACTATCACCTTCACCGAATAAGACACAAAATCATAATGGTTTTAAACAAAATCACCAAATTAAGAAAAAAATCAACGTGATCAAAGCAAATGGGTAATGAATAAAATAATCACTCAATTTAATTGTTTTCCACTGACTAGTGCTCATGTTGGGTTCCTAACATTCCTTAGTGGTAGAGTTGATTCTTCCCTAGGTAGCTTGTGCAATTGTTCCTTGTTGGAAACCCCATGATCACCTTCACCCTGAGCAGTTTCTTAGTTTCTTCATTTTCTGAGATTGGTGACTTGGTGAGAACCGAGAGCCTGCCCTCACAATTATAGCATAATCCTTCAACTTTCCTTGAAGCCATCTCCTTCTCAACTAGCCACTTGAAAGGATGTGATCTATTCAAAGAAGCTTCCCCTCACCAAACTTCATTTCTTGCTTTACTGACCTTGTTTTCTGTAAGCTATTGCTATTTGTGGAACTTGTTTCCACTCTTTATTTGTTTTCTTGAAACAATGATTTTAGCTGGTTCTTGGAAAATGTTGAGTGGGAAAAAGTCCCACATTAAGAAGTGTTAAGAAAAATGATTAGCTTACAAGTTATCTAAGTGGCTAGTCATTTTGGGATGGAACAAGGCTGTAGTAGTATCAAAGTCAGGTTATGTGTGTGGGTCAAGGCCTAGTAGATTCTCCCCAAGTTATTTTTTTGTATGTTGTGGACATGTCATAGGCCCATTATGTGCAAGTTTGGACATGAAGAGGGGTGTTGAGTGAGAAAGTTTCATATTGAGAGTGTTAACAAAAAATAATTAGGTTAAAATGTTGAGTAATAGGTCTCCTAAGTGGCTTGTCATTTTGAGATGGAACCGGGCTCAACACAACAATAGAACTTCGTCGGTATAAAAAAAAGTGCTCAAGCGTGGGCTTCCACCATAAATTGTCCGCATGTAGTGGGAGCCAAAAAGAAAAAGCTTCACACGTGAGGGGGAGTGTTGGAAAGAATTGTCCAACATGGAAAAACAAGTAGAAATATTTTAGGTTTATTAGTTGGAAAAGAAACTTCCTAACTTGGCTAGTCATCTTGGGATGAGCTTTAGACCTAACTTCACATGTTATCAGAGAAGGTTTTGTGAGTTGATTGGTCAAAGAACAAAGATAGTTCATTCTTTTTTTATCTGTCATCTCTATTAGTTTAATTTTGTTTTCTTTCTCATTTAGTCTTCTTATTTCACAACACCTGTTTTTCCTTAGAGTTCGCACCTTTATGCCACACTTTTCAATTTCAAATTATATATTTTTTTGGAAATATCTGCGAGTCTAGTTTCCAATGCAAATTTTTTTTTGTCAATCTGAGTTTCTATAAAGAGAAATTGGCATTTGAAGCAACAAAGGTCAGGCAATAGAAAATATTCGTAGTTCATAAAAAAAAAAAAACAGAAAATATTTGTACGAAAATAGAAAGCTTTGTTTTTGAGACATTTTGTACCATCAAGAACCCAAATTTATATAAAGAACTATATCTCAAACGAAAGCTCTGTGACTCTATTTTCTAACCTAACAAACCGTTTCTCAATCCAATGTTTTCACAGAGAGATATCAACATCGAAAGAATCACAGGTCATACTGGCAACCAGTTGCATATGGAATTTTGAAATTTAAGCCAAATTTTTTCTTCTCTTTGTTGAGTTGCTAATTTTATTTTTCCCAAGTATCCTATTTGTTTTCAAACTATTGTGCAAGTCTTTACCAACATGAATCCTTTTTTGCCAGTCTTTTAAGTTGTTTATCCCTTTTTTTGTGTCAAGATTGGTCACTGTCATTAATTTATTGATTTGATGAGCACCTCCTTATTTGGAAGTATGAAATGTTGCTATTTTTTTTATGTACATCCTTTAGTTCATGTTGTATTTCTTCAATTTGTCATTATTTCTTATTATCACTTCAGAGCAATACCTATAGATCCACTATTTGCAAAGAACAGGAGTGCACCCAACAATTAGTGTGAGTCAAGTCTTTTTATTCACCCAAGTGGTGATTTTTCTTGAGCTACCCTTAAATTGTGAATAGGCTTTATTTTTTGTTTTTTTTGTGTGCCCTAAAGATGGAACCTTTTTTCTGCCTTTGAAATTGAGTGAATTTTTTTTCAAACTTTGATCCTCTTTTGACTGGTGTATGTAGTTTTGTCGTTCAGCCAGGAGTAATTTTTCTTCTCCCATATTTTTCTTATCCAAGCTGGGTCATTATGCCATTCTTATCCTTAGTTCATGGAGGAAAAGTAGAAGAGGTACAGGAAAAAAATATTTTATTCCACATATTGTGGTAAATTTTATGTGACTAGAATATCGAAGAGGGAGAACATGATAAATAAATTTTCAGCTCAAGAAGTTTGAAGATCAAGTATGAAGACCAAAAATTTTGCAAGTTGCAGTTACACACTCCAACTTAAGGAGGAGTGTTGAAGAACAAATATGGAAGTCTTACATGACTCTCATGGAAAGGAGTCTCATGGGTAGAAGGTTCAATCAAGAAGAAATTTTAGTATTATTAGACTTTTATTTTGTTAGTGTTATTTAATTATTGTAGGACTTATCTTTTAAGAGTTGTACTTTGGATATAACTGGGATATGGGTAGTTAACTTTAATTCAGGTTCTATGTATTCTCTTTATTATACATAGAGACCCAATGTACTTAATTGACAACAGCCAATGAATTGTTTTCTTTGAATTTCATCCGAAAGCTTGGTTGAGAGTCTGAACTGTCTCATTTTCTGAAGTAAGCATCTCTCTGTTCCTGCACTAGCTTCTCATTATGAACTGTCACTCCTTTTCTAACTCATTTGTTTTCTCAGTAAATTTGGCCTCAAGTTCCAGTCTCAGGTCTTCGTTTTTTTTCTCTCCTTTTCATCATGAAGTGATCGGTTGTTTACCTCTTGTTTTAACCCTAAAAAGGTCTAGAAATCCTTGTTGACCCAGCTAGGAAAGTATTCCTTCATGCCCAAAATTTCCTGTCAAACTGTGCAAGTCCCTCTTTATGCCTTGTGACTCGGCGCTGCAATTTAGAAGCCAAATTTTCTCTATTCCTTTGGGAAGGTCTTTTGCACTTTCCATTTGACTCTGGAATCATTGAGGAAATTCTCTAAACACCAGGAATGCTTGTTTTAATAGGCACTCTTTACCACTTCTCTCTATGTCCCTAAGCTTATAAATCCTTCTGTTACACCAAATTAAGATCCACTAACATATGTGAGAGATTATTGACATTTTGAATGCTGTTATTGGTGCCGAATTCCTGTGTCTTCTCTGTTCAATGCCCCACTTGGAGAGCAGATCTGATATGCACTGAATAAGTTTGCTCCTTCATTTGCTACTTGAGTCCTTGTAGCTGCGGATTAGCCCAGAATTGGGTGCTTTGATACCACTTTATACTACTCTGATCTAGAAAAGAGGTATGGTACAAACTGGGGTTTAGATTTAAGGAGAATATAGAGTAGAAAATGTAAGCATGACACATGGTGAGGGAGAGAAGGAATAGGCTTTGCACATGATCGATAACTTGTCCTCTCGATGGTCAATTGCTCTAGAACATATCAGAAATGAGGTGCCTAGGTAATTAGGTGGCCCGGCTAGGTGACTCACATGGGTTTCTTACTTAGTTGGTTTCAGTTCCTTTAGTTTATGAGATTTTAGGTTTTCTTCCAAAACTCCATTCTACCCTCTCTATTTAGACTGTTTGTCTTTTTTTCTTCCTTCCTCTTTCTTTCCTTTTCATTTTTTTGTCTAACTGTCAAAGCAGACCATCCAATAGAAGGTTAAAGACTCTGTCTACTGCCCATGTACGTACTGTTGATTTATTTTTTCTGTTATTTTCTCTTTAATTCAACGCTTCAACTTCAACTTCTTTGATTTTTTTTTCTTATTTCTTCAGTCTTCATCTAGAGACAAGAAGACAAAGACCGTAATGACATGACCATTCTTTCTAATGGTATTCATTAAGAAAGCTTTTAGTCTTGTTTATCTATTCTCTCTCTCTCTCTCTCTCTCTCTCTTTTTTATGAAATAAGATTTTATTAAGAGAGCAAAGAGGAGGAGCTAACTCCTAACAACAAGAGCTTGCAAGGAGGCTCCTTGCTTGGCTAAAACATCAGTCACATAATTTGTTGATCTCGGAATGAGAAACCAAAAACAGTCAAAAAGATTGACAAAATCCAAAATTTCAAAAAAGGTATCCCAATGTCACCACAGAGGCGCAGAGGCATTCTCACACCAACCAATCACCAGCTTGGAGTCTCCCTCAATCAGGATAGGCCCGGAGCAGTGATCTCGAAAGACACGAAGCCCAGGCTTTGAAGCTCGACCGCTTTGAGCAGTGATCTCTCTCTCTCTCTCTGCTTTTAATCGTTTTCTCCTATTTTACTCAAGAGAGTAAAGAACACATGACATTGAGGTCCACTTGACAATTTCTCTTGCATTTTCGCTTTGAAATGAAATTTCAACTTATTAAAAAAAAGGTCCCCTCACTCCAACACCTTGTTGGGGAGGAAGGCCTTCCTCCCTCTTTTATAGTCTTTTTTTAAAAAAAAGGTCTGCATGACATGGCCTATGATGTCTTCATTTGAAGTTTTTTACTTCTTTTACTTATTATGACATGGCCTATAATATCTCTCTCCCTAGTCCTCTCTTCTCTCTACTGACGTGAGTGACTAGTCTCGTCTCTCCCTTGTCTCTCCCATATCAAATTTTCTCACTTTTATATTTTACCATCGCCATGGCTGTGCAAATGCATGCTATGTCCAGGTGATGTCACTCATCAATCTTCCCTTTTCTCTTACTCTCTCTCCCAAGTCTCTTGCTCATCTTTTTTTTTTTTTTTTCAGATTATTGACAAGATTATTGAACCTCTATTTAAAAAAAAAAGAAAAGATTATTGGACCTTTTCAATGTTGGATTCTTTTTTAGAGACATATACCAGATATATTTTAAATGCTTTTAATGTTTCAATTATTTTTAGAAGTACTCTAATTTTCAATTGATATAAGACATATTTTTTTTGAATATTTTTAAATGATATAATTAACTTAAAACATGTGTAAAAAACCACCTTGAAATTGAGGCGCCCGCTTTGCTGCCTAGGCGGTCCACCTAGGCAATAAAGGAGTCAGTGACTCGCTATGTCTAGGCCTTTTTAAAACATTGCTCGAGATTCTCATAATTTATTATTATTATTATTTTTTTTGAAAAAGAGATTCTAATTATTTGTAGTATGCTTTTAACAGTAAAAGAACAGAAACACTTAGACACCTAACTCAATATGCGTTTGACAATAGAAAGAGAGAATTACCTTAAGACTCATACCTATAACATGGACTAATTCACTACCTGACCATAATAATTGGCCCTGGACCCTCATTGTATACCTGTTATCAAATTGCTTCCTTTTAGTTATAAAATGAGCTAACTTATAGAAACACTGGAGTAAAGTATGGAAACTCCAAGATTTCTAGTTTTCTGATTTTCCAATGGATAACTGTGACTTCATGCATGATACTTTAGTTTGGACATGTCTGATTTGTAGAATATTCAAAACCTCATGCATAATGTTGAAAGATGACGTGAGGGGTAATTTGGTATTTTTACCTTGTCTGTAATGCCTAGTGATGGCTCCATCTTGATCAGTATGTGTACACGTGTCTATAGATGTAATTTCGTGTAATTTGGAGGTGTACATGTCAAGTTATATGCTTGTAAGTCTATAGAGGTATTTTTTTTTTTTTATGAAAGTGCGTATATTGATAAAATGTCTATAGAGATATTTGTGACTTTTTACCCTATTTTCAGTTAAGTTAATAAAGGGAGAAGAGGCTCGACTTTTTGCCCTTACTCAGAGCTGTATGCTCTTCTCCAAAAACTCTCTTTCTTCTTCTCTTTACCTTCATTATTTTATAGATAATCTCTATCGCTCTCACTATTATATCAGCTATGTCATGAACATTTCTATAATATTAGAACTGAGGCATACATTTTAGAACATCTTTGTTGTGGTTAAGATATGGTTTAACCATAACTCTCTCATTGTTTGGGAAGGCTTCTCCTCGTGTAATCTGCTTGTTTGAGTTCTCTTAATGAAATTCAGCATCATTTAAAAAAAAAACCAAAGATATGGTTTAACCTGAAGATTTTATTTTTGACATTTTATTTATTTATTGAGGACGTTATTTTTGACAAAGTTGAGTTATAGTAAATTTCTGTGCCAGCTGAAATCTAACATCAAATTTCACTTCCAGGTGAATGTTTTAAACATTGTAAATGAAGTTCTCGATTTTGTATATTATTTTTCTAGCAAATGCCGGACCACAAATTCCCGTCTAGGTATCTGTGCTGCAAAACATTTAAGTGAAATTACAATTGACTCTGGACAGGTACGACCTCTTGTTTTGCTTTATACAGCAACTTTGTTTTCAGCATTTCTAAGTTCAGTTAAATAGATCATCCTAAAACTCTTCTAAGTTCAGTTGAATGGACCATCCTAATTCTTTTTCTTCTTTTTCAGGCCTTTATTCCTTGTGCTACTGTTTTGAATCTTTATGCTGCTGGATTGATTCTTACTGAAGGTGCCAATAGGGGATGCCTCCAAAAGTTGGCTGCTTCACTTGATTCATCACCTACTTGCTTTTGTACAGGGGAGGTTACTCATTCAGAGAAGGGTCCAAAGGCCTGTAGCAATATGCATGGTGGAGTCTCTCTATTCTCCTATATATGTGCTCTTGATTTCTTGTGCAAACCTTTTGCAGACAGTGTAAATACAGTTTGGAAGCATTCAATTTCAGAAAGTGAAGACATTCCATTTCTCTCTGATATAAGTGCTATTCAAGATCTGTTCCTTCATTTGTGTCATGCATTTGTTGTTGGATTAAGGTAAGGGATACTCTGCTGCATGATCTCTTGTTGTAGTTCTTTCAGAAAAAAAATTGAAGAAAAACTTTCAAAGTTTGAACAAGTTTTTCTTTGATTTTCAGCTTAATTATTTTAAGAATTATGTGTTGTGCCTACTGGTCACTTGGTTTGTACAGCAATGCATGTGACAGAGAAAGAGAGAGGTTGCATGAGAAACGCTCGATATTGTTTCATGTGGTAATGGCAGCATTTAGAGTCTCTCTGAGGACAAGTCGGAAATCCCAGGTTTTCACGGTTCATGATTGTTACATAATTGTCCCTTTTATCTTAACCATTTAAATTTGACCTGGGAGCTTACATTGTTGTTGTTTCAGGAGTGTGTGAATTTGATTGATTCTGTACTTTCTCAAGATTGGATTGAAGCCCAGGAAATAAAGTTTCTCATATCTTCTGTTTACAATGTTGGAGTATCTTTTTTTAATAATAAGCAGCTGGAGAAGGTATTGTCTTGCTTGATTCCATATCCTTTTCTGTCGTAGAAGACTTGTCATGTATACTTTTAGATTGTGATGATTTTATTTTATGACATTTTGATTATGAAATGCGCATGCTATTTCTTAATTATGTTGTGTAGAAAATAATAGGAAAGAGAAAAAAGAGAGAAAGGAGTAGAGAGAGATGCATGAGAGAGTTAGAGAAGAGCACGAGAGAGAGCACTTGTTAGGGGTCAGAAATCAACCCCTCTGTATTATATGCTCACTTAAGTGAAAGAACATCTAATTACAATAATACCCCTTTACACATAAACATTTAAGAACTCTCTAAATACAACTTGAAATAAAAAAAATGAAAATTGAACCATAAAAACTCTTAACATGAAGGCCAATTTTACTAATATCCTATGAGGAACATACAACAATAGTAAATGACCAAACTACCCTTATATATGAATTTCAACACTCCTCCCTCAAGTCGGAGCATATATATCGAGAAAACCCATCTTATTATAAAAAATTACAAATTCTTGCTTGCCTAAAGCTATAGTAAAAATATCACCAAGTTGATCAGTTGACCTCACAGAAGGAGTAACAACAACTGTACTTATAATATCACAAACAAAATGGCAATATGTTTAGTCTATTTTGGGTTGCTGAAAATGAAATTGCAGCCTAGGTATCATTGTACATCTTCAAGCTTCTTTAGTAGGAAAGTCTAATTCTTGTAACATCTATCTCACTCACGAAAGATCATTAATAGTGTGAGCCATTGCTTGATATTTAGCTTTTGCATCAAAGCGAGCCATAACATTCTATTTCTTATTCTTCCAAGTAAGTTTCTACCAATGAAAGAAAACACTTTGAGGTAGGCTTTCTATCCAATTTAGACTTTGCATAATTAGCATAAGAATATCCACTACTCTGTAAGTGACTATGAGGCTCATACAACAACCCTCTCCCTTGCATACCCTTCAAATACTGGAATATCCTATATGAAAGTGTCTAAGTGAATCCTTTTGTGGTGCTCCATAAATTGGCTAACTACAATGACAATAAATGATACGTCTGGTCGAGTTACTATGGTATAAATAAGTTTGCCTATTGACTTTCTATACATGATCTTGTCTTTAAGCTTAGAACTATTATCTTTATGGAAACCGTGATTTATTTCCATAGGTGTATCAGCTGGCTTTGCTCCCAATGAACCATATTTTTGAAGCATGTCTGTCACATACTTTCTTGGTGTTATAATAATTCCTGTATTACTCCTTGCTCCTCAATTCCAAGTAAATACTTGAATGAAACCAAACCCTTGGTTTCAAAGTGTTTTGTGAAATGTTCTTTGATTTCTTCAATGACTTTCTCATTTCTTATTGACAAGACTATATCATTAACATACATAATCAATGCGACAACTCCAGAAGATCTCTTTTTGAAACGAATAATGAGTGTTCACAGTGACTTCTAGGAAACCTCAATCACATGACTATTTGGCTGAATTTATCGAACCATGCTTTGAGATTTTGCTTGAGGCCATAAATAGCTTTGTTCAGCCTACCTACTTTTCCAATTTTCCCCTTAGCAACATACCTTGGAGGTTACTCCATGTAAAACTCATCGGTCAAATCTCCACACAAAAAGACATTTTTAACATTCAATTGGAATAACCCATGTTAACTACTACAGAAATTAATATCCAAACAGAGGACAACCGTGCAATAGGAGTATACTCTTTAGCCACAAGTCTGGCTTTATACCTTTCGGTCGACCCATTGACATTGTACTTCGCTATGTACAACCAACGACTGCCAACTATTGTAGCATCTGGTGGTGGGTCACATAAAGTCCATATACCTCTACCAATTAAAACTTCCATATCCAAATCCATAACATATTTCCAATAAGGAGATAATAAGACTTCTTGCATTGAAGAAAGAATAGAACATGAAGACAATAATAATGCACAACTTTTGAACGAACTAGATACAAAATAAAAAATGAAACAAACTTGGAAATGAGATGTTTAGTACCATAGTTAGTACAAGAACAAACACCTTTACGGAGATAAACAAGAAGATGCAAATCACTTACCTCTGAGGCCTCAGATGAAGAGGGCACTGGTGTTGGTGGAAGAGAGGGTTGTGTAAATGGCCTTGGAAGGTGTTCTTCGTTTATAAACTTGCAACGACTTCGGTGTTGGTGGATTAGCTATAGTCATAATGCCAGAGGTATCCTCCATAGGACAAGGTATATCACCATCCACCTCAAGCAAAAAGAAGTAACAGACTCAACAGACTGAGAAATAAGGAGCACTTTCGAAAAGGTTGTATATGCACACACATACGATTTTTTTATGGACGAATAGTAACATTTGGATCAGCTTATTTGGACCCGATGCTTAAAGGGCTCCTTCTAGGCCGCTTTAGCTTACATAGTCTTCATGGCGTCACTACTCCTCGCTCTAGCCACTCAACAACTTTGGTTTGGTCCCTCTATGCACCTCCTTGAGCTAAGTTCTTCGTTTGGTGCGCTTGTAGAAATAAAATCCTCACATTCGACAACTTAGGTGCGGAGCTCAAATACCAGACCCTTTCTGCCCCTTTTGCTACACCTCTCCAGAATCACCCAACCACGTGCTCCTTCACTGGCATTTTGCCTAGAAAATTTTGGCCAACCTTCTGAACCGGATTGACATCCAATACTGCTTCACTTGTGACTCCCATCTATGATTCACTCCCTCATTGACTCTCGACTTCATAAGCTAGGTGGAATGCTTGTCTCCAACTGCACGGTTCATATCCCTTGGGCACTCTGGAAGGAGAGGAACAAAAGGAAATTTCAATTTAAGGTTTCCAGTGCCTCTGTGCTTGCTGATTCTATTGTTCGTCAGGCCTCTACTTGGCTCCTTATGAAGAAAGAATTCTTCTACTTAGACAGCTCACATCTTCGTGGAAATTGGCGACTTGTTGCAACCATGTCTGGGTCCACCCGTTTCTCCACTATGGAAGTCTGGAATCCTCCTCCACCCTAATGCTTCAAGTTGAATTTTGACAGCAGTGCCTTTGGCTGTCCAGGCCCTGCGGGCTTCGGTGGTGTCATCCACTCGGGCAATGGCAGCTTCCTGCTCTCATTCGCTGGCCCCCTTGGCATCTCAAACTCTACCTCGGCTGAGCTTGCTGGCCTCTACCACGGCCTTGCCATCTTTCATGATCGGTTCTCTGGTCCCCTTATCATTAAGGGGGATTCCAAGGTGATCATTGATTGGTGTGCTAATTCTAAAATTCCCTCGTGGAAGCATTGGGATGTCTTCTTAGATATATGTGCCATTACCTCCACCCTCAATTGTACTTGGGCACATGTGCCCAAATCAGCCAACCACCTTGCGGATTCTCAAGCTAGACGGGGCACATCCCTTCAAGCCCTTGTTGTGTTTGGGAGCCCCCCTTTTTTAGGTTGTATCTTCTTTTCTTTTCTTTGTCTTAATAAATTCACACTTTTCATTAAAAAGAAAAAATGATACAGATCCATTTGTGCAGATTGAATTGGGTTGTAGTTTTTGGATTGTTTCCTCTTCAATTGACCTAGTTGTTATTCTAAGAGGTTTTATGCATATTAAAGGTGATTTTTCTTAATCCTAAATGAAATTTTGTGGCTTGTGTAGTCAATATACCTGCACATATTACTTTTGAATCTGCTAGGTGTTTGATTAAAAGTTTGTGTGAAGAAGGTTGTTGTGCTATTGCTATTGTGTTGGTGGATGTCATGGAAGATTTTGGAGAAGTGATTACTCTTGTTAGTTCCTTAGAGATTGCAGAAAACAAAGAGTATACTCAGATTACTTTTGTAAAGCTAGATGGGAGGAATTATTTGAATTGGTCCTAGGCGGTTAAGAAGTTTTTGATTGCAAAAGGAAAGCTAAATTATTTTTTGAAAAAGTGTGTAAATAGACTATAAAAGCGAAGAGTAAGTACAAACAAACCTAGGTCTGAGAGCCTTCCTCCACAATAAGGTGTTGGAGTGAAATGCCAACCTTAACCTGGGTGTCTGCCAAGTGATTAGCAGAACGAGGAATGTGCTTCCAATTACAGTTCAAATGAGAAATTAAATTACATATTTCCGAGTGCAAAAATATATTAGAGAAGATCTACTTGTTCACATAACTAAATTGAGAGGCCAAGGGCTATCGAGTACAAACGTGGTTGCTAAACTCTGTGCTGCCTCATGTTAGTAATTAGGTTATAAATTAGGTTATAAATTGTGAAACTGCTAAGGATATGTGGAAGATGCTAGAATCTATCTTTTTTTTTTTTATATAAAAAAAAAACAACTTGTCTCGTGTGTATGGATTATATTTTAAGTTTTTCAGGAAGAGCAAGGGAGACAAAATTGAGATGGAATATTTTATTGAGATACCCCATTTCATCCCTTTACTATTGATCCTATGAAACCAAGAAAAATGGATGAACAAATACAATTTGCCAGATTTTTGGATGGATTGGGGCCATAATATGAGGCTTTAAGAGCACAGATGTTAGCGGATGATGATGTTCTCACTCTTGAGAAAACTTATAATAGGATAATTAAAACATCACTTATAGTGGTGTCTAAAACCAGCAGGGAACCTAAAACTTCAGATGCTACAACCCTTAACCGATCCTCTACTCCTCGATTTGAGACAACTAGGGGGAGAGGAAGAGGTCTAGGACGTGGTTTTGATGGAGGAGGTAGAGGCCGAGGATGTCGAGATAGGAAATGTTCACATTGTGGAAGGACCAACCCTAATTTAGATAAATACTGGAAGAAGTTTGGAAAACCACCATAGGCTATCTCGTTTATATCTGAAGACATTGGAAGTGCATAGGAATCCAACCACTAGTCCACAAGATGAAATTTGGCAATTACTCCATCTTTTGGGACAACTCACTATTATATCTATGATTGCTTCTATATCTGAAGACATTGAAAGTACATCTTTGCTCATGGCACTCTAGCTACGCTAGGTACGCCTGTAGTACATATCTTTTCTCAACCATAATGTGTTATTGATTTTAGGGCTTCAACCCATATGTTAGGTAAGTCATCCTTGTTGACCAATTTGTCTCCTACTTCCTTGTGTAAGTCTGTGACATTACCAGATGGATCTTCCTCTGTTATAGGTGATGGAGTGGTTCAACCAACTCATTGTCTTTCATTATCATATACTTCATTGTGTGTTTTACGATTTGCAAGCGAGGATGATGATTGGTTCCGGACATGAAAGAGGAGGCCTCTACCATCTAAATGCCAATCTAGCTACGATTATGACTTCTAAGTTTGGGACATCCATCTCTGTTAAAATTGCATAAGTTTCTTCTTATTCTTCCTTCAAATATTTCATTTTAGTGTCGATCATGCCAACTTGGGAAGCACCATAGGATTTCTTTTCTATTGAGTAGTAGTCATAGTATATTTCCATTTGAGTTAGTCCGTTCTTATGTCTGGAGTCCCTGTCGGACTTCCATTTTGTTTGATTTTCATTATTTTTTAACTTTTACAGATATCTGTAGTAGAGTTACCTAGATGTAGGTAGAAATCTGATGTCTTTGATGTATTTGTAAAAAATTTCAATGAAATAAAAACTCAATTTGGTGCTTCAATTTGGGATTACTCATCAACCATCATGTGTGTTTACTCCACAAAAAAATGGAGTTGCAGAACGGAGAAATTGCCATTTGTTAGAAGTAGCTCGTACTCTACTGTTTCAGATGAATGTCCCCAAGTTGTCTTGGGGAGATGCTGTTCTAACCTCTTGCTACTTGATTAATAGAATGCCATCCTTTGTTTTTGGAGAAGTTCCACTGCAAGTTTTGAAACCAGAATGCTACTTATTTGAAGTCACACCCAGGGTGTTTGGTTTCTTGTGTTTTGTTCGTTCATTTGGTCCTCACATTGGCAAGTTGTCTCCTCAGGTTGGTGAGTGCATTTTCTTGGTTATTCGTGTAGTCAAAATGGTTATAAATGTTACGATCCTGCTAATAGGAAAACTTACATTTTAGTAGATGTAATATGTTTTGAGATTACACAATTTATTAGTGCATCACCGAAACTTCATCTTATTCTACTGTGGTTGCTGAGTCCCCTATTCTTGTTCCAGTTATGGATAGCCTCTTTGTACCTTCAACTGTTTTGCCTCATCCACTATTACAAGTATATGGATGCAAAAAGTTACATAGTGAATAGCCCAACGGACTGCAACATCAAGGCTCCTCTATGGCCCCCTCTGATGGGGTTGGATCATCTTCCTCCCAACCTATAGATCTTGCTTTCATTGATTTGCATCTTCCTATAGTTATTAGAAAAGGTACTCGTCATCCTATTTCAAAGTACATTTCTTTCCATAATTTGTCCTTTATTTTGGTTTGTTGTTGCTTCACTGTCTAGTGTTTCTATCCCTACTAAAGTGCAAGATGCCTTGTGTTTGCTTGAGTGAAAGAAAGCTATGGATGATGAGTAAGATGCTTTGCAAACTAGGAAAACCTGGATCGTAAGGTCTTCTATTGGTTTATGTATATTTGTTGGAGGATATTTGGTTAGTTGGAAGAGTAAGAAACAAAACTAGTAGACGTTCTAGTGTTGAGGTGGAGTATCGATCAATGACTCACATTGTACGTAAGCTCATGTGGATTCATTATTAAAGGAAATTAAAGTTGCAGTTGGATAACCTGTGATGCTTGTGTGTGATAATCAGGTAGCTATTTGCTCGCATCTTCCATGAGAGGACAAAACATATTGAAACTGATCTTCATTTTGTGAGATGCAGTTAGCGATGGCGAAGTGATTACCCTATATATCAAGACTATTGAGCAGATTGGTGATATATTTATAGAGCCTCTTGGAAAGTGAGACTTCAATAACCTTTGTACCAAGATGGGTTTGATTGATATATATTCCCCAGCTTGAGGGGGAGTGTTATAAGTCAGGGGTATTTTAGTCATTTCATAAATGTGGGAAATCTGTAATAATTTAGCTAGAAGATCCCAGATAGGTAGTGGAGTTGGGTAGTTATTATGTAACTTTTTAGTTTGTTTAGGAACTGTTTTCTGCCACTTAAGTACACGTCCCCAGGTGAGGGGCAAAGTAGTGTTTTTTGTAATGCACATTAAGTGGATTAATAAAAGGGAGATGGGGGTCGATTTTCCCCCATCGTGCAGGCTCTCTCTGGAGTCCTTTCTCTCTATTCCTCTTCCTCTTCTCTTCTTCCCTGTTCAATCTCTTTTCTATTCTCATTTTCTTACATTTATTTTTCCTGTTCAGGCGTCAATTGCTTTTGCACTATCTCACAGAGCATCATGGATCCATGTCTCTCTTCTCTGCCACAAGTTTACACATCAAGTTGAGAAAATGAACAGAGATAAGGTATCAGATGAAATGATTAAGGACTCTGTTTCTGATGCATGTGCAAAGACTGCAGTATATTTAGATGTTCTCCATCAATCTGGCAATTCTAGCACTGATATAGTAATTGTCAACTGCCTTCGAGATTGGTCTGCTGCTAGAGATCTGTTGAACTTGGGTGGTCCTGTTGTTTTGGTGAAGCAGTGGGCTAAGGTGTGATATTTTAAACTTTTTAATTTTTAATCCTATGGATTATGTGGTTCATGTAGCCTAATAGTGGCATGGCTTTTTAGATACTGTGTAAAGATGCTTTGAGTACTGAAGCAGCAGATAAAGCTTTAAGCCTCTGTTCCTTACTGCCTTCTTGTTCAACACAAACTATGGCCATCATTTTGGAGCAGGTTTCATCCTTTCTCTGCTAGTTTTATTGTTACCTGCTGTTTGTGACCTTGTTGAAAGTAACTTTTTGTTATTTTAAGCTTTGTTGATAATAAATCCTGTATTCTGATTTTGTTTTTTTGTTCAGGAGCTCTTAGCTTATTCAGAGTTAGAATCTCGAAACCCAAGTTTTTGCCAAAAAATGCAGTTGAAGATTATTTCGATTCTTCTGAAAGATATATATGGCTCTAAGAATTGCCCTTTAGAAATGTCAAAGGTTCTTTTGAGTAAGGGAAGGCTCATAAGGTCTTCTGCAGTTGATGGACTAAAAAACTGCATTCAGTGTCTGTCTGAGGCTATTTCTGTATTGGTAAGGTCTTCTTCTTCTTCATTCATAGCCAACTTCAGAACATGAAATATTAAATTCTAGTTATTTGGCGACAGTTGTGTGGGTGACACTTGAATGATTACTGAAACAGAAGGATATACTTGATGAACCTTCAAAAAGAACTCCTTCAGTATCCCATCAGTTAGCTTTGACTTATTGCTTGCATGCACTCTGTATCCAAGAGGAGGATCAAAATTTGAAGGTGAGATTTTTGTTTGGAAACGGTACCTAGTGAAGGCTTGATGTTGTGCTGTTGTATAGAACTGTATAAAGTTTCCTCTAAAAATGTTTCAATGTTCTTGTTCCCTGAACAGGTCATCTTGCATGATATTTCTTCTGCATTAATGTTGTGGTCAAGCATAGACATTCAAAACCATTCGATGTCAGACAGTCATGTAGATTTTCTTCCTGAGAAGACAATACCATTGCTTTGTCATGTGGCCGATCTTTTATCATTGAAGGTAGCCTGAAATTTGAATTCTTTCACTTTACCATAGATGCAATGCCACTTGGGGCCTTTAGTTGCATTTCATGTTATCCTTCACTCTGCATGTCTCTATGTGAAGTTATATAAAGGCCTACCCCTGGCTCAAACGAAATCTTATTATGCTCACTCAAATACAATTTCAGGGCTGCTTGGAATTTCAGTTTGATATTTATAAGTTGATCATCACTTTATCCAAGCGGCAAGACATCTCAATGGAGAGATGCTTAGCATTGTTATGGGGAGCTCGAAGGGTGAACCATCCATTTTGTGTTTTTCCAATCAGTGAAAGTTTCTTACTGAACTTATCAAACCAGTTTGGTAGTCATGTGGAGTCCTTGGATTTTTGGATTAGTTGTATTGAAGATTATCATCTCCAATCAATGTTGGGTTTCTGCCAGAAGCTTCTAATTCCTGATTCAATATCGTTTCAAGTTGATGGAGAGCTTTGTAAAACATTATCTAGAGTGAACATTTCAATTGAAAGAATAAAAGAGGCTGCATCTTCGCTTATTTCCAGTGTACGTTCTCTTGATATTGTTTTAGATTCTTTCTTTCAGAGTAAACACCTACTTAGACTAACTAATGTTTATTGCTTTGTGTCTCCTTTTTAATCTCAGGTTCCTGTGTCCAATGAATCAGCTTTCCTAGCAGGATATCTTTACTATGACTTGTCTGAAAGACTTATTTCAACTGGACAGTTGTTTGAGGTAAGTTGGATCAAATGTAATATGAAGTTTCTCCTTTTGTTTTTTGTTAAGATTCTCAATTGATGACATAAAGCACAGAAGATTAAGAATTCCGCAAAAAGAGGAGAGAAGAAAGGAATAGTTGATAGGTGAGAGAGTGCTCTAAAAGAGAGGGTAGAAGCTGTCAACTTCACCTCTTAAACCCTTATTATTAGGTTAATAAAACAATTTTTTACAAAAATACCCTTCACTTTTATCTAGAGAGTAAGTCATATGAATAAACTAAATCAAATACCCCTAAACACAAATCTACTAAAACTTGACAGTTTTGGTTGCTTGAGATTATTTATCAAGTAATCTTTACATTCTTGACCTTGAAGATCAAATTGTCTGGCTAATATCATCAGAACTGGACCAACTACTGACTGAGAACAGTGACTGGGTCTGGTTTAATCAAGTTAAGCCAGTGGTTCAACCAGGCTGACATGATGAAGGAATGCAAATTCCGTTTGCACACAAGGGAAGGACACGAGGAAAAAGGGGTCTGTCCTGCCCTTCGCCTTCTTGCTGCATTTTTCTGCATGTGGTCCTTCTGTTGTCGGTTAGGGTGGGTGGTACTTCGCTCACCTATAGAAGAGGGATCCCTGACCTTCTTCCCTTGTTCTATAAATTGTACTGGAAGGGGGAGGAAGTGATCATTCGAATTTAGCTGGTTCAGACAGGGTTGTTGACAGACACCTCTCTGTTGCCCTGGATTTTTCAATTTCAAAACCAACATGGGAACCAGTTTTGGTTGAGCCTGTTTCAATCAGCTGGTCCAGTCTGGTCCTGAGAACACTGATCTAGGCGTTGGGTAATGAACCTTGAATGAAATCACTAATCTTCATGAACACACTATCAGCTTAAAGTTATAAACCCTTATCATATGGGTAGCATAGATGCTACTGAATCCATGGTTTTGTGGTAATGGTAGATCAATATACGAAAAAGACTTGGTTTACTATGTCATTTAATATCTTAGAATCGAAGATTATTGCCACTTTGTGCTTGCCACTACCTGTTAGTCAAACAAGTTATTAAGAGATTGCAGTTCATTGCGAAACATTTTGAGGTCCATTATCTTTGTGGGGAGGTGATTATGTCTTTCTGTGTTCCTGCTGTGAATGTACCAGATAGACCCTATGAGACATCACCCAGACTCTCAGAGGCTACACAACCCTGTAAGAGAATTAGACAATGTTTCTAGTGTTGGTTTGAAAATTCAAGATTAAGCATGGAAAAAAGATGAAATAGAGAGAACATTCAAGAAGAAAAAAATGTTACAGGATACACAGAGAAGAAGTAGAGTGTGAGGGATGAACAGGGTTTGATTGGTCAACAGATGATCCCCTCCTTTTCTCTTTGTTTAAAGTTAAAGATGAGGTAAAAGTGCGGCAATGTTCCTCATTACAGTTCTCAAACTATAAATAACAAGTAAACTAACTAAATTTCCATTGACACGCCAAGTTTTTATTGCTGAATGTTCTCCCTCAAGCCCAGAACCAGAATATCTTATAGGCCTAGCTTGGCTCAAACATTGGTAAAAAGAGGCAACACTATGGTCAAAATATTACCTTAACTGATCCTTGAACTGTTCATGTTTTTTTTTTTTAATGAATGGTGCGTATATTGATAAAAAGGAGAAGAAAAATTACAAACCTAGGTCCAGGGGCCTGACTCCACAACAAAATATTGAACTGTTCATGTTGAGTGCACGTCTTTGTAGAAATCATAATAGCTCAAATAAAAGTGATAATCTACCTCAATATATTATATAATGAAATATCAGATTGCTAGCATAAAGACTGCTTCCTCATTATCACATGCCTTCTTCATAAGAATAGTAACTAAAAGGTTGACCATTTTAATCAAATATTTAATTGACAATAACAATTCACGCATAGTATAGGCCATATGCTTTATATTCTACCTTAATACATGATAATTGTTTATTTCTTTGGGGGAAGAGAGCGCAGGGGAGGGGGTGTTTAGTGCATAAAGAAAGTAGTCCACTTTAGGAAAGAGGAACTGAAAGTTTATTGTAGGATTATCCACCAAAGAATATGCTTTTTTGTGTTAGTCACATGGGGGGACTTAGGCCTCTGCCTCAATTGCCACATGGGGGTTTTCCAGTGTGAGGTCTTGGGTTCAAGTCTCACCAGGGGTAAAAGGGGTATGTGCATGTATCATCGACATTAAAAAGAAAAAAAAAGCTTTTATTTTCAGTTGTAAGGTTGAGATGGAGTTTAATATCATGCTGCTGCATCTCACTTAATCATTCTCTAGATTCTTCTCTGATGCCTTTGCCTCAGGTCATATTTAATTTCTGATAACTGCACATATTGAAGCTTAGCGACAGAATTTTTCTAATGGGTTGTTTTTGCTACTTTAGGCACTTGCATTTGCAAGAGAGGCACATCGATTGCGGACAAAACTATTAAACAGGAAATTCATATATTCTGTTGGGGCCCAATTTCAAAAAGGTGTCGAGACAGGGGATGCTATTCATAATAATGAAAGTGATAATATCTTCCTTCAGGCAACTGGGTCTCACACTACAGAAATATGGCCCAATTTCACTAAGCTACAAAACTTGGAAGAGTGTATTCTTAGTCCCTGGAATGTACTCCAGTGTTACCTAGAAAGCTGCTTGCAGGTTGTTTTCACTTTCTTCTGGTATTAAAAGCATATTCTTTGATTTGGTAGTTTTAGCTTATGAAGTCTCATATATATTTTTAATGATAGGTTGGTCTAATCCATGAAAATATTGGAAATGGGGCTGATGCAGAAGCTTTTTTGCTGGTGGGGAAGAAGATATCGTGTGTGCAGAGCTTACCACTTTATAGAGTTGCTTTTGGATGCTTCTTAGGTTAATTAATCTATCATTTCTCCATATCTTATTCATAATTATCATTCTTTGTTTTCATATGGAATAACGAAACCATTTTAGGCATTTCTTAATTGCTTGTTCTTCTTTCCAGGTCGAATATATTGCCAGAAAGGTCTCTGGAGTTTAGCAGAAGATGAACTTGAAAAAGCCAAACAAATTTTGTATGATAGCAACTCAAGTATTTGTGCCAATTGTAAACTGAAGTTGGAAGTTACTTTGGATCTTCAGATAGGTGATTTGGCTAAAGGCTGGTCTCACCTTACCACTCAAGTCAAGCCTTTGAGAAATAAATATAGTGGTCTAGATGTCTATAGAACAGCTTTAGATAAATTAAATCTTCCAGATCTGAAAAATGTGGCAGTGAAGAAGGTTAACAACTCTAACAACCGATCAGCTTGTTTACGGAGGAAACAAATATTAAAGCCTGAAAATAGTGTCAAGACAACCAGTGCTAGGGTTCGTTCTTGTCATCCTATTGTACAAGTTGATGAGGATCTTGTTAGGTGTGATGATGTGGAAAGAAGGTCCTTACAGGACTTTATTTCATTGAAGTGGGAATTTCATCGGAGATGTCTTTCACTAAAGTTGCTTAGTAGGATGGGTAAGGGCTTCTGACCTGAGTATTTTCCAAAAAATAGGGAATATTTACACTGGATATTGCTATTGAGATCGGTTTTCAGCTGAACCTGAAATCCTGCCTTCTATGTTCTTTTCCAGGAAAATGCATGAGAGCCCACAGTGAAGTCCATGAGCTACATAAAATATTCCTTCAAAGCATCTCACTTGTGTTCAAGAAATACAAAAGTTCCCATACTAACGATAATTCTGATCTGCTTAGGCTCATGGGGGAGAAGAGCATTCACATGTTTGTTGTGGAATATGCAACTTTATTATATGATGTCAGCTCGTTTTCTATGCAAAACCTTTTTTCAGAGCAAACTGGGTGAGTCATCTGTAACGGTTGATATTGAAATCTTAATTGCATTTGGTTGACTTATTATATTATTCCTTTTATGCCTTTAGCAAAATCAAGTGCTGTGCTCTTTGCGATATCGAGGTGTCAAGAGTTGTTTCCTGGCTATTGCAAGCTTTTGTACTTTGTCGTGAGCTCCCTTTACTTCTAGAGAAGGTAAAAAAATTCCTTTGATCTCTATCATGTCTACAGAGTTGTTTCAATATTTTTTTTAGTGTCTACATTTACTTTCTGGTGGAAGTTAATATGTTTTCTGTCTGAAAAGTTTCTCTTGCAATGACTTTTGACCTGTATTTTGTCAATAATGTAAATCTTCTTAACCAATTGTTCTTTAAAAAAAAATTGTGACTGAATTTTTAATTTTCATGATGACACTGCAGGTGGCTAGGCTCCTTGCTGCCCTATTTTTCCTTTTGACTGTTACAGAAAATTCTTCATTACCAATGCACTGTGGTAAATCTCTCTCTTCAGTTCATTGGGCGGCATATTTTCACCAAGCTTCAGTTGGTACTTACATAAGTCAACATTACCTTTCCAGTACAAGTGTAAAGCTTAAGGTCTGCAACTCTTTATCTGACCCTTCAAATTAATTCTCTTTTAGACCTACCAACACTACTGTTATGAAATGACCGAACTACCCTCGAACTCTAATGCTTCTCCTCAAGTTGGGGCATATATGTCTAGAAACTGTAGCTTGATACAAAAATGAACAAATTCCTGTTTCACTAGGGCCTTTGTAAATGCATATCCAATCTGATCTGTTATCTTGAGATATGGAGTGATCACTTTTCTAGACAATGAATGAAATGCCAATCTACCTCTATATGTTATGTTCTCTCATGGAATATTGGGTTGCTAGCAATAAAAATAGCTGTTTGATTATCACATTTCAACACCATTGGCGTGTTTGATGCTAGACCAAACTCATTTAATATAGGCTTCACCCACATATGTTCATTAATAGTGTGCCATTGTTGAATATTCATCCTCAACACTTAACCTTGCCACAAAAGTCTGTTTTTTACTCTTGCAACTTACAAAATTATCAGCTACAAACACAATACCTTGAAGTTGACCTTTTGGTCTAGCTTGGATCCTACATAGTGTGCATTCGAATACAATCTCCAAAAGGCTTGTAATTTGTAAGAAAATCCGAAAATCCTCTACTAGGAGCTCCTTTTAAGTATCTTATGATCCTTAGGCAGCCTCATGGAGAATCTTCTTGGGATTCTCCATGAATTGACTCAACTCCTACAACAAAAAGGTATAGCAAGACTAGTCACAGTGGCCTAGATCAACTGGTCAACCAACCTTTTTTTCATTGTTTTATCCTTGAGTAAAGGGTTTCCTTCATCATGTAGATTCAGATTGACCTCCATAGGAGTCTCTGCAGGTTTTGCTTCCAATACTTCTATTGAGACAATACCATACTACTCTTACCTTTAACAACTTTTGTACCTAGAAAATATTTAAGTGACACTATATCCTTAGTCTGAAGTTTTTATTTTATTTTTTTATTGAGATCTCTACTTCTATAATCCCCTTAGTATCATTACTAGGTAGCACCATATCAGCTACATATACCACCAATATCACCATATTTGATGATCAATAAAGAATAAAAAATGAGTGATCACTATGGCTGCTAGCAAATCTCAAAGACATAAAGACCTTACTGAACTTGTCAAACCTTGCTTATGGACTTTGTTTTAAGCCATAAAGTGCTTACTAAAGCTTGCATACCTTACAGTGTTTCCCTGAGTGACATACCTTGGAGGTTGCTCCATATAAACTTCTTCTTGCAAGTCCCCATATAAGAAAACATTTTTAATATCTTAATATGAAATAGAATAAACTTTATTTAAGCCACTGAAAGAAGTATTCAAACATTACTCAACCTTCCATAGGCAAGAAAATATAAAAAACATCCACCCCATAGGTCTGGTATTGCCTTTAGCAACCAATCATGTTTAATAGTGGTCCATTGTTCCATCAACAGTATATTTCACCGTGTAAACTCACCTACATCCAACAAACGCAGCTCCAACTAGTGTTCTCCTAGCAAGCAAAACAACTATTTTCTCAATCATTCCACTTAGGGGACACCACGACATCCTATTCTTTAGTGGCAATGGATATAGTGGAAAAAGACAAGGCAAATGATAAAAAAACATGTGATAAAGAATCAAAGAAGACAAAATGAGAAATGCTATACGATTTACCTTTCTGGAGATCAATAGGAAGATCAAGATTACTAACTTTTGGAGTTGTAAGCATGGAGGAAGAAGGTAAGGGCAATGAAGAAGATCTTGGCACAAACTTTTGGCGATAACCCTGTTGAAGAGCAAGTATGGAAGAGTCTTACGTGTATCTGACAACAAAAAGTCTCAAAGAGTCATAATTAATATGGTAGAGTCTTACAGGAGTCTCACAAGAGGAAGTCTCACAAAAGAGTCTTAATTAAAGGTGTTTTAGTTATGTTAGTCTTCTATTTATGTTTAGTTGTTCAATTGTTATAAGATTTATCTTTTAGTGTTTAACTTTGAGTGCTACTAGGACAAGGGTAGTTTAATTGTAATTGGATTTTACTTGTTTTCTCTATTATAAATAGAGGCTCATTGTACTCAAATTACAACAAGTCAGTGAAGTTTTTCTTTTTTCCAGAAATTTAATAGGCCCTTTGTAGAAGGTTTTATCCCTTTGTAGAAGAAGACGTTGTATTACGTGTTTTATTGGATTGAGCCTGGTTCTATCCTAAAATGACTAGCCACTTAGGAGGCTTATTGTTCAACCTTGTAACCCAATACCATTTCTTAATACTTATCAAAGTGGGACTTTTGCCCACTCAACTTTTTCCCTTACATCAAGATTTAGACAACGCATTTGAGATGTGGACACAAACTCTTAACGAAGCATACAATATACAAACTCCCAACAAAGCACAAACTCGGCCCATGCACATATCTTGCTTTGATACCACTAATGGATTGAGCTTGATTCCATCTCAAATGACTAGCCACTTAGGAGGCATATTACTCAACCTTATAACCCAACACCATTTCTTATCACTTGTCAATGTGAGTCTTTTCCAACTCAATATCGTTCTCATGTATAAAAAAATACAAGGAATATTAAAAAATCCTTAGAAAAAACACTTAAATTATGTTTTATCTCAAACATACATTAACCCAAATAAAAATTTATTGAATTACTCTTATATATAATTGGGTAATGGGTTAATCAGGTATGGAATAACCCTTAACCTTTTCACTTTTTTTTTTGGGTAAACTGTAAATGGGTATTTGGGTAAAATTACTGACTACATAATTGCGTAAGAATTTCTATTTTGTTTTTATTCCATTTTCATTTCATTTAATAAAAGATAAATAGAAAATCAGGTAAAAGGATAAAATTGAATCCCCTAAATCTATTATCATTTAAATACAGCTTGAATAAAGGAAAATATTGTTCTTATTGCTTAAAAGTCATTGTTTGCTCATTTGCTTGGACTACATGGTTTTAACCGTACTGACTATTATATTAAAGATTTTTGTTATTCTTATGAGGCTCACTTCTTTGATCATCTTGTTGGAGGTTATGTAAAGTATATGATTATTTAGGATCTTTTGAACCTAACAAAAACCAAATTTAGTATCTTTTGGAAACAAATTTATGTTTCTTTGTCGTCAAATATATTATAAAGTGAGGTTTGTGCAGTATCTGGTACTTGAAATTCACTTTGTTCCAGAATGGCAGATACGAAGTTCTATGTCTACTGGTTTTGATATAAGAAAAAAAAAAAAAAAACTTAGCAGCCTTCCAAAACCCAGTATGTATTGCTCGATGAGTAATATGTATCGGTTATACAGTTAATAACAATAATAGATGGAATAAACACATATTCTTATGGAGGTAAGTACATAAGAAAGTTCATTTTTAGCCAACTTACATTGATACAGCCAAGAAATTCTGCGACACAGGTAAACCAAACTAAACCTGTACTGCAGTTCATACTGTTGAAACCTGCCTGGGTCGTTACGCTCAAAATCCCATTCTTTGGGTGCCCCACTTTTTTAATGAAAATGTGCTTGAATCATGCCTGTTTCTTCTATTGTAAGTTATTTCTGACTGTTTATCTTATTCTTTATTTTTGGAATTTGATTGCCTAGCAGGGAGCACATTTTACTGGATCAGAGGATCATGTTTCCCGGACATGCAACTCTTGCAGGTCTTTTGACAAACATGCTATTGTCTTCTTTAAAAGGTTTTATATGTGAAATGATTTTTTTTTCATTGGGCTTTTGCAGATTAGTGCCTGAAAAACTTGAAGATCTTGAAAATTTTGTCGAAACTTTCTTCAATGGCCTGCCTAATGTTCCTATAGTTTGCATAAGTATGCTTGGAAGGAATTACGCTAATCTGGTTGGACAAATGCTTCATGTACCCTCAACATTTCCAGCTTGGTTGCTCTTCTCACGCTTTTATTCAGATAGGAAACCTTTCATAATGTTTATACCTGTAGATTCATTTGTTGAAGGTACTGGATTTATCAGAGAGAGATAGTATGTAAAACTTGGTTCTTTCTGGTGTTAATTGTGATACTAATCTTGTTTTCCATTTAGAAAATCAAAGTGGTGATGATGATCCTACCACACCTGTTTCTGAGGGAAACAAGTTCAACCAGAAGTGGATATGTCCTTGGGGCTACACCACGGTAGATGACATTGCTCCCCAATTTAGATCAATCTTGGAGGAGAACTATCTGTCAACGTCAAACCCACCCCAAGTTGATACTCAGAAAACCAGGATCAAGTGGTGGATTCAGAGAACCAGGCTGAATGACCGACTTGATACATTCTTAAGGTAGGTTTTTAGGTATGTATATATCTGAAGCAGGAGTTAATATTTAGCTCACAGCACATTAATGTTTTATGATTTTTTTTTTTATCTATGCAATGATGACAGGATTTAAGAATTCTTATTTGAAGTATAGTTGCTTTCTTGCAGAAATGTGGAAGATTTGTGGTTGGGCCCTTGGAAATGCTTACTCTTAGGGGAGCCTTCAAACACTGGGAACTTAGACAAAGTTGTTGCGAAGTTGAGGGTTGATCTAAGACGTAAATGCAACTTTGAAATACATGAACATCTTCTCAGAACAGTTGTTGGTGGGGCCTCATCTGTTGCTGAATCAGAACAGTGTGTCTCACAATTAGTGTTGTATAAAGGCTACCTTGGTAGAGGTGGTGCTTCTGAAAGATGCGAACTGTTCTCTTCTTTTTGTGGAGTTGGTGGCTTATGTGGATCCCCTCACCAACTGATTGTGGAAGCAATTGAGAAGGTAGCAGAAGATGTAGTTGACAGGGGACCAGTGGTCTTGGTGATGGATGCTGACATACAGGTGGTGATTGGCAGCACTCTGAAGCTTTAACCAATGATTGCCATTAACAACAAAAAAAAAAAACCATTTTAGTTCATTTCCTACCAAGTGTATGTTTTGATGGTTTTACTCTTGATACAGATGCTGCCTTGGGAGAGTTTACCTGTGCTGAGAAAGCAAGAGGTATATCGAATGCTCTCTTTGCAAAGCATCCGTGTGGCACTGCACAGAGAGAAAGTTAGAGGTTTTTCTGATATGTTTCCTCAAGTTGATCCTGGAGATGCATACTTTGTATTGAATCCCAGTGGTGATCTGAACAGCACCCAGCTTGAATTCGAGGAATGGTTTAAAAACCTGAAATGGGAGGTAGTTTCTGTATGCATTTCACTCTCTCACATACACACTGATACACACATACACAAAAGAGGAAAGTAGAAATAAATGAACATGATATTAGGAACAAGAAGCACTCTGGTTATAAGGCAATAGAGAGTTGATAGTTACAATTTTTCTTACTGTGTGTTTTCTGTAAAGATTGGGTGGGAATGGTGGCAATTGGTAGGGGATTGATTATGGATGTGGTAAGATGGTGGTGGTGGTTGTTGGTTAACTAGCTAGCTTTGCAAGCAACAAATCCTCTAGAAAAGATGGTTTTGTTTAGAATTCACTGGGTTGCGTGTCTTTCTAATATTGATAGAGAATGAATACAAATGGACCATCTAAGTTATGCCTATTCATAGAAGCCCACAAATACCAGTTGTTGACACAAGTATTTGGACTTAATTTTGTTGGATTGAGTTTGGCTCTATCCCAAATTACTAGCCACTTAGGAGGCCTATTGCTCAATTTATAACCCTACAAAACTTCTTAACACTTATTGATGTGAGGCTTTTCCCACTTAATAAACATACTACTAGTCAACAAACTCTTGACTGTGACAAACTTTATTGACTCTGACTCTTGAAAACGATCAAGAAATTGGTTCATCATTTATGTCTTTATGTTTGGTTTTTGTATTTCATTTAAGCATTTTGTTTTGTGTGGGCTTTGGTGCTCCTGTGAAGAGGCATGGATTATTGAATGGTAATTGTCATAGACATCCCTCTTAGATGCTTTATGTACGTTCCTAGGTCTTATTTTTATATGCGATTGTGTAATGAGAATCTAGTGGAAAATTTTAGTCTTATTGTCTGTTTAATTCAATGGAAAAATGAAGGCTTATTGCCTAAATTGCCCTGAAATATGGTCTAGTTGCTGACATACCCCTGTGTTTTACATCAATACCTACATACCTTTACTATTAAATGCTATCAATTAGCTTTAACTTGGGCTTGTGGAAGACGCAAATACCCCTGAATTGATAACATTGTGTGTCATCTATTTTATGTGCGTATGAGTTTTTCAATGTAGGCCCATTCAAGTGGGACCAGCATAATATCAGTTTAAGAAAATGATATGAGATCCACATAGTGATTCATTTATGCCCAAATTGCTTATGTGAGCTACATGAATTCACAAATATGAACAATTTTGGTGATATTGTAGGCATAAGTAAACATTTATTTGAAACTTAGGGACATGAGGGCAATTGCACCATATTTCAAGGGTATGTAGGTAATTAATTGATGTAGAGAAGCTAACCGAAGAGTACTTGAATACACTTCATAGATCTAAGCCTGATCAAGGACCAAGTCTTTATTGCTTGGAGTATATATTTTTCATTGATTTTTCTGTTATTTTTGTATTTAAAGGTTTAAGACATTTTTATCCTTTATTAGTTATAGCCAATAGGGATATTTAAAGATGTTTTACCTTAAGTATCAATTTAGGATTGTAGTGCACATAAATTGGTTAAAAAGAAATAAGAATTCCAGCAATTGTCGTTGCTCTTGCCTCTTTTCTCTTTGTGTCCTTTAGGGTTTTAGCAAAAAAACCCTCGATTCTTGACAATCCACTGCGTCAAGTGTTATAAGAGCAGGATTTTCCTGCAATGGCTGCTGATCAGCATGAGGGAGGTGTTGGTTCACAAGATAGGACTCATACATTAGGAACAATTTTTGGGAAGTCTGCAAGGTCTGTAAACATCCATACAACAAATGACTGAAGCAATGACACGCTTGCAAATCCAGCAACCTGGGACTATTCCTATCAATGATGGGGCTTGTGATCGGGTAGTTCAAGAGAGAGATTACCCAATTAGGAGGGAGCATCGATGAACCAACAAATCCTGCAACTGCCACCTGTTCTAGATGAATCCAGTGAGGAAGATTTTGGAAAGGGTAATCAAGGATTTACTGGGGGATGACCTTGTAATCATAATGATGACTACAAAATAAAGATTGATCTTCCTTCTTTCAATGGATAACTTCATATTGAAGATATCTTGGATGGGCTACTTCAAGTTGAAAGATGTTTTGATTATGCAGACACACCGAATCATAGCAAGGCTAAATTAATAGCCTATAAAAGCTGAAAGGAGCATTTGCATGGTGTGAACAACTTTAGATGACATGTAGAATGGGGAAGGCTCTATGAGTACAATTCTACGTCAGTAGAGCTTCATGGACTCCTCTCTGGGCTCCGTGTTTTCAAAGACAAATGTAGCGGTCCTCCTCATATTGAAGGGGACTCAAAGGTGGTCATTGGATGGTGTGAGTGTCCATCCCCTCCCCCGTGGCGACATTGGGATATCTTTCGGGAGATTTTAGAAATTACTTCAATTGTATCTTGTATTTGGTCTCACATTCCGAGATTCGCAAATTCGGCAGCAGATGTGCTTGCCAAGCAGGGAGCTACCCTACAATCACTGGTTTTAAGGGATCTGCTCCCTCCTCTTTTGTAATTTCTCTTGTTTTTATAAATACATCTTTATAAAAAATAAAAATAAAAAATTGTTTCGGTGATACCAGAATTGTTGAGAGGCACACAAATTGTTCGAGGACATGCCATTGAGTTCTTTTGGCTCTCATGTCGTAATGATCTAACTGAAACTGATTCACAAATGGCTTCTAGGTTTATTAGAGGGTTGGCACCCATTTTACAATAGAAAGTATCTATGCAAGAAGTGTGGAACTTAAATAAAGTTATTTGCTTGGCTATAATAACTGAAACACATTTTGGAAAGTTTTTTTATAAAGGTCAATCAGTTGGGAGATCTTATATGGGAGATTTATCAAGTTTAAAGCAAATCAAAACAAGGGCAAAGAAGTTATTGAGGAAGATCAACAAGCAAACTTAGGCTTTTAGCCCAAGGCTAGACGTCCACCCATAACACAAGCCTGTCAAAGGAGGAATTCTCAATCCTAAGGACAACTAAGTGGCAGGTACAGCAACAAAATTAGCAACAAAATCCTTATGCATACCCTGGAGGTAGAGCATGCTACCGATGTGGCTGGAAAAGGCATAGGGGTAATACTTGCACCCAACCTCGAGCTAAGGGATGAATGTTGTTAGCCTAGGAGATGATGACCAACATGACCAGCTTGTAGATAATTTGGTTGATGATGTTGAAGCCGTGGATGTTGAGCTTGGTGATGCACAATGGGCTTATGCTGATGAAGGAAAAAGCTTTAGAGTAGTAAAAGACTCCTAATTACAAACAAAAGACTCAACTAGATTCATACCACAAAATGTTTGGAACCCTATGCATAGTAAAAGGATTAGTTTGTGATCTAGTGGCTGACAGAGGTGGCAGAGAAAATATTGTAGCAAAGGTGGTGGTAGACAAGCTTGGCTTACATATGTTGCCTCATTCAAATCCCTATATAACTTCTTGGAATCAAGATGGACACCAATAAAATATTACCAAGCAATGTAAGGTTTCTTTTTCCTTTGAAAATGTCTACTTTGATGAATTATCATTTGATGTCGTTCATATGGATATTAGTTAGTAAATCTTGGAGAAACCATGTCAATATGATTATGATGTTACCCATAAGGGGAAGGATAATTTTATCATGTTTCATAAGGATGGGAAGAAAATGTCCTTGCTCTTATAGGAATGAAGACCAGCCAAAAACTTTTTAAGTGGATGGGTGTTTCCTTCTCACAGAAAAATTTTTAGAAGATGCCAAGGAAATTTGAGGGATGTAAGCCTTGGTTAATAAAGGAGAAGAACCATGAGTTTACATGTGTCTTTCTTGAAGAATTACCAGATGAATTACCACCCATGAGAGACATTCAGCATGTTAGAGATTTGATGCTGGGTGCTAGTTTACCTAACTGGCCCAACTAAAAAATGAGTCCCATGGAACATGATATTCTTCAAAGACATGTGGAAGAGTAATTAAAAAAAGGATTATTGCATGCAAGCGTGAGCCCTTGTGTTGTCCCTGCCTTACCCCAAAAAACGATTGTAATTGGAGAACGTGTGTGGCGAGCAGGGTTATTAACAGGATTACTATCAGATACAAGTTTCCCATTCCAAGGTTAGATGACACTGTTAGATATGCTTGATGGTGCTAGGTATTGATTTACATAGTGGATACCATCAAATCAGATTAAGACCCGGTAATGAATGAGGGATTGCTTTTAAAACCAAGGAAGGTCTTTATGAATGGTTGGTCATGCCTTTTGGGTTTCCCAATGCCCATAGCAGCACTTTCATGAGGCTTATGAACCATGTGTGTTGGAGTTCAGAGGTATTAGTGTCTTTTTATATGTGCATGTGTAGTCCCTCTAGTGACTTAGGTTCGGTAAAGTGATGGAATGTTATTGGGTGTCTTTTGTATGGGTTATTTGCTGTTTTAATTAGCTCTTTATGTAAAATAGTGCTAGAGGGGTAATATGGTCAATTCACTTAATTTTTATTTAAATTGCTTAATTAAATAGGTTTAGAGGTCGATTTCCAACTTCTAACTATGTGTTGGCCCTTGGACCTTTTCTCTCCTTCTCCCTTTGTTTCTTTCATTTCTATCTTCTCCTTTTCTGCTTCAAAACTTCTTTTGTTTAGTTTTTATCATGATATTAGATCAATAGGTCCAGGGGGAGTTCAAGTTTTTTATCTTTCTTCTTGGTACTTGCGACTTCTACAGGTAAGTATTCTTTACTTTCTGTTTTGATTGTTTTTAAAGTTTCAACTTTTCCTTCATCTGTGTACCAAAACCTATTGGTTCATGGCTTAATGTGCTGTCAAGTACTTACTTATGTACTGTACCCGATTTCTGGGCATGTGACTGCCCCTTTGTGAGTTTTCTTATAGGATTTTTATTGACTGTATTTTGGTGGTGTTTCAGTAGAAGTTCGTGAGATTGATATTAATAGTGTGTAGTGGGCTTTGTTAAGTGTCTATTACTTGTTTCAGTGCTGATCAATTGGTTGTTTGAGCATCAGCATTCATATCTTCTATCATTTCCTGCTCCTAGAGAAGTTTTATTGTTTGCGACCTATAATTTTCATTCCTTTGCTGTTGGTGACTGCAATTGGTAAAAGATTGTATAGTGGCAGCACGAGAAGAAGACGTTACTCCTGCTAGAGATTCCAAAAAAATTGAGAAAGATTGTACTTCAATTCAAATTATGTCGGTAAAATTAAACAGTTCGAATTATGCTTACTGGTCTGATTCAGTTTAGACGTATCTTAAGGCTAAAAGAAAGCTTTTATATATATTAGGGATGGTCCTCCAATCCCATTGAATGGAAAACTAGGAATCAGATAATTATGAAGTGATATCTTGGATTGTCAATAGTGTGGAGCCCAAGATTGGTGCACAAATCCTGACTTGTAAAACTGACAAAGGAACTTGGAAACTCTAAAGTCTCTTCATTCTCATCAAAGTTATCTATCATGGATTTATGATTTGTATTCTTAATATTATACTATGATGCATGGGAGTAAGAGTGTCACTGATTATTTTGATGAGATGTTGGCTGTCTTTAGGAAATCAACATCTATCATCTTCTTACCATTGATGCAAAGGCTCCCAGAAAGAAAGAAAATCAGATGCAGGTGTCTCGGTTCTTACACGGTTTAGGACTAGAATATAATGCCATCCGACCATGGTTATTGGTAAGATGATGATGTGCCTACTTTAGAAAAGGCCTTCTCCAGAGTTTTAAGAGTTGAAGGTGCAATTAGTTTTAGTGATAGAAGTTCTAAATTGGTTGATGCATCGACTATGGATTCTCTCTCCAAACAAAACAAATCAGAAATTACTAGGGGTCGTGGAGTTGGAGGTGGTGGATGTTGTCATAGTAGAGACGG